>NC_044393.1:106356756-106688899 GCF_006542625.1 Nomascus leucogenys | reverse complement strand
GGGCTGTCCCCTGGATGGTCCTCACTGACATCCATGTGTGCAGTCCTTGCCCCACATCCAAGTCCTGGGTCCTGAGAGATCCTCATGGATGCCTGTTCTGACCCATAGCTTACTCACCCCTCTCCCTGCCTCTCCACCCTTCAAACCCAGCTCAGAGCCCGTTCTCCCCAGTAACCTCCTGATGTTCCTCAGCTGACCGTGCTGGGGTCTCTCCAGTCAGGTTGGAATCCCTGATATTGACCAGCAGTCAAACTGCCCCGAACCAGAGCAGTGTCCTTCATGATTGGTTGTGGCTGCTTCGAGCTGGGCTGGCCCAAGTGTCTCTGCCCATGCACCTGCCATCCTGTACTTGCAACCATCGGGCTGGCCCGGGTGTGTCCTTCCTATGGCGATGGCAGAGGGGCGGGGGAGTGAGGAGACACCCAGGCCTTCAGAGGCCCTCTGCATCCGCCTTGTCATGTCACAGCAAGCCAGTGGCCAAGCCTGGGTGGAAGTGGGGCTGGGGGAGGATAGGGGCCCTTTGTGCCAGTGGCCACACTCCTCTGTGGCTGTCACCATCATCACACCACTGCCTTTGTGGCCAGTAGTTCACTGTTCATGGAGCTCCTGTAGGCCCCAGGCCTGTAGGGCTCCCATTTGAGGAGAAGATGGATGTTAAGCAAAATAAATGAAGTGTGGGTATTAGATGCAGTAGGTGCTCGGCGGGAGGTGGCCTGGGTCGGTTGCTCTCCTGTGTGCTTGGCTCAGGAAGCCTCTGAAGCGCTTTGCTCCGTGCAATTGCCACCACACCCGTGTGGCCGGTGTCACTCACGTCATTCTACCGAAGGAGGACAAAGCCGGGCTCAAACTCGGGTTCAATCTGCAGCCTCACTGTGGAGCCTGCAGCCGTGGCCACGTTCTTCATGATTGCTGCCAGTGGCGGCCCCACCTGAGTCTGGCACCTCTGGGGAGAGGGGACTTCCTTGTGTGTGCCTCACTTTCCTGTGTTCTCCTAATGGCCTGCCTGTTCCACTGGGGTTGTCCGAAGCCACAGCCTCCTATGGAGCCTCTGCTTTCTCTGTGCTTCCCCACAGAACTCGCCCTCTCCCAGCTGCACAGTGGCTCAGCACCGGCCTTGTGTGCCCTGTACCAGAGTGCATCCCAAGCCCTCTGGAAATTCCAGCTCTTTGCCCTTCTCACCCTCTGCAGCCCTGGGGTGGCCCCACAGCCGTCACATGTGAGGATGCGTGGTGGGCTCTGTGCTTCCTGCTGTACCCGGTGCAGCGTCTGACCCACTGTAGCTGCCAGGCGGTACTCAGTGTGTTGTTAACAGCCGCCTCTCGGGATTACTGGATGCCTGCTTATGGCAGGCGCTATTTGGGCTCGTGTTATTTAGCATCACATTGAACCCCTTAAGGACACAGGGCATGGTGATGGCATACACATGTACGGTGGAAGAATCAGGGTTCCAGGAGTGAGGCACGTGCTCAGGTCACCCCACCCCCCCTCCGACCCCGGCTCCTCCATTCCCTCCTACTTCACACTCCTTTTCTTCCTCTTCCTCTCCCCATTCCCTCTTCTCACTGTCCAGAGCAGAATGAAGTCCTCTAAACCAAAAGGCAGAGGCAGAAATACATGCTTTCAAATTAAATGTGCCTTTGTGTTACAGCTCGGGATTTTAAAACTATTGTTATTTAACCTTAGGAGCCTGTTGACAGCCCTGCATTAATTTTTCTCTGGTAGTGAACGGGGGGACTTGGACACCACACAGGTGTTCCATTGTGCACGATTAGATGTCACCTTTCTAGAGAAGGAATGGCTTGGGAACCAGCCAGCAGACAGAATTCTGCATGCTCATGGAGCACACACAGCTGCGCATGGAATGAAAAGGTTTTACTCCGTCTTGGTGGTTCTGGAGGTGGCAGTAAATTGCATCAGCAGGTCCTAAAGCATGACCTTGCCTGGAGGCTTCATTTTGCCAGAAGTGTCCCGTGGGCTTATATTATTTTATTTCATTTATGTATTTTTTGACTAATGATGGTTCAGACTTATGCCTCAGTGATATAGTGGGAAAAAAGAGGCAGGTCCCTGAGTGATTTATGATGCAATGATAATCCTACCTGCATCAGAGTTCAGGTTTTAACTTTTGTTATAGCCTTAGATTTTCCCGGCAACCCTATAGGGTAAGGAGGGGAACATATTTTGTATTTTAACAAATTAAGAAGCTGAGGTTTCAAGGTTCACTCATATTCTGTTGGTGACAGGGCAATTTGGCAAGATATTTTGAAAGTCTTACATATATACCTTTAAAATATCTAGAATTCTTTTTATGGGAATTTATCCTAAGAGGAAAAAATCAGAGATCCCTCCAAGGACTTACAATCAAGATTGCGTATTGCAGTATTATTTTTAATGGGAAATATTGGAAACAATGTAAAGTTTCTTCAAGAGGGAATTGGTTAGCTAGATGATGTGCATGTGTAGAAATAGTTATTAAGCAGTGATTAAAATGCATGATGAGAAATACTAAGGACAGGGAATTGTTCACAATGTGTTGTAAGTAAAAAGTGCAGGCTATAAAGTTGTGTGTATACAACAGCAGAGACACGGAACCAACCTAAATGTCCATCAGTGAGGGACTGGATAAAGAAAGTGTGGTACATACATACACACCATGGACTACTATGCAGCCGTAGAAAGGAGTGAGATCATGTCCTTTGCAGGGACACGGATGGATCGGGAAGCTGTTATCCTCAGCAAACTAACACAGGAACAGAAAACCAAACACTGCATGTTCTCACTTATAAGTGGGAGCTGAATGATGGCAACACATGGACACATAGGGGGAACGACACGGACTGGGCACCTGTTGTGGGGTGGGGGCAGGGAGAGCCCAGGAAGAATCGCTAATGGACACTGGCTTAAATACCCAGGTGAGGGGGTGCTCTGTGCAGGAAACCACCATGACACACACTTACCTATGTGACAAACCTGCACATCCTGCACATGGACACCAGGATGTACAAGTTGGACAAAAAATAAAGGTGTGTGTACAGTATGACCCCAGGTCTTTCATATATGCAAAGAAAAGTAGCTAAAGGCCAAAATATTAACAAGGAATTTATCTCTGGGTAATGAGTTAACTTGTATTGTTTTATTCTTTGTGATTTTCTGCATTTTCTTAATTTTCTAGGCTTTTATGATATAAAACAATTCCCAATAATTTTTTTTCCATTTTTTTTTGTTTTGAGACAGTCTCACTCTTGTCCCCCAGGCTGGAGTGTGGCTCACCGCAACCTCCGCCTCCTGGGTTCAAGTGATTCTCCTGCCTTGGCCCCCCGAGTAGCTGGGATTACAGGCACACACCACCACGCCTGGCTAATTTTTGTATTTTTAGTAGAGACAGGGTTTCTCCACGTTGGCCAGGCTGGTCTAGAACTCCTGACCTCAGATGATCTGCCTGCCTCGGCCTCCCGAAGTGCTGGGATTACAGGCGTGAGCCACCGCGGATGGCCAGTTCCCAATAATGTTTTAAGTGAACAGGTGCAGACAGAGTAAGTGATTTGTCCATGGTAACATGACTAATATCTGTCACTTTTTGTTCGTAACCGAGAGCTCTTTCCATTCTCTCAGTAGAATCATCAGTGTTCAGTACTGTTCCAAGTCCTCCATTCCTGCGGTGCCGGCTCTGCCTCTTCAGAGAGGTGCAATGGATGGACGCTTCCAGTTTGGGAAACCTGGTGGGGAGACGGGCCGGGGGAGGAAGGGGTGCCATCCTTCCATCCACCTCTTCTGCCTTCTTTTTTCCTACTTGTTCAGTGACTCAGATGAAGACATCAAGGGCCTGTTGATTAAACCTGCACATGGTACACAGCTGGGAGGGTAGAGAGAAGCTGGTATTGCGCAGTTAGAATCCAGAAAGATTTAGCCTGGGTATCTGAGTCAAATGTGAGTTTGGAATTACACATGGACGAGAAGAGAGTCCCATCCTGGAGTCAAGGGGCCAGTGGTGAAAGTCACATGGACACAGTGGCTGATGGACACAGTGGCTGATGGACGCAGTGGCTGATGGACACAGTGGCTGGGGGTGAGGGAAAAGTGGCTCAGCTGTGAATTTGACAGGAAAAGATTCTATTTTCTATTGTAAAATCAGGCTGTGGAATCAACAGCGTGGTGTGCGGTGGCGTCCAGGTTTGGGTGTGTCCACCTAGCCTCGCTGTGTGAACTGGGGGACTTGAGGCCACTTGACACAGGCGAGGCCTTTTCCGTGCTCCAGGGGACTCCGCAAGTGCAGCCAGGAGAAGGCGTCCGGAGGAGCAGGGGTGGGGCTGGTGGCCATGGACCCCTGAGGGGTGGCTGCATCCAGGGCTGGTCCAGATGCAATGGTGCTGTGTGGTTGTGGCCATGTTCTGGTGGGCCCCTGTCTTGTTTCCTGCCCATTTCTCCAGTTTTCTAACCTTTTGATCTTATGAAGGACCTGATCTCCTTCTAATAAATCAAGAGTTGGCTAAGTTTTTTTGTAAAAATTGTTTCCTTTCAGGCCAGTCTCTGTTACAACTATTGAATTATTATAGGACAAAAGTGGCCGTAGACAATCTGTAAGCAAGTGGGCGTGGCTGTGTTTCCATAAAACTTTATTAATACAGAAACATATGGCAGTGCAGACCACGGTTTGCCTACCCCAGAGCAAGCCAGTTCTTCCTGTGCTCGAAGCTGCTAAGATTAATTCCTCTCACTTTTCTCCAGACCTTGGGATGGAATCAAGCAATAGGGAGAGGAGCAGAGGGTCAGAACAAGGAGAGGATGGTGCGTTTTACTCCGTGACGAATTTATCCCTCCTGAGGCTTTGTGTTCAGTGCTAACACTCGCCTCATCTTAAGGCAGTTCGGACATCGCAGGCATCCGCAGAGCTAGGAGGAGGATGACGTGGTTAGAAGCCATGATGTGAGCTGGGCGCGGTGCTGGGGGCTCAGGCTTCGCACTTTAAGGGGTAGAACTTGACTCTATGACGCTAAGTAGATCAATGATGATAGCTCCAGGCGGGTCAACATATCCTCAATAAATAAAACTTCAAAAAATTCAGGGCTGCCGAAACACGCGTTGGTCTCCTTGGTGACTTTTCTGCCTGGCTACACAGAGAAGGCCGCTGTGACAGCACCTTTGGTGATCTCTGACTCCAACACAGGGTGGCCGGGGCTCTGGCACTGCCCCTCCCTCTGCTGTGCTGTCTGCAGGCAGGAGCCCCCCTCCCCCCCGCCGACTGCTGACAGAGCTGTCTTCTTGGATCCGCCTCCCAGACTGGGGACAGGGGGAAGATTCACAAGAAGGCAGCAGCAGCCTCAGCCTCGCCTTGCGTCGGAGATGGGAACAGGGCTTCCCAGCAGAAGGCAAGCTGTTCTCACGTTCAGGATTGGCCCATTGATCACGGCCTGGGTGGAGGAATGCGAGTGGCGCGGCCTCCTGAACTGGGACGCTCCATCTGCTGAAATCGGGAGGTACAGAGGCTCTGAGACCCCTGGAGTCACTGGGCAGTGCTCTGTTTGCTTGGCTCTAGCACCAGGCGGCGAGAGGGTCTGAGGATAACTTAAAACATAAGAGATGATAAAACGCATCTTTCCTTCCAGGAAGGAGTAAGTGATGATTTCCCCTCTGTGGCTCCGCAAGTGGGTTGTTGCTGCTTTGCCTGGGAAGGCAAGAAAATGTCATAGTTAAAAAAGTTTTAAAATAATGAAAATAGAAAAACACCAGACTTCATAAAGCTGATAAAATTCCCATTACCGGAAGAGCGCCCTGAGTGCTCAGTGCCTCACACACATTTGGACTCTGAGCGGGAGGTGGGAAGCTGCATAGCCCAGCTCCCCGCGGACTTGGCCCAGAGCCTGTCACACCTCCGCCTCTGCAAGCCGCTTGCCTGACCCGCCGCGCGAGGAGCGGGGCCCAGCAGCACCGGTTCGCCTGGGAACTGGTTACATATGCAGATTCTTTGGCCTGCTCCAGACCCGTCAGGTGAGAAACTCAGGGACTGGGCCCCGCAGGCTTGTTCTAACAGGCCCCCCAGGGGCTTAAGACCGAAAACCTCTGGGCTTAGATGGCGTTTAACAGTCCTGGTCACGTTTTTTCAACTTTAGTTCTGTTGTCTCGTTTGCTGCACCCCAGTGAGAGGCAGTGGGTGGACGTTTTTACGGCTGGGGTGTTTGGCAATGTCTGTAGGATGCTTCCTGGGAGGCCAGCGTGGCCCTTTGGAATAGTGAAGGTTCGGAGTTCCACAGAGAAGAGTGTGTGAAATTTCAACTCACATTTTTCAAATGTTTTTGAGCCCAAGCCAGGTTTTGTTAACGACCCACAGCACCTGTGCCCTCCAGAGCTGCTACCAGCTGAGACTTACTAATTCCCTGGGGGAGTTTTACAGAGTTTTAAGTAGTTTTTCTTCTTTGTTCTGTGTCAATTAACTGTATCTGCAGTGGACGGTAGAAATTCCCAGCACACTGGAAATGTAGCGAGCTCAAGAGGAGGATAAAAAAAAATCATTTTTCAAATTCACCTCAGACCATCCTCCCAAAGTATCAGTCCCATTCTCTGAGAAAGTCTCACGTGGCATATCCAGTTGCCTCTAGCAAATATCAGAGTTAAAAGGGGAAACTGTAGTAACAATTGGATCTAATCTGGCTTTTCATCATTGGAAGTGCAGATTCCTCTCACCCACAAAGCGAGTGGTGTTTGTGGACAGGCGTCTAAAGGAGCAGAAGGCAATATTCTTTCCTATCTCATCACTTAAAGTTTTCAAAATAAACCTTTTTTTTTTTTTAGCTCAAGTGTAAGAGTTCTAATCATCAGGGCCAGGAAGCAGTTTTTGTCATTTAAATCTTAATTAAATTATAATGTATATTTAAATATACATCCAGTCTTAAAACTGAACCTAATACATTTGTAAAAATTAGTTGATGTATCATTTTCCCCACATAATTAATTTAAAATTACACACACATACACACACACACACACACACACACACTGGAGGGTATATATATGTGTATACACATATATTTGAGATGGAGTCTTGCTCTGTCACCCAGGCTGGAGTGCAGTGGCACATTCTTGGCTCACTGAAACCTCCACCTCCCAGGTTCAAGTGATTCTCCTGCCACAGCCTCCCAAGTAGCTGGGATTACACGCACGCACCACCATGCCTGGCTAATTTTGTATTTTTTAGTAGAGACTAAACACTGTGTTGGCCGGGCTGGTCTCGAACCCCTGACTCTAGGCCTCCCAATGTGCTGGGATTATAGGTGTGAGCCACTGGGCCTGGCCTAAAATAATTTGTATAAGGCCAATCATTTGTTATCTGGGTGATGAAGAATTTGGATCCAGAAAACAAATTGTAAAGAGTTTGTTAAATTTACTTTTAACAATTTTTATAATGTGCTGACCCAAGTTTTCAATTTAAGGATGATTTCTACATGTGATGCCCTTGCTTCTCAGTGTGGTGGGCAGCCCAGCGGACGAGTCACCGGGGAGTGCTTTGGAAATGCTGAATCTTCAGCTCTGTCCCAGTCCCAGGGAATAGAAATACTCATTTAACAGGGCCCAGTTGGTTCACGTGCACATCAAAGTGTGGGAGAGGCTATTTCCATGATAATGATGATGATAATGATGATATAACTCACATTTCCTAAGGGGGGTCTTGAGATGATAAGGTCTTTTTGTTAGAGGGCTTGGTGCTTTAACAATGACTGAGAAACTACGAACTGGGTTTTTCCTCTCTTTCATCTGAGACCACAACTCAGTCAGCCCAGTACTGCTAAAAAGCTTGTTTACCTTTTAAATTATGTGTCTGAAGTACCATGTGTCTGAAGTTCACATTTACAGCAGGGCAGGCTATGTGGTTCACGTGTGCCATGTCTCAGCAAGCCTGAGCAATACATCTAATGTTCTTCACTTTATTCTCACTTTTGGTACTGTTCTTTCATGGGTCATACTATATTTTAATCCGGCACATGAGAGTTACCGGTTGAAGTTCCCTGAGATTAGCTTAACCATTTCATCCCCGGCATAGCCTGGCTACCTGCACCTGCAGTATTTAATGTTCAAGGATTTTCATCAGATACTTTTTCAAAGCTTGTCTTTAACTTTTTATCTGTGAAAGCAAGATTAGAAATGTTTTCTTAGTCCCAAAGAATGACTCAGCAAATATCCTTCTTTTGAAGGTATTATCCCATTTCAGGAAATTGAGGACAAAAAACCAGAGCTGATTAAAAACCAAGAGCTGGTTAAAACCAAGCGCCATTTAGAATAAATATAGTTGAGGTTGCTGCTTTTACGTCCTCAAACTAATGAGGAGGAATGTGTAGCATGCAGAGCGCATTTCCCAAAAAGTAACTCCCGGACTTTAAAAATAAAACAATTCTGGTAGGTATCCTGAATTCGGTACAATTTCTTACTCTTAAGAGAGTTTAAATAAATCTGTGCAATTAGGAACCTGAAATAAGGAAATTAATCAAAGTAAGAGGTTTTGTTTTTCCTAAAAATAAATGACGGGACTTGATGGTTGTCCTGGTACCCAGCTTGCTGCCACTCTTCCAGGGTGGAGTGAGCTGGTTCTTTTTCTGTGGGAAGCTGATTTTGTGAACAGGAGGAGTTGAAATCAGGAACTGCCTTGGAATTGTGGCCCCAGCTTCAAACAAGAACTGACTTTACAGAAGCCAAAGACGTGAGGAGGACCTTGGCCTTTTCAGCCTCTGCTGAGCACACATACATCACCGTTGTGATGGGAGCAGACTGACCAGGCGTATGGGGTGGAGGTGAATTGGAGGGGCCTACGGTCACTCATCCATGTTCGTGTGTGCCCCCCCAGCTCCTGCTCACGTGTGACATCTGTGCCCGGCAGAACAGGCCCAGCACGGAAGGAGTGTGAGCCTCAGGCCCCTCCTTCCAGCACAGGGGACAGACAGGTGTCCCCACAGGAACAGGGCCAGCAGTGTACCCAAAGGCTGTGTGGCGGGCAGGCCCTTGTGCCTGCAGGAGAAACCTTGGGCCGAACTTGCCAGCACGGTCAGCTCCCATTGTTCATGGCAATTGAGTGTGCAGCAGTGCAGAAAACACGTCACTCATAAACGTTTTGGGGACCTGCCTTGTAGGTCTAACATCCAGGCCACCGTGCAGTCCTCAGGATGGGGCACCCATCTTCCTGCTCTCTGAGGCATTGAGGCTGAAGTTTCCAGAATCTTCTGGGTGATTCTCCCTCCCCCGGCTACCAATTCGGCTGTGGACCCTCCTCTGCGAGGAATGTGCAGCCATGTGTGTCAACCTCCAGAAACGGCCTGCGCTGAGAGTGTGGCCAAGGCAAGGAAGGGACGTGTCCCCAAAACGCTGGGCTGGGGCCGTGATTGAAAGCCTCAGAATTGGGGAGGATTTACTGGGGGGCTCCATATTCTGGATCGGCAGGTGAACAGGCCTGAGCAACACCCACCCCTACGTGCAGCGGGCAGGGTGGGGCCGGGTCACCTGGCCAAGGTGGGGCTGCACGTCACCCAACGGAGCCCCTTGCTTGGCAGCCCAGGGAAGGGGGAGGAGGTGCACGGAAGGGGGAAGGGATACAGGGAAGGGGGAGGGGGCGCAGGGAAGGTGGAGGTTGCAGGGAAGGGGAGGGGGCACAGGGAAGGGGGAGGCTGCAGGGAAGGGGAGGCTGCAGGGAAGGGGGAGGTTGCAGGGAAGGGGAGGGGGCACAGGGAAGGGGGAGGCTGCAGGGAAGGGGGAGGTGCAGGGAAGGGGGAAGGGGCACAGGGAAGGGGAGGGGGCACAGGGAAGGGGGGCGCAGGGAAGGGGGAGGCTGCAGGGAAGGGGAGGGGGCTCAGGGAAGGGGGAGGGGGTGCAGGGAAGGGGGAAGGGGCACAGGGAAGGGGGGTGCAGGGAAGGGGAGGGGGCACAGGGAAGGGGGACGCTGCAGGGAAGGGGGAGGCCTGCAGTGAAGGGTGAGGGGGCACAGGGAAGGGGAGGGGGCGCAGGGAAGAGGAAGGGGTGCAGGGAAGGGGAGGGGAGGCTGCAGGGAAGGGGGACACTGCAGGGGTTGTCCCCGGACTGGGACTGGGCTTTCAGGGAAGCAGTCAGTCCCTCTCACGTGGAGGTGGGCCAGCTTCCGTCCAGGCCGCTGCCAGGTCCCTTGGTCATAGGCTCTCGGCAGAGGGGCTGAGAGCTGTCTCCTGCTGCCCCCTGCTGCCCCCCGAGCCCTGTCCGCAAGTCACGGTCAGGGATGGGCAATTGGGCCTGACAGGAGCTGCCAGGGCTGCCTCCCTCTTCACAGAGACAGATCTGGGAGGAGCCAGAAGCCTTCTTCCTCCCTCTCTCCCTCTTCCTTTTGTCTTTGAAATTGCAATCACAGCTTTCATCTGAGCCTTGGGCCACAGAAGCCAGATGCTCTGACTGCAGGGCTGCCTGAGAATGAGGGTCCGGGGGTCTCTGTCCTCCCACGCCCAGCCTGGCAGAGGCAGCCCCGCCTCCGGGCTGAGGCGCTTTAATCTCTCACTTTTCAGGCTGATTCCTAGAATAGGGGTTCTTAATGTGGAAATGGCTTTCTATTCCTGCCTGGATGCCGCCCTGGTTTAACACGTTGTTGTTTTTGATCCGATGGAAACATTTAGAAAACCTCAGTGGGGTGTGGGGACTCCTTGGTCCCAAGGGTCTATGCTGCCGGGAGGGGATGCTGAGATTGGGGGGTAGCTATGGCCCAGGCAGTGCCCACCCACCAGCAGGCAGGCGCTTCACTCTCACCCCCCTGCAGTGGGCAGGGCACATCCTCATTTACATCTGAGAATGCGAGGGAGAAGGGAGGCTTTGCCAGGTGCATGGTGTTGTTTGCTGCAGAGGAGGTGGGGTTGGAGCCTGGGCACCCTGCTCTCTCTCCAGAATGTTAAAAATGAGGATGATGTTTAAAAAGAGCATCTCTTCAAACACCGTACCTTCCTTTTCTATGACGATGCGTTCCTAGGAAAGAATGTGATTTAACATAACCCCAGAGCCTCAGGCTGTCCTAAGCCCTAGCGGTTTCTGCAGGGAGAGGTGGGAAACACGGCTTTGATAGGAATCACATCTGAACTGGGCTCTGGCATCGAAACCCACAGTGGTGAGACTGCCACTGCTGCAGGTGACGTCAGTCATCGAAGGACCCGCTCCAGGCAGTAGGGACTGGGGTTCCTGGGGTGCTGAGATGGTTTTTTTTTTAAGGCTGCAGAGGGGGACAGGACAAAGACACAGAGTGACTGACAGTAACAGGGTCGGATTGGGCGTGGAGGCTGTGAGCTCTGAAGAGCGGGGGAGGCTGGCGGGGCCAGGGAGGAAAAGGCCAGGTGTAGATTACTTAACTCTGCTTCGTTATGTTTTTTAGATGAGGAAATCTGTGTGTGTTCCTTGTACCAAGTGAGTGGTGCTGACACAGGTGAAGACCCCGCATCCCCTTCTCAGGGGCTGTCCTGGTTCAGGTTCAGCAGCTTCCCCAACAGACCCGCATCTCTGTGTTTGCACAGCCACGGGGTCCTGGCGTTCCCCTTGGTGCGTGTGTTGGTGCTGTCTGGGAAGATGCTTTCCTGTTTGCAGTTGGATCCCAGGGCCTTGGTCATTCCGGCCTCAAAGCAGGGTCTTCACTGAGCCCCTCCCAGGAAGGGCGATTAGTGAGTGGCCAGCAGCTCACAGGCTTCCGAGGAGTCCTGTCTGCGGCTTGGAGGCAACAGGTGCTGGTGCTGAGCCTGCTCTCCAGGAACCTCCCCTCCTCCCTCTTCGGTTCCTGCTGTGGGATGCCAGCTTACATCAGCTGGATTTTATGGGCCTCAGTGGAAAGCGTAGCACACAATTCAGACGGCGTGTACGCCCTACTGCCGACTACAGCCCTCTCCTGCCCTCACAGCAGAGTCAGGCGAGAAGCCTGAACCCAGGAAGGGCTTTCCACGGTGGTGGTAGAGACAGGGTTGGGCAGGGGCCATGGAGTTTTAGGCCATGCCGGCCTTGGCCACAGCGACGCCCAGAGATGGGAGGAAGCAGAGCAGGTGCATGTGGGACAGGATGTGCCGAGCTTGCTTCCAGCCAGTGAGAGAGGTGGTGGGCTCTGTTCACATTTACTGTATTTCCACAATGAACTACAAACTCTCCATAAACATCTCTTAGGAGTGATTGGGGTAAGAGGCAGATCCAGCCTGGCTCCTTGCAAAACTGGATCCATTTTCATCTTGAGAAGGGTAAGAAAAAGGGGCACCACAATGGTGACAAGATACTGCATAGAGTTCTGAGGACACAGTAGGGAAGCAGAATCAGAACAAGATCAGCATACATGCATGCATGCATGAGTGTACCCATGTGCGTGTGTGCATATGTGTACGTGTCTGCAGGTGTATGCTTACATGTATGAGGGTGTGCATGTGTGTATGCATGCAGGTGTGCATGTGTGTGTACGTGTGTGCATGCATGAGTGTGCTTGTGAATGGGCATGACTGCATGCATGTATGAGTGTCCATGTGTGTATATGTGTGCACATGTGTGTGTGTGCATGTGTATGTGTGCACATGCTTGTGTGTGCATCGTGTATATGTGTACACATGCTTGTGTGTGCATATGTGTATATGTGTGCACATGCGTGCATGACTGGATGTGCTTGTCTCTGTGCTGAAGCGGGAGGGATAGTGGACACAGAGTGAGGAAGAACCCCTGGGCACCACAGCCCTGCTATAGGGTTCAGCAGAGGAGCAATTTGAGAATTTGGGGAATGTCACATGTTTTCATGCAAAAGGGTGGATACTACATTGAAGTGAAGGAATTCCAGTTTCAAGTGTTGGGCACACAAGGTTAAGGGCCCCACAGGCCGCTGTTGGCTTTCCTTGTGGATTTAGCTTCTTGGCCTCAGAATGACATCTGGACCTTAGTGTACGCAGTCTGTGGGCTGACAGGGTACACAAGTCCAGGACGCCACTTGCTGCCACATGTGGGGTGTGGAGCCCACTTGAGGAAGGCATGTGCCCGAGGCGCCTGGGCTGGGCTGAACCAGTGTCTGCCGGAGAAAATGTCTTTTCTCTGGATGATTTATGGTCATAATTACTATTAGTAGGTGGCTGATATTTAAAATGAAATTTGCTCTTTTGTAATTTTAGAACAAATAACTTAGTCAAATTAGCATATCCACTGGCTGGGTGAAATATGCATAACATTTGCCGCTCTGGTAATCATGTGAAACGCTGCTGCTGTGTTTGCCTCTCACCAAGGAGTGCTGCAGGGTTTCCACTGTCATTTCTCATCAGTCCTCTGGAGTAACGAATCAGGTTGGGCACATGCCAGTAACAGGTGGTTTTCCAAGGTCAGGATCCAAGAGATCATTTGATGCACATCTCGTTCAGATCACATCTAATTGTCAGCCACGATTAAGGCAGAGACAGGAAGAAAACAGAGGCTTTCTTCCTGGTGCCTCTGCTAGCAGAGCTCCGTCATCTGCCATTTCCATGTGACAAACATGGAGTTAGAACGTGAGCTGTCTGCAGCGTCCTTGCATCTGCCTTCCCCCAAGGTCTCTGTTCCTCCACACTGGAGATGCACCCTAGAATCCTGGGCGGAGTCCTGTAGCTCCTGCCAGAGCCGGAACCAGGGATGTTCTACGACATCGGACTAACCTCCAGCACATCTTCGGTGTGGTCACATCCTTACTGCTCCCAGCTCCTCCTCTGTGCGCCTCTGTGTGCCTGGGGCAGGAGGGGCCCTCACAGCTGAGGCTCTCCCTCTGGGAGGCAGTGAGGGGAGCCTCAGAGGTCACCGTGTGAGGATCTGAGAGGTCCGCTAACCTCCATGCTGACCTTGTCAAGGTCACTGCTTTTGTGGGGAGTGGTGTCTGCCTCTCCTCCTGCTGTTCAAGTGCCAGGTGTGTGTCTCTCAGAATGTTCCCTGCCACGCTTCTGTCGGCCGTTCACCTCCTCTGCCTGGCTCAGGCACTTGTTGAATGGAGAAATAATGCAGAGAATGCAGACCGAATGTGGGGTTAGCTGATGGGTAAATGGGATTAAGAAATGAAATGCTGGCCAGGCGTGGTGGCTCATGCCTGTAATCCCAGCACTTGGGAGGCCAAGGCAGGTGGATCACTTGAGGTCAGGAGTTCGAGACCAGCCTGGCCAACATGGTGAAATCCTATCTCTACTAAAAATACAAAAATTAGTTGGGTATGGTGGCGCATGCCTGTAGTCCCAGTCACTTGGGAGGCTGAGGCAGGGGGATCACTTGAACCTGGGAGGCAGAGATTGCAGTGAGCCAAGATCACGCCATTGCACTCCAGTCTGGGTGATACAGCGAGACTCCATCTCAAAAAAAAAAAAAAAAAAAAATGCTGTTTTTCATGAGATTGTTATTTCAAAACAAAACAAACAAAAACCCCAAAAAACCAAAAACAATCTCTGCTTGGATTGGAGACTCCCGTCAATGGGTGTCCACCTGCCTGTGACTGCTGGCAGGCGATGGTGGTGGGCACTGGGCTGGGCAGGCACTGGCTGGGCAGGCCAGGGCTGCACCTAGGCCACCTCCTGGGAGGAAGCAGACCACAGCCAGGGGCCGCCCTGCAACTGTGGAAGGCTCGTGAAGCTGTTGTGAGACGAGCGAAGCTGCGTCCTCCTGTGAACTCCCAGCGTTGGGTCCTGCTAGGCTCTGTGCTGCCTTAGTTCTGGAATGATGTTTAGTTTTAAAGCCTCCGCACGTGCTGGTTTAAGGCAACTGAGTGCTTCCTCTGTAAGGGTTTTAGGCCACAGCTCCCTCAGGAGTAAGTAGTGATTGGAAACTTTAACGTGACCCTGGGGGTGAATCCCTCAGTAATTCATAACTTTCTCCGGATTCCTCGGTTTCTTTGTTCACCCATTTGCTCCTGGGCACCTGCCCTGTGCCAGACACACAGAGGGCATGGGAGGAAACAGTAGAGGGTGGAAAGAGGCATGCGCCCGGCTCCTGAACTCCAGGAGAGGGAGATACACACTCAATCCACAGTCACTGCACAGTGTGGTGAGTCCCGAAAAGGACGCCTGGGCAGCCCAGGGAGAGTCTGGGGCTTCTGCAGGGATCTTAGCGGATGAACAGGCGTTTGTAGGTTGGTGAAGCAGGATTGAAGGCACTATGCTTTGCAGGAATGAGTGAAAGACACGGCGTGTTCAGACCACACCCGGCCTTGGGTGAAAGACACGGCGTGTTCAGACCACACCTGGCCTTCGCCGGGGGTGCGACTCCCGCGTCGTGGCCCTGGGGCCCTCCCGGTTCTGGTGTCTTGTGTGCTCAGGCCCTCCCCGGAGCCGCTCCCTAGCGGGGTGGTGCTTTCTGGACCCATCTCTCTGTGTTTAAGACAGGCGTGGACGTGGAGCTGAATGCCAGCCTTTGCCAGCCTGCCCGGCCGCGGGGGATGCGTGGCTTGGGGTCGCCTGGCCTCCCAGGCACCGCGGAGCTTTTGGAGCCCCTTCCTGGGTGGGGACTGAGGCGCTGCCTCCGCCCCGCGTCTTCTCCAGGGCCTGGCCCTGCCTCGCTGGCTTTTCCTGCCCGTCTTCGTCTCCGCTGCCTCCGCTGCCTCGTTTCCTCTCCCGACCCTCTCCTGCGTCTCTTGTCTGTGGCCACGGACGCCACGGTTTGCTTCCCACGCAGCCGGGCTCTCCGCGGAGCTCGTTACCTCCCTGGAAGCCTCCGCTCCCCGGGGCCCGGCAGCCTTGCCTCCGGGGACGCGGTGCGTGCATTGGGCACCCGGTCCAGGGGAGGCGCCGGGCCCAGGGGAGGCCTCAAGGGGAGGCCCCGGCCCCGCTGCTGCTCCCGCCGCCCGGGAGTCTCCTGTGATGACGCCGGCATGACCCTCAGCCGAGAGCTATGGGCCTGGTCCAGGTGAGAGCTGGGCTCTGGGACTAGGCCAGGAGGCCTCGCACGTGGCCGAGTCAGGGGAGCAGCGTTCTGGCTTCAGAATAATCGGCCCCATCTCGGAAAAGCCGGGTCGGAGGAGCCTGCTTGACCGGCGGTTTCTCTGAAATTCACCAGTGGGCCAGGGCGGCAGCCTCGGGGGCCCTCCCCCCTCCCCACCAGCTGACCGCGTCTCTTCTCTGTTTCCCCGCAGGCTGCCTACTCGAGGAGGGCCTCTGCGGAGCGTCCGAGGCCTGTGTGAACGGTGAGTGTGGGGTCCTGGCTGCTGTGCCCTGGTCTGCCCCTCTCCTGCCCGCCGTGCGCAGCGCCCAGCCTGGTGAGCCCCGCCGCTGGCCTGGAGCTGGGGCCGCCCGGGCGCGCTGCCGAGAGGAGGCGGATCGAGCCCCGGAGCCATGGGCTGCGGCCTCGGTGGGTGGGGGGAAGAGGTTGCCCGGGTTCTGGGCGCCCATCGCTCACACCAACCCTTGCTTTCTGATTTTGTTTTGCTCTGCTCTTCGGCAAGTTTTTCAACCTTTTTTTTAAAAATTTTTTTGAGACAGAGTCTCGCTCTGTCGCCCAGGCTGGAGTGCAGTGGGGCTATCTCCTCTCACTGCACCCTTCGCCTCCTGGGCTCCAGCGATTCTCCTGCCTCAGCCTCCTGAGTAGCTGGGATTACAGGCCTGCGCCACTGCACCCGGCTAATTTTTTGTATTTTTAGTAGAGACAGGGTTTCGCCATGTTGGCCAGGCTGGTCTCGAACTCCTGACTTCAGGTGATCCTCCCGCCTCGGCCTCCCAAAGTGCTGAGATTACAGGTGTGAGCCACTGTGCCTGGCCAGGTTTTTCCTCCTTTAAGCCACTGATTTTCCTCTCTTATCAGGCGGATAAGAAAACACATGCAAACGCTGCGTTTTCAGGTTGGGCTGAAAGCCCAAGAGGACGGCAGTTATTTTGAAATACGGGGAGCAGCAGGTCCCGCAGAGCCCCTTCCCTCCAGTGCGGTCAGGCAGAGGGCATCTCCCAGGGCAGATGCCACCCGGGCCTGTCTGATGCTGGTGAACTGGGTGCTGTGCGCGCTGAACGCGCGGGGGAGGGGTAAACTCCAGTATCTTCAGAAAAGCGCTGGGTGGAGCCGCCTTTCTCCAAGTCAGGGGCTGCGTGTGGGCCCGGGGCGCGCTGAGCGAGGCCTTCTCTTTCCCCAGCTCCCCGCCCATCTGTCCTCAGACTGTGGGCAGGAGCGGATTTAATCCTAGCCAGGACGGCGGGGCCTGCCCAGAGGCCCCTCGCACCCACTAATCTCTGCACAGACGTGGGTGCCGGCGGGGGGCTGAGGTGCAGGGCAGGGCGCTGGCCTGGGGTGCCGCCCTCCTGGGGCCTTTCAGGACAGGCCTCCCCTGCACTGGTGCATCCTGGGGGAGCCGAGGTGAATGCGTCTGAGGGTCTGAGAAGCGAAACCGAGGAGCTCGTGCGCCTTGAGGTGGGACCAGCCCTGGGTTCCGGATGGAATTTTGGGGCTGGGGGCACCTCTGTGTCTGTGCCTAGGCAGCTTCTGGGGTCGGGAGGGGAAGCCACGCTGGAGGCGCCAAGAGGAGAGCAGGTCCTCAGCGGCTGCACCTTCTGCTGTTGTCTCTTAATTCGGGAGATTCCTGTGCCGAGTGTGACAAGTGGGAACCGGCAGCTCGTGGGGTGCAGTGTGGGTGGTGGGTGAGGTTCTGGCCCAGCCTAAGACCCCCTGGGGTTCCCTGGCATCTACTCCGTGCAGCTTTAATTTGGAGGTAGCGTTAAGAAAAATAGTGATACTGAAAAGCCTACGTTGCCTGCCTGGACTCAACAGCGTTTGATGATAATGGAAGCAGGTGTGTGTGTTTAATTTAATTGGAGCCGTAAGCAGCCCCAGCAGAATAAAAGCCGAGGCTGTCTCCCCGGCTCCTTGACAAAGGCCGGCCTGGGTGTCCAACTGTGATCATTCTCAGACGTTTTTCTCCCCAACCTTGACTTGCCTCCCAGACATAGAGTCGTCTCAACATCATATCCAGATAATGACTGTGGATTCTTTGGAAGAGAAAAGCAATTTAAATGTAAATACACATATTCAGGCCTTGATTTATAGAAACAGACGATATTTGATTTTTTTTTTTTTTATGATGCACTGAAGGTCTAGGAAACAGCGAAGCCAGTGGCGCCGAGTCTTAGAAAACTGCGCTTTGCGAGGCTGACGGGGAGCGATAGGAGAAGTGGTTCCTGCGCTGCTGGCTCAGGTTTATGGTTGCCATGGTGACTGGTTAGCCCCAGGCTGGCGGGCCAGGGGTGCAGCAGCCCAGGGTGCGGTGGGGGGCGGCTGCGAGTCCAGAACATTCTGTCACCAGCCGCAGGGTCTCTTTCTCTCCCTCTGTCTCACTCTCTTTCCCCCTCTCTTTTCTTAAGGTACATGTAGGAATATATAATCTTATCAAGCTTGGACATGTTTTTTAAAAGCCCAGCAGAGCTTGTTAATAAAAAGAAAGTCAAAAGATAAACATACCACCTTACACCCATCAGGATGGCTAGTATTAAAAAACCCCTGAAAATCGGTGTTGGTGAGAATGTGGAGAAATTGAACACTTATGCGCTGCTGATGGGAATGTAAAATGGCGTCGTTGCTGAGGGAAACAGTATGGCGGTTTCCTAAAAAATTAAAAATAGAGTTTTTAATTTGCCTCAGCAACCCCACTTCTGGGTATGTACCCCATAACACAGGAAGCAGAGACTTGAAGAGCTGTTTGCACACCCATATTCATAGCAGTTAATGCACAACAGCCAAAGGCGAAAGCAGCCCAGTGTCCACTGATGGGCGAATGGACAAGTGAAACTTGGTCCATCCACATGATGAAATAGTACGCAGCCTTGAAGAGGAAGGGAGTGCTGACACTTGCTGCAACATGGAGGGACTTTGAGGCTGTTATGCTGAGTAAAATATGCCAGTCACAAAAGGACAAATACTGAATGATTCCACGCATGTGACGTACTAAAGACAGTCAAGTTCATAGAGACAGAAGGTAGAGTGATGGGGCCAGGGGCTGGGGGACAGTTGGGGTGTCAGTGTTTAATTGGTGGAGTTTCAGTTTGGGACGATGGAAAGGTTCTGGGAATAGATGGTGGTAATGACTGATCAACAGTGTGAATATAATTAACACCACCGAACTATACACTTAAACATGGGTAAGATGGTAAATTTTAATGTGACATATATTTTACCACAATATGCAACTGAAACTATGAAATCGCAGCCTCTGCACGTGCTCGTTTAATGTAATCGAATGCTTCGGCTGTAAGGGTTTTAGGCCAGCTCCCTCAGGAGGCAGTAGTGATTGGAAACTTGAAAGTGACCCTGGGGGTCAATTCCTTGGTAATTCATAACTCTGGAGTAACTTTGGTTATTATAGAAAAAACTGTAAGGGTTCTGGAAGAGAAAGCTTGAGATAAAGTAATCACATAATCCTGGAACAGCTTGTAGAAAACAGTTTAGATGCTGTTACATGGGCATCCTAAATATGAGGAAAACAGGTTTCAAAGAATTTTTAAAGCGGATTTGATTTCATGGTTGATAACTTTAAATGGGACATATCCAAACACAGGTGGTGTGTCCTAAACATTCTAAAGGTATAATAATCAACTACTCCACAATAGAAAAAAGGAAAACAAATCTGTGAAGATTACAACAGATCACTCTTATGTCGGGAAGCGAGCTGGTCACTTTCACGCCCTGCTGGTGGGAGCATGGCCCGATGTGATCATGATGGACACTGACTGGCCAGCACGTTCACGCCACATAAGCGAGGTGGCCCGTGACCCGCAATCTGATGTGTGAGACTATGCCCCAAGAAAATAATCCATTACCCAAAATCCTCAAGAAAACTTGAAGCACAAAGCTGCTCTCTGCAGTGGTGTTTATATTAATTTTAAAACAGTAGAAAAATTGTTAATATTAAACAAAGGAGAATGCTTCTTTAAAGCTATGTTATGGTCACATGATTCAAATGTTAAGCAGACATTAAAAGAGAAATGTTCAGAAAGTTGTTAATAATGTCGGAAAATGCAGGTGGGAGAAAGTAAATGAAAAACTCAGGATCCAAAACAGCGTCTAATACGATGACAGCTGTGCGAAAATGTGGATAGCAGAAAAAGCTAAAAGAAATACACCAGACTGTGAATAGTGGCTCTCTCCGGGTAGTGACTTTTATTTTCTTCATATTTCTCTGGTTTTCCAGTTTTTCACGTGAGCATGTGCCTGCTAAAAGGAGAAGAGAGGTGGGAAGGAGGCACATGAAGGAACCACCACTCCCTTTTAGCTCAGAAAGGAGGAGAGGCCTGTGCAGGAGGGGCCAGAGAGGGGTGGCTGAGCAGGAGGGGCGCAGAGAGGGGTGGCTGAGCAGGAGGGGCGCAGAGAGGGGTGGCTGAGCAGGAGGGGCGCAGAGAGGGGTGGCTGAGCAGGAGGGGCACGGAGAGGGGTGGCTGAGCAGGAGGGGCGCGGAGAGGGGTGGCTGAGCAGGAAGGGTGCGGAGAGGGGTGGCTGAGCAGGAGGGGCGCGGAGAGGGGTGGCTGAGCAGGAAGGGTGCGGAGAGGGGTGGCTGAGCAGGAGGGGCACAGTGGCTGAGCGGGAGGGGCGCAGAGAGGGGTGGCTGAGCAGGAGGGGCACAGAGAGGGGTGGCTGAGCAGGAGGGGCGCAGAGAGGGGTGGCTGAGCAGGAGGGGCGCAGAGAGGGGTGGCTGAGCAGGAAGGGTGCGGAGAGGGGTGGCTGAGCAGGAGGGGCGCAGAGAGGGGTGGCTGAGCAGGAGGGGCGCAGAGGGGGTGGCTGAGTAGGAGGGGCGCAGAGAGGGGTGGCTGAGCAGGAAGGGTGCGGAGAGGGGTGGCTGAGTAGGAGGGGCGCAGAGAGGGGTGGCTGAGCAGGAGGGGCGCAGAGGGGGTGGCTAGTAGGAGGGGTGCAGAGAGGGGTGGCTGAGCAGGAGGGGCGCAGAGAGGGGTGGCTGAGTAGGAGGGGTGCAGAGAGGGGTGGCTGAGCAGGAGGGGCGCAGGGGGGTGGCTTAGTAGGAGGGATGCAGAGAGGGGTGGCTGAGTAGGAGGGGTGCAGAGAGGGGTGGCTGAGCAGGAGGGGCGCAGGGGGGTGGCTTAGTAGGAGGGATGCAGAGAGGGGTGGCTGAGTAGGAGGGGCGCAGAGGGGGTGGCTTAGTAGGAGGGGCGCAGAGAGGGGTGGCTGAGCAGGAGGGGCGCAGAGAGGGGTGGCTGAGCAGGAGGGGCGCAGAGGGGGTGGCTTAGTAGGAGGGGCGCAGAGAGGGGTGGCTGAGCAGGAGGGGCAGAGGGGTGGCTGAGCAGGAGGGGCGAGAGGGGTGGCTGAGTAGGAGGGGTGCAGAGAGGGGTGGCTGAGCAGGAGGGGCGCAGAGGGGGTGGCTTAGTAGGAGGGGTGCAGAGAGGGGTGGCTGAGCAGGGGGGGAGGGGGGTGAGTAGGAGGGGTGCAGAGAGGGGTGGCTGAGCAGGAGGGGCGCAGAGAGGGGTGGCTGAGTAGGAGGGGTGCAGAGAGGGGTGGCTGAGCAGGAGGGGCGCAGAGGGGGTGGCTTAGTAGGAGGGGCGCAGAGAGGGGGCTGAGCAGGAGGGGCGCAGAGGGGTGGCTTAGTAGGAGGGAGAGAGGGGGGCTGAGCAGGAGGGGCGCAGAGAGGGGTGGCTGAGCAGGAGGAGTGCAGTGGCTGAGCAGGAGGGGCGCAGAGACGGGTGGCTGAGCTGTGAGGGGCACAGAGGGGTGGCCGAGCTTCTAAGAGTGCGTCAGGACGACCACACCATAGCGCTGGAGCCCAGGGGCAGAAACCCCGGATGTCCAGGAGGGCAAGAGGAGCAAGTCGCGCTCTCTGCTCGGAGGGAGGTGGAAGAATGGTGACAGGTGGGGGAGGAATGGCTCAGCTACACACCTGTTGGCTCCGTGTCTTGTAGCTGAAGGCTGAATTATGCTGTGACGACCCACAAGCCCTGGGATCGGTGGCCCAGGTGATATGGGTCTGTGGGCCGTTGCAGGGTATCTGCCTTCCCTCCGCAGGTGCCCTCCCGGGACGCTGGCAGCCGGGGCCACAGCAGCAGCGGCTGGGAGGGGTGCCCTTGTGCTCGTGGCTCACTGCGTCGGCCACGCTGATGGTGGGGAGGCTCCTCCTGCAGCCGACTCCCCGTGGTGGGGTCACAGCCACAGCCTTCACATCTCCAATGGCAACATATTCTATTCCAAGCCCTTTCTCCACTGAAGAGGGCAGAAAACCACCAGGAACTGAGGACATCTGTGATGGTGGAGTGTTGTTTGGCCGTGGAAAGGGAGGAAGGAAGCACCGGCACACTGACGCGGAGGAACCTGTGAAACGCCGTGCTCAGTGGAAGAAGCCGAGTCACAAAAATCACGGGGGTCCTGGTTTCATTTATACAAAATGTCCAGGAGGCCAGGGGCGGAGGCTCACGCCTGTAATCCCAGCACTTCAGGAGGCCGAGGCAGGCGGATCACTTGAGGTCAGGAGTTCACAGCCAGACTGGCCAACATGGTGAAACACCATCTCCACTAAAAATACAAAAATTAGCTGGGTGTGGTGGCACGTGCCTGTAATCCCAGCTACTCTGGAGGCTGAGGCAGGAGAATCGCTTGAACCTGGGAGGTGGAGGTTACGGTGAGCCGAGTTCACACCATTGCACTCCAGTCTGAGCAACAGAGTGAGACTCTGTCTCTAAATAAATAAATAAGTAAATAAATAAATAAGTCCAGGAGAGGTAAGTCGGTAGAGACAGAAAGTAGGTTGTGGCCGTGTAGGGCTGGGGAAAGTGTTGGGGGCATGGGAAGTGATGGCGGAGGGGCAGGTTCCCTTTGATGGTACTGAGAGGCTGTGAGGTGGACGGTGAGGTGGTCACGGAACTCTGAACATTCAGAAAACCGTTGCCCAGCCAACTCCTGTACTTTAAAAGGCTGAGTTATATAGTATATGAATGTTTCAATAAAGCTGTTTTTTAAAAAAAGAAAAAAGAACTGAGGATACAGTTAGGCAAGGAGGTAAGCATAGTGAAGGATATAGCCAGAGAATTGCATTTCTTTAATAAGGGGTTACTTCCCTGACCGCAGACAGATGGGCTTCCTCCCAGGACATTCAGCCCAACACAAAACAAGATGGTTGAAAACACTGGCTCCACCATCTGGGCACAAAGCAGAACAATAAGCTCGTCTCTCTCAGATTTGGGAGTTTTTCCAGCAAACAATCACCTCCCAGTGCAACTTAGGTACTAAAAGCACTAGGGTTGTCCCCAAAGTGGAAGACTTTAGAATATTCAAATCCAGAGTGTCTCCCTAATTGTTCGAAGCTATGTGATTAACCCCATTTGGATTTTCGGCCACAGCAAGCAGCGAGGGCCATCAGTGGGAAATTACTGAGTGAGTGGATACAAGAATAAATGAATCATCCTTTCATGGCACAAGAGACACCCCCTTGGCCCTCAGATAAAAGGTTTATATACCACAGTGGGGAAAAAGTAATTTCTAACCCCTCTCCAGGTTCGTGGCTGAGATTTGTGACAAAAGACAGATGAATAAGAGAAAACCCTACCCACTTATTTAATACTGGTTTTCTATGGCACATGGGAGCCTTCAGAAGTGAAGACCCAGGGAACAGGGAAGCCTATTCTTATGGACAGTTGTGCAGAAGTGTGATCGGAGGGCAAAGGGCGTGCTCTGATGCCATAGGCTGAAGGGCTCAGCAGGGCCTGTCCAGTCTTCTAGCTGCTTCTGCGTCTTCGGAGATGAGGACATTCCCCTCTGGGCATAGCGAGGCCCCTCTGGAATGAAGGTCTTATGACCTGCCTCCGAGGAGAAGGGGCTGGGGGAATTCTGGTTTCTGTGGTCTGCTTCTGCTGTTTTCTCGAGGGCCACCCTGCCATATTTTGAGGTAGCATGTTCTGAATCCAGTCTATATAAACGTTGCATATCAATTCCCAAAAGTGTGCTTCAGAAATTGCCCAAGAAAAGCTAGGGAATGGGCTCATTTGTGAATATCAAAAAACCACTGATTTAGCATCTACAGGCAGACCTCGGAGATATTGTGGGTTCAATTCCGGGCCACTGCAATAAAGCAAATATGACAATAAAGTGAGTCACACAGATTTTCTAGTTTTCCAGTGCATATAAAAGTTACATTTTACTAGACTGTGGTCTATTAAGTGTGGAATAGCAGTATGTCCAAAAAACATACTGCTTCATTAAAAATGTTATTGCTAACAATGCTAATGATCACCTGAGCTTTCAGCAAGTTGTAATCTTCCTGTGGGTGCAGGGTCTTGCCGCAGTATTAATGGCTGCTGATTGATCAGGGCCATGGTTGCTTGAAGGTTGGGGCAACCGTGGTAATTTCTTAAAATAAGGCAAAGTTGACTGCATCAGTTGACTCTTCCTTCATCAAAGATTTCTTTGCAGCATGCAATGCTGTTTGGTAGCATTTTACCCACAGTAGAACTTTTTTCAAAATTAGAGTCAATCCTTTCAAACCCTGCCACTGCCTTATCAAATAAGTTTATGTGATATTCTGAATCCTTTATTGTGATTTTCACAATGCTCACAGCATCTTCACCAAGAATAGATTCCATCTCCAGAAACCACTTTCTTTGCTCATCCCTAAGAAGCAACTCCTCACCTGTTAAAGTTTTATCACGAGATTGTGGCAATTTGGTCACATCTTCAGGCAGCTCTGCTAATTCTAGTTCCCTTGCTTTTCCCACCACATCTGCAGTTCCTTCCTCCACTGAAGTCCTCAATCCCTGAAAGTCATGCATGAGGGTTGGAATCAGCCTCTTCCAAACTCCTGTGAATGTTGCTATTTTGACCTCCCTCCATCAATCACAAGTGTTCTCAATGGCATCTAGAATGGTGAATTTTTTCCAGGAGGTTTTCAATTTACCCAGATCAATCAGAGGAATCACTATCTATGGCAGCTGTCATCTTACAAAGTGTGTTTCTAAAATATAAGTCTTGGCTGGGTGCAGTGGCTCATGCCTGTAATCCCAGCACTTTGGGAGGCCGAAGCAGGTGGATCACGAGGTCAGGAGTTCAAGACCAGCCTGGCCAAGATGGTGAAACCCCGTCTCTACTAAAAATACAAAAATTAGCTGGGCATGGTGGCATGTGCCTGTAGTCTCAGCTATGCGGGAGGCTGAGGCAAGGAATTCCTTGAACCTGGGAGGTGGAGGTTGTAGTGAGCCAAGATCACACCACTGCACTCCAGCTTGGGCGACAGAGCAAGACTCCATCTCAAAATATTTATATATGTGTCTTGAAATGGAAATTGTTTTTTGATCCCTGGGCTGCAGAATGGACGAGGTGTCAGCAGGCATGGAAACAACACTCACCTCCTTGTACAGCTGCGTCACAGCTCTTGGGTGACTGGTGCACTGCTAATGAGCAGCCATATTTTGAAAGGAATCTTTTTTGAGCAGTAGGTCTCAATAGTGGGCTTAAAATATTCAGTCAACCATGCTGTAGACAAATGTGCTGTCATCCAGCTTTGTTCCAGTGACAGAGCACAGGCAGTCATAGATTTAGCATGATTCTTAAGGGCCCTGGGATGAACGAGCATTGGCTTGGACTTAAAGTCCTCAGCTGCATTAGCTCCTCACAAGAGAACCAGCCTGTCCTTTGAAGCTTTGAAGTCAGGCGCTGTCTTCTCTCTAGCTATGGAGGTCCTAGATGGCATCTTCTTCAATGTAAGGCTGTTTCATCTACATTGAAAATCTGTTGTTGGAGCGGACACCTTCATCACTCATCTCAACCAGATCTTCTGGAGAGCTTGCTGCAGCTTCTCCATCAGCACTTGCTGCTGCACCTTACACTGTTATGTTATGGAGATGACTCCTTTCCTTCAACCTCATGAACCAACATCTGCGAGCTTCAGAGTTTTCTTCTGCAGCTTCCTCACTTCTCTCAGCCTTCGTGGAATTGAAGAGTGAGGGCCTTGTTCTGGTTTAGGCCCTAGCTTAAGGGAATATTGTGGCTGGCTTGGTCTATCCAGACCACTCAGACTTTCTCTAGATGAGCAGTAAGGTTGTTTCACTTTCTCGTTTTCTGGAGTAGCACTTTCAATTTTCCCCAAGAACTTTTCCTTTGCATTCACAACTTGGCTGACTGTTTTACATGAGAGGCCTCATTTTTGGCCTATTCTTGGCTTTCGGCATGGCTTCCTCACTAAGTTTAATCATTTCTAGCTTCTGATTTAAAGTGAGAGAGGTGTGGCTCTTTCTTTCACATGAATACTTAGAGGCCACTGTAGGGTTGCTAATTAGCCTCATGTCAATATTGTTGTGTCTCAGGGAATAGGGAGACTGGAGGAGAGGGAGAGAGATGGGAGAATGGCTGGTCAGTCACAGAACACACACAGCATTTATCAGTTATGCTCACTGTCTTCTATGGGCATGGTTCATGGTGCCCCAAAACAATGACAGTAACACCAAAGATCATGGATCACAGCTCAGGGATCTAACACTGTGGAGATTACCAAAACGTAGCACAGAGACAGGCAATGAGCACGTGCTGCTGGGAAAATGGCGCTGATGGACTCCTCCGTAGGGTTGCCACAAGGCTTCAGGGTGAGACGCAACCCCCACGACGTGGAACAAAGCTGGAACGTGCTCCTAGGAAGGCCGTGCTCCTCAGACTATTTATTTAGGTTTGATCAAGCAGTGAATTCAATTTATGCTGCAGAAACAGTTGCCAGACCCTACCTTCTTGGAATCTAGAATCCCAACTGGGAAATTCTTGCCCAGTAGAGAACCAGCGGCTCAGTTGTTGCATGGTGCTGCTGTCATTACCCAAACAGAAACAGCAGTCAGTCTCCAGAGCAGGAGTCCCTGCTCCTGCAGCAGTGAGGACGACGACCACTGCGCCGCAGAGCTCACTTGCACCCGCCATCCCATAGTACCCTGTGAGCTCTCCGAGAATCAGCCTTCAGGAGCTGGAGGGTCCGGGAATGCAAGGCTCATTCTGCCCATCCCCACAGGCAGCAGCCAGGACCTGGTCTCTCCGCCGTGTGGCCTTAGCATTTCCAGGCTCTCTGAGTGGTTTGTGATTCACAGAGCGTAGATCTCTCAGTTGCTACCTCATCTGTTTTTCAAACCCATTGTGCTTTTCCGCAGCCTCCCAGGTGTCAAAAGTTATTATTCTATTTTTTTTTCCAGTTCCATAAAACAACAGCTCTGCATATCAGAGTTGCTCCCGCACTCTGGGTGTCCCCCAGATCACAGCAGGAGCTGGCAGACCCCGCCTGTGATTGCTGATCATGAAAATGAAGAGGAAAAAAAGTTCTGAGCTTGTCCAATGGAAGCATTCACTCTGCTTCCTTCAGACCTCAAGAAGGCTTTGGTCAGAAAAGAAGAGCAGAGGAGAGAGGGAGGGAGGCTGTCGGCGAGTGGGTCACCCTTCGGGAGCTCCAGGCCTCTTTGCAGCAACATCCAGGCTGTTTTGTATTGAGGGCTCACAGAAAGTCCAGGCTGAGTACCTCCTGTGCCACGCCGCCCCACTCACACTGAGTAACATGAGCCCCATTCACAGCCTTAGGGTGAGGAAATTGGAATTCAGAAGAGTTCAGTGACTTGTTCTAGGCCACAGCTCTCAGGCAGCCCCTTTGCACCTCGGTCTGTCTGCATCTCTGGCCTCTGTTCTTTACCTCTTCTGCCCCCGAAACACTCACTCGTGGGTCCTGTTCTGCGGCATGTCCACAGCTGAGAAACACGGGAGCCACTGCCCCAACAATGTGGGTATTGTTAGATGTGTGTTTCCCCAGTGACTGTCGCGGTGACACGTGTTTTCATGTCCTGTGGGGCCACTTTCACCTCCGCTTCTGTAAGTTACTGCTCCCATCTTTGCCCCCTTCCCACTGGGTTTTGTCTTTTTCTTGGACTGTGTAGGAGCTCCTTGTCATTGAGAATATGAATGTCTCTGCCACACAAGTTGCTAATTAAACAGCCACTGAATTACATCTCTGTACGGTGTGTCCACAAGTCAGAGACCACTTTTATAAGCTGTGTTTCTTGTCTGCCCCCGCCAGTCTTCCTGATATGAAACCTTCAATGGCTCCCTCTTTCCCACAGAATCAAGTCAAAACTGAAGGGCAGCCTTGGGGTGTGTGGTCCTTCTCCATGTGAGTCCAGCTCAGGGATGCATTGAAAGCAGCTTCCTTATCAGGTTAATTTCGGCATTATGCCCACTCCACTTTCTTTCCCATGCCCTTGTCACGGCTCTGCATCCCACCCGTTCTTTGTGATGCAGGGCGGGCCTCTGCCTCCTCATTCGTTACAGACATGCTGAGCCTTCGTTTCCCGCTCTTCCCCAGTGACACCCATTGCTTGCCCTATGCACAGCACCGAATGCCGGGAGAAAGATCAAGACCTTGTGCTTTCATGCCCTTTCCAGTTGGCAGTTTTCTGAGTGTCTGTAAGGCACTCCTTTCCCTCCTGTAGCCATCCACTGCAGTGCACCTGCAGGAATGCTGGCTGATTTCTGGACAGTTTGGGTCCTGGGGACCAGACATAGCAGTCATGGGCTGAGCCTTCTTGATTCAAGCAGCACCCGGGGCCACGGCTCCCGTGCCGTGTGATGACCCACTCGGCCCACTCTCTTTGCCTCCGTGCCTGCCCCACACTCCGTGGTAACTCTCCAGCAGCCCGGCCTGCCTACCACCCCTTGGCTCTTCCCACTCGGTTTCCTGCCCCAAGGCTCTTGGTCCTGCCCCTGCCCTGCTGACCAGCACTCTCGGTCCTGCCCTCGCCCCGCTGACCAGCGCTCTCTCCCCTTCTCTGTCTTCAGGTGCCTCCCTCTTTCCTGGCCAAGGGTGGATGTGGGCAGCTTGGTCCCCATGGGGGCTGAAAAGAGCAACCTGGCCGTGGCTTGGCTGAGCTTTCAGTTGCTTTTTCCAGAAAGGCACTTCTGCAACAAGCAGGGGGCCTATCCATATCCCAGGCCAGGCCGAAAACCTGGGGTGAGGGGTGGGTGATGCTGCATTGGAAATAGGCATGGATTTCTTAAACTTACAGGAAGCATATGCTATTGGGATGTCAAAGAGTTTTTTGCTTTAATAGAAAATTCAGCACATTCTTTAAAATCAAATTCTCAGTTGCCTCTCTTGAGCCCACTTCGGTATTATTTTAATAGTGGACCATGGCAGCAAAGTCTGATTTTATGAAAAGGGAAGATGTTGGCCTTTACAGTATTACCCACTTTTCTCTTTCAGCTGTGTCAATTAAAATCAATTAAAAAATGAATTATACATATATGGATATATTCAAAATGAACAGTTTGGAGCTATCTAAAATAAAAAGTAAAAATTCTTTCATGTCCCTTCACCAAATCTCACTCCCACTCGGAGGTAACAGACATTTCCCATTTGCTGTATGCCCTGTTTTCTGTGCGTGTTAAAATATGTCAGACAGGACTGCATGATATGTGCTTAATGAAGAAAATCTAGCAGCCAGGGCCCTGAAATGTTCTAACCATCTTTGCATTATTGGTTAGTAACGAACGGGACCATCTCAGTTGTCCCAGCCACCTTGTGGGCAGGGCCCCGCCCCTTCGTCCTCTCAGAGCGGCTGAGGCAACAGGAAGTCCCACAGCTGAGACACGAGACCGCATCACTCCGTGTGACTGGCAGTCTCATTCCACTCCCAAATTCCAATTACACCTAAAACAGGATGGAAACGAATGACTGAACTGAACTATGTGAAGCTCAGCCTTATTTGGTATATTACAGAAAAAGTAACGTGATATTAAGACTTCAGATTAGTGACATGAGGTGAGTTAAAATCAATTCAGCTCAGTTTGGGTCTCACACACACGAGCTCAAATGTGTGAGTGTGACCCCAGCCAATGGCTCTGAAGATGCCGTTCGCTCCTCAAACTTTCCAGGCTTTTCTCTCGTCAGAAGTTTGCTGGGAGGAAGGAGAAGCAGGAGGAACAGAACCAGACTGACGTTCTCGCGTCTCCTCTTACTTGGGCGTATTTATAGCATCCCAGCTAAGGATGCCCTCGTTGTAGAGGAACAAGTTTTACATTTTTTTCCAGCCTCCAGGCTGCCTGGCAGCCTCAGGCGGAGAAGCAGATTGACTCGGTGTCAGGGTCACACTCGGAGGCCCCTTGGCGGCACAGACAGGGTGATGGTGCCTGCTGGGGCCCCTCTCTCTCCTCTGCCTCCCGAGCAGCGTCTGTGCTGTGAATTTTCACAGAGACACAGGCTGATCCTTCGTGCGTCCTTGGCTGGCAGTTGTTGGTGACTTACAGTCATTCATGTGCTGGTGACGGACGGCCCTGCTGTCTTGTGTTGGGACAGCTGTGCGCATTGGTGTCATTGATGATTTGAATTTGGTGCTATCTGGTGTGGCTTTGTAACTAAAGTCATAAATAGTGGAGAAACGATGTGTCTGGTTCTAAATTAACAGTGAGGCCGGGTGCAGTGGCTCACACCTGTAATCTCAGCACTTTGCGAGGCCAAGGTAGGCAAATTGCTTGAGCTCAGGAGTTCAAGACCAGCCTGGGCAACATGGTGAAACCCCTTCTCTACAAAAAGTACAAAAATTAGCCAGGTGTGGTGGCATGTGCCTGTGGTCTCAGCTACTCGGGAGGCTGAGGTCGGAGGATCACTTGAGCCCAGGAAGAGGAGGTTGCAGTGACTGAGCCTTTGCACTCCAGCCTGGGTGACAGAGCCAGACTCTGTCTCAAAAACAAACAAAGCAACAAACAAACGGCGGGAGGAATACAAATCCTATTAAGTATGATATGCAGGTGTCCAAGCCCAGATGTGCAGCCCTGGATTTTGAGGTCTTCCCTCGAGTCAGGACTTTAAGGGAAGAACTCTGGGTCTTGTATTTCTGCACAATGAGGTTCTAATATCTGACTCCCAAATTTCTTCCCCATGAGACTGCCTTAATGATGCTTATGTAGACTGGACTGGAATTCCCACTAAGAGAATAAATTACCCGTTAACCAAGACAGTCTCCAGGTGTGTGTGTGCCTTGGCTTGGAATTCCAATTTCACATTAGTTAGAATAGCTGCTTGACCCCACAGGCCTGAGAGGGGAGGTAGGATTCAAGGAAGGTGGAGGGTGAGCCCAGCAGGGGCACGTCCTAAAAACCCCGATAAGGTATTGGAGTGCCCGGCTGGGGTGTGGGCGTCAGCTGGGGGTGGAGGCGGGCGTGCCCTCCCGAGGGTGTTTTGCTGGGGATTCCTCTGCTGAGTGGGCCCGTCCTTGGTGATTGTCCCTGGTGCACGACAGGCTTGTTAAGCGGGGGCAAAGCGTGCGCAAGGTCACATTTCTCCAGTATCCTCATCTTCATGGTCTCACTGGGAGAGTGGCCGGGGGTGCCTGAGTCAAGGGAACTAGAACAGGTGCTGAAGCTGTTCCCACTCAGAGGAGGAAGAGCACCATCTGGACCCAGAAAGGGGAAGCTGGGGAGTCCTCGGGGCCCTTCGGGGCCTCCCCAGAACTGTGCTCATTGGTGGCATCCACAGGCTGCTCCTCTGGGAGCTTCTTGCTTATCGGGTCCTGAGCCCTCCCGCCTGCCACCGTGGCATCAGGGAAACTCGTGCCTCCCAAGCGCCCCCAGCTCTTCTGCATGAGAAGTTGGAGACTGTGCTGCAGCTGGGGTTCTTATGATCACCTTCCTCGCTCACCAGCGTCTGCCCTGGAGCTGAGCGAGGACCACCAGGCTTCTCAGGGCCTGTCTCCATGGGGCACCAGGAGGCGCAAATGCCAGTTTGCATCATTGCCCAATTTTCAGCTGTCCAGGATGTCCATGTCTGCAGAACACAGTGTGCACGGTCCCACGGGGCGCCCTGTGGCATCACCCGGCCTCTCTCTTTGACTTCTGTCCCGCTGAACAGCGAGCGCTTCCCGAAAGCCATGGGGCAGCCCCACTCCCGGCTCCCTCAGTGGTCAGACGGGCACCCGCCTCTTAGCTGACCTTGGGAAGAGGGTCCCTCTTGGAGGAGGGGTGCCCACATTCTGCTGGGCGGTTGATTCCGGTGGAGGTGGTCCCCATTTGGGGTGGGCATGTGGGCACGCTCTGTGCAACCTGCAGCATTTACTAAGATGCTCTTGAAAGACCGTTTTCCCTGTTACCTCTAGATGCTGGGTGGACTTTCCCATTTATCAAATTAACTTTCTAAAGCCTTAAATTTCAGAGATGTGAGAGGATAAGGAATTGTTTAGTAGATGAAACTCATTTGCATATTTCCAGTGGCATGTCCCAAAACTAAATGGGGTTGAGCATTTCTCAGGGAAAAGTTAACTCGGAGTGCCAGTCACACGCAGTGTTTTCCAGAGGTCCTGGGGGCCTTCCCGTGGCTGAATCTCCTGGTTTAATCTGCTTTTTGATGAAGGAGCAAGTTCTGAATGTGGAGTCCTATAGAGTTCACTGTGCCTCTTGCGTTGGCCTGGCTTCGCTGTGGCTGATGACCAGCTGTGAGGGGACATGGTAGGGCTGCATGGGGGGACTGGGCCAGTGCTGCTCCCACCCAGCACCAGGGCTGATCTCATTCGCTTATAGCCTGCTTTTGCTTTTGGTCTCCTAAGTGCGAGATCTTGGTGTCTACCTAGGAATGTCACTGACGTAGGAGAAAGGGATTTTTTTTCTTTTACCATGAAGGGGTGTCATGGGCCTGCGTGAAAGAAATTAAGTAAATTCGATATCAGCCCCAAGGAATGTTAATATCTGAGATTTATACTGGAGTAGTTTTTGCTTCACAATGTATTTTCTTTTAAATACTTAAAACATTCGGTTTTTAAGCTATTTATAGCCAACCTCTTTTTAAAAATTAATGTTTAAAACGTTTTTTCCCCCCAATCTATCCTGGTTGACTGTTAGACAGTTGGATGGCTGTGCTGTTTTCAAAGCTGAGGTCAAGTTTGAATGAGCTAATTTCAGATCACTCTAGATTTTCTGAGGCTGACATTGTCCTTGGGACGCCATGTTTGGGGAATGTGTTTTTGCAGTTTACGAAGCACCCGCTGCTCAGAGAGCCGGGAAACCTTTCCTTCTCTTTTCTTGGAGTCTAGTTGCCATGGAGATTGTCACTAAATTATGGACGAGGGAGAGGCGAGCCGGCACTTGGAGGTCTCTGATACGCAGGCTTCTCAATCAGGGTGTGCAGACACAGCAGAGGCCGTGCAGTGGCTGCAGCTTGCCCTCCCCGCTGTCCTGGGCGTGGATGTAGCCTCCCCGAAACTGCTCATCAGAGGGGTTTATTCAGAGAATGGAAGCGTGCTTGTGGCAGGAAGAGCTTTAAGGGTTCTCACATATGTTTACAGCTCCTGTTTCTCCTTAGCAGGACTCTGAGTTGCTGCAGTGTTTAGAGAAATCTGCCAAATCCTGATTTAATTTTGGTTCATTGGCTAACAGGATTGGAGGAGATAGGAAATTGATCTTGGGGACCGTGAAGCTGCTGATGTTCAGCCATGACCAGGAGTTTGGAGGGATAATGTCTATGAGTGGCCATACCATTTTGAAAAGCACAAAACCTTTTATTATTAAAGCAAAAATATCGAACCAAACATGGATTCTAAAGATTATGCATACAACAAACACATGTTTTTTGATGTGTGAGTAAAACCCATCACTAATTTCAGGCCTAATCTCAGTGGCTCAGCAGTGCAGTGTGGGCAAATGCTTAACCACCAGCATTTGCAGCATTTGGGATCTGATTTGCCGCAGGCTTCTCTAGTGCAAGGCCCCCGCCCCGCTGCCACTGCTGCCTCCCAGTTACTGACGCGGTGTCACTGAAGGTGGAGTTGGGAGGAAATGTGGACGGCCAGCTCTCAGGCCCTTACGTGCAACTGCCTTGGTATTTCAGAGGCGCCTTCTAATCATTCTTGAGACATTGGTCTGCTGTCTCTTTTGAGGCAATTTCCATAGAGGTGGGGTCTGTGTTAAGAGTGCGTTGAAGGGTGAGTGATTTTCCTCTGACCGATGGGTGTTGTTCACGGCCTGAGTCTGTGTGCAAAGCTTAGCCTGGGGCTGCTTTGGAACCTACTCTCTCTATTCCAGGCCTGGGTGCTTTGAGATATTCTTGAGCTGGAATAACACCCAGCACCTGCTCTTGTGACTGAAATGGCATAAAGTAATAATAGTGCACTGCATGGGGGTTTATGCCTTTCTGAGTGTTTTATATGTTATCTTGTTAGATTTCTGCACCGTCACTGAACAATAACAGGGCATGTATTTTTGTTCTCATTTAACAGATGACAAACTTGGTCCCTTAGTGTTAAATGTGGGTGACACACAGGCAGAATCTGATCTGGAACCACACTGATTGGGCATCTTCCCAACCTTCCTCCAATCAGCTCACCCTTTGGCTTCTCAAAGGCCCACAGAATTTATGGTGGTTCATCGTTATTTGCCTTAAGATACAGGTTCTAGATTTGCTACTGGGACCCACGGTGACCTTGATTTGTCTCTTGTGAACTCTCTATGATGCTGGCAAAAGAGAGGAAATGGTCACATATTGGTCAGATGAATGTTGCAGGGAAGAATAATTGCATTACATGAAATGCCTACAGGAACTGTGGCGGGGCCAGAACTGTGGTGGGGCAGGAACCGTGGTGGGGCCAGAACCATGGCGGGGCCGGAAGCATGACTGGAGTCAGCTGGACCACCTTTCCTGGCTGTCCCATGTCTTCCTTCTCTCTGCCCTGACAGTGGACTCAGCAGACAGAATGGGCAGCAGACACGCACCCAGCCTGAGAGGAGCCCTGGGGCCGGGGCGCCCACCCACTGGCCGAGTCTTCTTGGTTGCTTTTCAATTCAGAAATCAGAGAAATGATTTGTAGAGAGTTTTCCTTTTATTCATTTAGCTTGAAATCAATTTTGTTAGTAAGGTGTTTTTTTTTTTGAGATGGAGTCTCGCTGTGTCCCCTAGGCTGGAGTGCAGTGGCGCAATCTCGGCTTGCCACAACTTCTGACTCCCTGGTTCAAGCGATTCTCCTGCCTCAGCCTCCCTAGTAGCTGAGATTACAGGCACCTGCCACCACACCCAGCTGATTTTTGTATTTTTAGTAGAGATGGGGTTTCACCATGTTGGCCAGGTTGGTCTCGATCTCCTGACCTTGTGATCCACCTGTGTCGGCCTCCCAAAGTGCTGGGATTACAGGTGTGAACCACTGCGCCCAGCCATTAGTAGGGTTTAAACTTGTCCTCAGAATTAGAAGAAATCCCAGAGACTGGAGACCAGCAGTGCTGTGTGTGGGTGAGACCCTGTTGAAGATCCCTTGGTAAGTGCGGTGGGCGTGGTCCATAGGAGGGGAGGCGGGAGGGGAGCTGGCTCGGGAGAGGCCGGCTTTGCCTCCAAAGAAGAGCTCCACCCTCTTGTGCTGGCCTCTCATACTGGCCTTTTACTGTTGTCCTTCAGAGGGGAGGAAGCTTTGCTCCGCTTCTCACCAACTAAAAGAGAACTGTGAGGTTGGACAGGAGTGCAATTTATGAAAAACAAACAAACAAACAAAAAAACACCTTTGATTTTTCTTGAGATAAAACTGATCTTCAGAAAGTGCTTGATGAGAAGGAGGGAGAAAACCACACTTGTCTGGCACACAGAGGGCTCTGGAGTCCTAGCAGCCTGCCCCCGGCTCCCCAGACCTCCCGGCACCCAAAGCCTCCTCTGGCCGTGTCCGTATCTGGCCTGGCCATGCAGGAGGCAGGTCAGCCAAAGTGAGGTTCCAGTTTTTTTGGTGAAGGGATTAAATATAGCACAAGATTAGTGAATGCATTTAAATAGCAGTTGCCCAAGGCCACGGTTGAAATGAGCACTTGACAAGACCGATGAGCACTGAGGCTTTAAAAGTCTCCTGGGCCCCCTTGCAGCAGAGACCATGAAGGGAGGGCAATGCTTCCTGGCACCCTGCAGGTGCTAACAGCCCCTCCCTGCAGCAGCAATGTCTCTAGCTGCCTGGGAAGCCTCCTGTGGACCAAGCAGACCACCCCCTGGTCTTCTCTGCTCACCCACCAACATACATTCCCACCTGCTCCTTAAAATTCCATGTGATCTGGCCAGGTGCGGTGGCTCACACCTGTAATCCCAGCACTTTGGGAGGAGGCCAAGGCAGAGTGGATCACTTGAGGTCAGGAGTTGGAGACCAGCTGGCCAACATGGTGAAACCCCGTCTCCACTAAAAATATAAAAATACAAAATTAGTCGGGCATGGTGGTGCATGCACGTAATCCCAGCTACTTGGGAGGTTGAGGCAGGAGAATCGCTTGAACTTCAGAGGCAGAGGTTGCAGTGAGCTGAGATCTCACCATCGCACTCCAGCCTGGGTGACAGAGCGAGACCTCATCTAAAAACAAAAAATCCGTGTGATCTATAAAATCCCACGGAAACACACACCTAAGGTCACGTATTTCACTGTAACATGAGCGGGAAGTTGTACTGAGCCTGTTCTCCACCTCGGTGAATGCTCTGACCCCCTCTTGCCTCACCTCCCACTATATACATTTGTTCCTTTTTAATTTTTTGAAGACTGGTCAAGTGCAGGAGTGAGGAGGGGGAAAGGGTACAACAAAGAGCTAGATTGGGAACTGACTGTGAGCAGTCGGTCGGGGTGACGCAACGCTACCTTCCAGCAGCACCCTTCGCTCCTGTTGTTGCTGAGTCGTGCTCCGTCGAGGGACACACCACATCTTGCTTGTACCCACACAAGTTGTTCCCAGCATTTGGCTGCTGTGAGCATCCTGCGTGAACCTTTTCAGGAGCTGAGCTCTTAGAGAAGAGGGCAGAGCTGTGTTGAGCACCCACCGGGAGAAGTTCCATCAAATCCAGGGTACTTGAGATTCTGGAAAGATGCAGAAATGTAAAAAATAAAAACAAGCAACAAGCAATTTATTCCACAAGTCAGTAGGAAAATGTATTGTTGTCTCTCTAACAGTCAAATCCTATTGGTCAGCCTTAGTTTTTCTGCAAAACAGAATAAATTTTATGTTGTTTTTCCCCAGTTGTTGAAATAAAATGTTATAACCATATTTGCTTATAAACTATGTCCAAATGAGATTCTTTTATTTCTACTTGATGATTTTCCGCCATGTCAGGCCCTGTTATGACGGCAGCCTGTTATGATGCACTAGGACAGATCCCAGCTCCCAATTCTTTTATGATGCACTAGGACAGATCCCAGCTCCTAATTCTTTTATGATGCACTAGGACAGATCCCAGCTCCTAATTCTTTTATGATGCAGTAGGACAAATCCCAGCTCCCAATTCTCTTATGATGCACTAGGACAGATCCCAGCTCCCAATTCTTTTATGATGCACTAGGACAGATCCCAGCTCCCAATTCTTTTATGACAGCACTAGGACAAATCCCAGCTCCTTTATGGCAACAGCCCGTTATGATGCACTAGGACAAATCCCAGCTCCTGTTATGGCGACAGCCTGTTATGATGCAATAGGACAAATCCCAGCTCCCAATTCTTCGCATTTTTTTTTCTTTTTTTGCTGGGTTTTCTCTCTCACTTGCTGGGGCGCGAACAGATGCTCTTTGGTGTTTTTAATGATTGAGGAGCGTCTTGCTGTTGTCGATCTTACTTGTTTTCCAGGAACAGAAACGCTCTCGAGCGAGTGCTCAGTGGGGCTGGGCAAGCTCCTGACCACAGGGGAAGATGACTCAACAATTGGGATTTTGCTTCTTCTTTCTTTAAAAAGAAGCAAAAGAACTAGACCCACACTATACACATTTTTTTGGGTCTGTTCGTTGTGGACTAGTGTTGTTGTTGTTGTTGAGACAGGGATGATGGTCTCCCTCTGTCACCTGGGCTGGAGCGCAATGGCACTGTCTTGGCTCATGACAACCTCCCCCTCCCGGGGTTCAAACGATTCTGCTCCCTCAGCTTCCTGAGTAGCTGGGATTACAAGTGCCTGCCACCACCACTGGCTCATTTTTGTATTTTAGTAGAGACAGGGTTTCACCATGTTGGCCAGGCTGGTCTCAAACTCCTGACCTCAAATGATCCACCTGCCTTGGCCTCCCTAAGTGCTGGGATTACAGGCGTGAGCCACTGTGCACAGCCAAAAAGTGTTTTCCTTTCCTCAGTCTGAAAGCCTGACACTGTTGATCCACCAGGAGTGTGCATGGGTGTGCATACTGTTGATCCACTGGGAGTGTGCATGGGTGCGCATACTGTTGATCCACCGGGAGTGTGCATGGGTGTGCGTACTGTTGATCCACCGGGAGTGTGCATGGGTGTGCATACTGATCCACCGGGAGCGTGCTTGGGTGTGCATACTGTTGATCCACCAGGAGTGTGCATGGGTGCGCATACTGTTGATCCACCGGGAGTGTGCATGGGTGTGCATACTGATCCACCGGGAGTGTGCATGGGTGTGCATACTGTTGATCCACCGGGAGTGTGCATGGGTGTGCACACTGTTGATCCACCGGGAGTGTGCATGGGTGTGCATAGTGTTGATCCACCAGGAGTGTGCATGGGTGTGCATACTGTTGATCCACTGGGAGTGTGCATGGGTGTGCATACTGATCCACCGGGAGCGTGCATGGGTGTGCATACTGTTGATCCACTGGGAGTGTGCATGGGTGTGCATACTGATCCACCGGGAGCGTGCATGGGTGTGCATACTGTTGATCCACTGGGAGTGTGCATGGGTGCGCATACTGATCCACCGGGAGTGTGCATGGGTGTGCATACTGATCCACCGGGAGTGTGCATGGGTGCGCATACTGTTGATCCACTGGGAGTGTGCATGGGTGTGCATACTGTTGATCCACCGGGAGTGTGCATGGGTGTGCATACTGATCCACTGGGAGCGTGCATGGGTGTGCATACTGTTGATCCACCGGGAGTGTGCATGGGTGTGCATACTGTTGATCCACCGGGAGTGTGCATGGGTGTGCATACTGTTGATCCACCGGGAGTGTGCATGGGTGTGCATACTGATCCACCGGGGTGCATGGGTGTGCATACTGTTGATCCACCGGGAGTGTGCATGGGTGTGCATACTGATCCACCGGGAGGTGCATGGGTGGCATACTGTTGATCCACGGGAGGTGCATGGGTGCATACTGATCACCGGGAGTGTGCATGGGTGTGCATATGTTGATCCACCGGGAGTGTGCATGGGTGTGCATACTGTTGATCCACCGGGAGTGTGCATGGGTGTGCATATGATCCACCGGGAGGTGCATGGGTGTGCATACTGTTGATCCACGGGAGTGTGCATGGGTGTGCATACTTGATCCACCGGGAGTGTGCATGGGTGTGCATACTGATCCACCGGGAGCGTGCATGGGTGTGCATACTGTTGATCCACTGGAGTGTGATGGTGGCATACTGATCCACCGGGAGCGTGCATGGGTGTGCATACTGTTGATCCACTGGGAGTGTGCATGGGTGTGCATACTGTTGATCCACCGGGAGTGTGCATGGGTGTGCATACTGATCCACCGGGAGTGTGCATGGGTGTGCATACTGTTGATCCACCGGGAGTGTGCATGGGTGTGCATACTGTTGATCCACCGGGAGTGTGCATGGGTGTGCATACTGTTGATCCACCGGGAGTGTGCATGGGTGTGCATACTGTGATCCACCGGGAGGTGCATGGGTGTGCATACTGTTGATCCACGGGAGTGTGCATGGGTGTGCATACTGTTGATCCACCGGGAGTGTGCATGGGTGTGCATACTGTTGATCCACGGGAGTGTGCATGGGTGTGCATACTGTTGATCCACGGGAGTGTGCATGGGTGTGCATACTGATCCACCGGGAGCGTGCATGGGTGTGCATACTGTTGATCCACCGGGAGTGTGCATGGGTGTGCATACTGTTGATCCACCGGGAGTGTGCATGGGTGTGCATACTGTTGATCCACCGGGAGTGTGCATGGGTGTGCATACTGTTGATCCACCGGGAGTGTGCATGGGTGTGCATACTGATCCACCGGGAGTGTGCATGGGTGTGCATACTGTTGATCCACCGGGGAGTGTGCATGGGTGTGTGCATACTGTTGATCCACCGGGAGTGTGCATGGGTGTGCATACTGTTGATCCACCGGGAGTGTGCATGGGTGTGCATACTGTTGATCCACCGGGAGTGTGCATGGGTGCTGCATACTGTTGATCCACCGGGAGTGTGCATGGGTGTGCATACTGTTGATCCACCGGGAGTGTGCATGGGTGCTGCATACTGTTGATCCACCGGGAGTGTGCATGGGTGTGCATACTGATCCACCGGGAGTGTGCATGGGTGCACCATACTGTTGATCCACTGGGAGTGTGCATGGGTGTGCATACTGTTGATCCACCGGGAGTGTGCATGGGGTGTGGCATACTGTTGATCCACCGGGAGTGTGCATGGGTGTGCATACTGTTGATCCACCGGGAGTGTGCATGGGTGTGCATACTGTTGATCCACCGGGAGTGTGCATGGGTGTGCATACTGTTGATCCACCGGGAGTGTGCATGGGTGTGCATAGGGGCTGGTTGATCCACCGGGAGTGTGCATGGGTGTGCATACTGTTGATCCACCGGGAGTGTGCATGGGTGTGCATACTGATCCACGGGAGTGTGCATGGGTGTGCATACTGTTGATCCACCGGGAGTGTGCATGGGTGTGCATACTGTTGATCCACCGGGAGTGTGCATGGGTGTGCATACTGTTGATCCACCGGGAGTGTGCATGGGTGTGCATACTGTTGATCCACTGGGAGTGTGCATGGGTGTGCATACTGTTGATCCACAGGAGTGTGCATGGGTGTGCATACTGTTGATCCACTGGGAGTGTGCATGGGTGTGCATACTGTTGATCCACCGGGAGTGTGCATGGGTGTGCATACTGTTGATCCACCGGGAGTGTGCATACTGTTGATCCACTGGGAGTGTGCATGGGTGTGCATACTGTTGATCCACCGGGAGTGTGCATGGGTGTGCATACTGATCCACCGGGAGGTGCATGGGTGTGCATACTGTTGATCCACTGGGAGTGTGCATGGGTGTGCATACTGTTGATCCACCGGGAGTGTGCATGGGTGTGCGTACTGTTGATCCACTGGGAGTGTGCATGGGTGTGCATAGTGTTGATCCACTGGGAGTGTGCGTGGGTGTGCATAGTGTTGATCCACTGGGAGTGTGTGTGGGTGTGCATAGTGTTGATCCACTGGGAGTGTGTGTGGGTGTGCATACTGTTGATCCACCAGGAGTGTGTGTGTGGGTGGTGGGTGTGCATAGTGTTGATCCACCGGGAGCGTGCATGGGTGTGCATACTGTTGATCCACCAGGAGTGTGCATGGGTGTGCATACTGTTGATCCACCGGGAGTGTGTGTGTGGGTGGTGGGTGTGCATGCCTGTATGCACAATAGAGTCTCGATCTTTGTGGGACAAACATAGGGGACTGGGCATCAGTCAGGAAGCTCGGGCTTGTCTTGCCCTGCCACCACCCTGCACATTCCCCTCTATTCGAGCCACAGCTCTCTGCGCATTGGATTTCTTACATGCAAAACAAGGGGGTCAGCCATGCCAGTGGTGAGTAACACCTGGAAACACCTGGCAGCTTTGAAAAATACTGATGCCCAGGCATAACCTGGCACCAGTGAATCAGAATGTCAGCCGAGGGCGGCGAGGGATGGGGTGGGGTCGGGACCCAGGCTTTGCTGTCCTTTCTCTTTCTCTGAAGCTTCCTGAGGTGACTGTAATGTGCTGTCAGAGTTGAGGAGCTCTGGGCAAGATGATCCTAATGAAACTCTCCCACCCTAAAACGCCAGCTGTGCTTTGTGTAACAAAGCCAAAGGTGCGGTGAGGGAATTCAGTTTCCTCATTATTACTTCTATGGCTTGTTAGCAAAAACATAATTAGCATGAAAGATATTTCTCTGTGGACATGCAAATCAATGCAAATGACTAATTTGCCATTTAAGAATTTGCAAATTGCAATGCAAAATTGTCTTAGGTAAATAACCCTAGTCTAATTGAGTGACAATATTCTGTGTTTTGTTATTAAGACTATTAACTGAAGACATAGGAAGACTGTAAAAATGCCACAATTTTTGCTTATACATGCAGTGTGAGTTATAATTTACGGGAGATTTTATACACATTGTTTCACTTGAGCCCCACAATTCCAGTTGCATGCTAGACTAGCTACTGGTAAAGTAGCACAGGGTAAATGGGTGGCGGTGAAAGCAAGAATGTGAACAGCTTGCTACAATGTAACAAACGCAACAGCAATTGCAACAGCAACAGCAACAGGGCCTGCCCGGGGGCTCCCAGGTCTTTGGTAGCAGAATTACCGAAGTTTTGGCCAGTGACTTAAAGACATGCCGTGTAAAGGGATGAGGTGGGAACAGAACAAAGAGCCCAGAAATAAACCTGACCATATATGGTCAACTAGGTGTGAAGAAGACTCTGGGGAAAGAGCTGTCTCTTTAAATGGTGTTGGGGAAACTGGACATCCATACTCAGAAGAATGAAATGGGACCTTATCTTACACCGTTCTCAAAAATCTGCCCAAAATTGGTTAAAGACCCAAACACAAGATCTGAAACTAAAACTCCTAGAAGAAAACATACAGGAAGAGCTCCTTGACATTGGTCTCGGCAAGAAGTTTTGGACAAGACCCAAAAACACAGGCAACAAAATCAAAATAAATGAGTGGGACTATATCAAACTGAAAAGCTGCTGTGCAGTAAAGGAAACCATCAAAATGAAAAGGCAGCCTACAGGGCGGGAGAAAATGTTGAAAAACCATAAATCTATAAGGTGTTAATATCTAAAATATATAAGGAACTCAATAGCAAAACAAACAAACAAACAACAAACAACCCAAATGCCAAACCCCCCCACCCCCAAACCCTCCAATTTTAAAAAGGGCAAAGGACCTGAATAGAACATTTTTCCAAAGAAGACATATAGATGGCTGACAGGTATGGGTAAGGTGCTGAGCATCACTAATCATTGGAAGTGCACATCAGAGCCCCAATGACTTACCTTCTCACACCTGTGAGAATGGCTTTTATCAAAAAGACAGAAGATAGCAAGTGTTGGCAAATGTGTAGAGAAAAGGGACACTTGGATGCTTTGTTTGTTTTGTGACAGAGTCTCGCTCTGTCATACAGTGGCACGATCTCAGCTCACTGCAACCTCTGCCTCCTGGGTTCAAGTGATTCTCCTGCCTCAGCCTCCCGAGTAGCTGGGATTACAGACATGTGCCACCACGCCTGGCTAATTTTTGTATTTTTAGTAGAGACGGGGTTTCACCGTGTTGGCCAGGCTGTTCTTGAACTCCTGACCTCAAGTGATCCACCCACCTCAGCCTCCCAAAGTGCTGCGATTTCAGGTGTGAGCCACTGCACCTGGCCAACTTGCACACTGTTTGTGGAAACAGTGTGTAGGTTCCTCAAGAAATTAAACACAGTGCTACCATCAACGCCTCTTTTGGTTACAGATCCAGAAGAAATTAAATGGGCAGAAGAGGTATCTGCACCCCCATGCTCATTGCAGCACTGTTCACCAGGATGTGGAGACAGCACAGGTGTTTCTGATGGATGAATGGATAGAGCAATTGTGGTATACATACACAATGGATACTATTCAGCCTTAAAAAAGGAGATCCTGTCATTTTCAAAACATGGATGAACCTGGAGGACATGATGTTGTAAATAGTGTGAAGTAAGTGAAATAAGCCAGGCACAGAAAGGCAGATACTGCACGATCTCACTCATATGTAGAATCTTAAAAACAAGTTGACTACATAGAAACAGAGAGTGGAAAGCTGGTTATGGTTTGGGGGGTGGGAGTGGCGAGGAATGAGAAGATGTGGGTGAGAGGGTAGGAAGCTGCAGTTTGGTGGGAGGAGTGAGCCTAGGGGCCTAATGCACAGCGTGAGGACTGTATGTAGTAACAACATTGGATTATTTACTGATAATTTGCCCAGAGGGTGCCTCTAGGAGAGGTTGGAGGCAGAGGTGTTAACTCTTGACCACAGTGGCACCTCAGTGTGCATGTATGTATCCAACATCATGTTGCATGCCTCAAATGTACATCCAAAAATTTCACAAAATGATGAGTTGGATTTTGTTATCTGCTTTAAGGATGTACCATTTATTACTGCATGGATGCGTCACGCAACAGGAAGCGGGGTGTGTGAGGCGTGAGGCAGGGATCTGGGTTCAAGGCCTGAAAGTATGTAAAGCTACTCAGTGCATGTGACTGCAGGTCCCCAGCAAAGTAGCTCAGCCCACATGACTGCACCTGTAACTGCTGGCTTTCTGGGTTCTAGACTTACATGATCAGAGACCAGGTTTGTTTTTGCCCAGCCCAAGTCCAGCACACATGTGGCAGGTAGCTGGCTCTTCCCAAGCATCCACTGGAGGCCCTTGGATCAATGCATTCAGGGCAGTGTCTTGGGAAGGATATAAACTGTGCAGTGGTTAAACAGCTGGTACCTTGGACTGTGAGAGCTGAGCCTTCCAGTGCTTCCAAGTACTGACTCTTTCTAAGCCTCAGTTTGCTTGTCTCTAAAGTAAGCATAGCAATAATACCTTATTTGTAGTAAGATTTAATGTGATACTGCAAATAAAATATTTAGTACAGTATCTACTAAAGATTAGATGGCATAGATTAGATGCTCAGGAATGTTAGTGAAAACAGTTATCATAATGAAAAATGCCCTCATGAGCTTCTGTCTACTGCAGGGATAAAGTGTAAATAAATGATGTGTACAGGAGATGCAGTAAGGGAATAAGGGGTGTCATATGAATGAAGAACCAAGAAAGCATTTTAAGAATTCAAAGGGGTCACGGGGTGGGAAAGAAGAAACATCCAGTGGGAGAATCGAGACAGTCTCTGGGGGAGGAATCATGATGGATCTTGATAGGACTGGATTTGAAGGCTGGAGAGACACCAGAGTGTCACTGCGCACAAACTCTGCAAGATGGACACTCTTAGTGTCTCCACATACGAGGCCCAGGAGAGGAGGCCCAGGGTGGTTTAGGACATGTCCACAGCCACACAGCTGATTGGTGCTGGAATCTGGACTTGTATCTCAGCAGCTTAGGTCCAGTCTGCGATAGGAACACCATAGCCTCTTTAACTAGCTGTGTTATCCTAAGAAAATTACTTAGCCTTTCTGAACTTCAACTCTCTTATCTCTAAAAGAGAGATAATACATTGATCTGAAGGTCAATGATAATGAGCACAAGGGTGTAGCACAGAATCTGGCACCAGTGATATTTACTCAATGGCATGGCAATGATGGCGATGGTAAGGATGATGACGGTGATGATGAAGTGATTACTTACTAAATGGCATGGCAATGATGGCGATGGTAAGGATGATGACGGTGATGATGAAATGATTATTTACTAAATGGTGTGGCAATGATGGCGATGATAAGGATGATGAAGGTGATGAAGTGATGATGGCAATAGTGGTGATGATGACAATGTTGGTGATGATAGTGATGAAGGTGATGATGACAACAATGGTGGTGATGGTGATGATGATGACAATGATGACAATAGTGATGAAGGTGATGACAACGATGGTGGTGATGGTGATGATGACAGCAATGATGGTGGTGGTGATGATGGTGAAGGTGATGATCAAGTGATGACAATGGCAATGGTGGTGATGATGATAATGATGATGACAATGATTATGGTGTGATTATAATGGTGATGAAAGCAATAATGAAGGTGATGATAATGGTGACGATGATGTTGAGGATGGTGATGACAATGATGTGATGACTGATGGTGATGATGATAATGGTCTTGATAATGACAATAATGGTGATGACAATGATGATGGTGACGGTGATAATGACAACAATGATGATGAAGATGACAATGATGATGGTGATGACAATGGTGGTGATGATGATGGTGGTGATGGTAATGGTGATGATGGTGATGATAATGACAACATGATGGTGATGACAATGATGGTGATGGTGATGATGGTGAAGGTGATGATGAAGTGATAATGGCAATGGTGGTGATGATGATGACGACAATGATTATGGTGTGATTATGATGGTGATAAAAGTGATAATCAAGGTGATGATGGTAATGATGGTGAGGATGGTGATAACAATGATGATATGATGACAATGATTGTGATGATGATGGTGGTGATGGTAATGGTAATGATAATGATGATGATGATGATAATAACATGGTGATGACAATGATGATTATGATGGTGAAGGTGATGATGAAGTGATGATAATGGCAATGGTGGTGATGACAGTGATGATGATGATAATGATTATGGTGTGATTATGATGGTGATGAAAGCAATAATGAAGGTAATGATAATGATGGTGATGATGATGGTGAAGATAGTGATGATATGGTGATGACGATGGTGATGATGATGATGGTGTTGATGATAACAATGATGGTGATGACAATGATGGTGACGGTAATGACAACAATGATGATGACAGTAAGGATGGTGATGACAATGATGATGATATGGTGATGACAATGATGGTGATGATGATGGTGGTGATGGTAATGGTAATGATGATGGTGATTATAATGGTAATGATAATGACAACATGATGGTGATGACGATGATGGTGACAATGATGGTGATGGTGATGATGACAACAATGATGGTCGTGATGGTAATGATAATGATGATGAGATGCTGATGGTGATGGTGATGATAGTAATGATGACAATGGTGACAATGGCGATGATTTGGGGTGGGGGACAGAAATGAGAAAAGATGAAGTTAGGGGATGTTGGGCTCATCTGCCCTTTTGGCCCTCCGGTTCTGTACTTGCATATTGAGGGGCTTGGTCTACCTCATGTTGCCCAAATGACTAGAACCACGTAGGAAGCTTATAAAAGTACACAGATCCGGATCCTATACCAGACTGACCAAGTCAGCATCTCCCATCTGGGGCTTTGGGGTTTATGGTTTTAGTACAGTTGACTGTAATATGCAGCCAGGCTGGGGAAACATGAAACTAATGATCTTTTAAGACTCAAGCTCCAATAGCTTGTGGTTCTGAGTTCAAATCATCACTGCTAAGATGAGCACAAGGGAATAGAACCAGTTATTCGTGCTGAATAAAATAAATGTAACCCCCAAGTTGTTGCACTGCTATTTGAAATAATTTATGTTATTGATTTTCTTCAATAAAACTGAGCTGTGTGTGGATTTGCCTGAAGGGGTCTGTGTCCCAGCCTTCAACTCATCCTCCATTTTCCTGGATCCCCACATAACCATAGGCAGCTCAGCTTGTAGTTTTGCAGCCTGTGAGCTGGACATCCTTCCTGTGTTTGAAAATGAACCTGTCATCAGCACAGGTTTTACATGAGAAACACAGGGCCCGAGGCAGCTATATGACACGTCTCAGGGTGGAAGGAGGGGAGAGGAATTCATTGAGGAGCCACTCCTTTTTGTCTTAGTTGTAAGACAGTAAATGACTTGTCATCCTCAGGAAAGCTAACAGGCAGGTGTTCCCTCTTTCTCTACCACCATTTTCACAGCCGAGACAGGACCAGGCACCCCTTAATTTTCACACATCGTCTCTAGGACTCTGTGTGTTTTCTGTCAAACGCAAGTGCGGTATCACATCATGTGAGAGCAGAAGGTGTGACAGAGGCCGGGGTGTGGTATAGACGATGCCAACACACCGGACAAATGCCAGATAGTAGAAGCCACAGGGGCCTCTGGTGCATGGCATCTGAGAGTCTTTATGGGCCTGCTGGGAGGGAGGTGGTTAGGAGCATCAGCCCACTGTGTGAGGGTCTGCACTACCTTTGAGAAGTGATATCCTGGGATAAACAAGCTCACCCAAACTCCTCCAGAAAGAGCTCAACAATTTATTTTTATTTGGAGATATAGGGCGAGTGTTGGGATCAAGGCTTGGGGCAAGGTGGTCCCAGAGAGGGGCCCTGGTGTGTGGACCTAGAAAGCAGAGCAGCACAGGGTGTGGGTGGGTCATGTGGGAGGAAGCACAGAGGGTCCGAAAGCATGGAAGGAGAAGTACGAACTAAAGCAGCCACGCTATTCTTTCCAAGAAGGGGAGGCGTTCACTCAAGCGCCGGATCCTGCAGCAAGGCAGGGATTCTCTGCCATGAGGTGAGTATGGGTTGTTTCCTTGGAAGTCACAAATAGGCCAGTATCTTTAGACTCAGTAACTCAGACTGTAGGAACCCACCCTAAAGACGTGTTTTTAAAATGTGGGTGAAAAATAATTGAAAGCACGTTTGTTACAGCTTTATGTATAATGTTGAAAAACTTTAAAACAACCCATATGACCAAGCGTAGCAGGGAACAGTCCAGTCAGCCTCTACAGCGGTGGCCAAGAGGCTCTTTCCATGGTTCTGGGAAATGCTCGCGTGTAGTACCCAGTGGGAGCGGCAGGAGACAGCTCCCAGGCTGCAGAATGAATTCGAGTGCTTTGGAAAAAGTACGTAATTATGCTTTGGAAAACACTGGAAGAAAATGCACCTAGAATGATTTTTTTTTCACCATTTTCTGTATGCTTCAGTTTTTATGCTGTAAGATTTTATTGCTCATAGAACCAAGAAAAAAATGACCAAAGACTGGGAATTTGGAAATTTGAGGTTCCTTCTATGCTTCTTGACCAGGTCACTTCTGATCTTAAGTGAAGCCACATGACCGTTGGGCAGAATCCTCCATAGTAGAAAGGAAGAGCTATTATTTCTCTGCAGTGTGTCTTGGGTTTGAGGATGTTGTAGTTTGTGCGATGATGATCTGCATCTCTAGAAGATTTTTCCTAACCAACTTTATGTGGATCAGCTGACTTTTCAGCTAGCTGCCAGCGTGCACACATTTCTCTCTGTAATGTCTTCTATTTTGAGGTACTCTGTGCTTTACTGGAACTACTATCTGTTCTTGTATATTTCTAGGGAGGCTTTGCCAGCCGAAGGTGGGTGGAACATTTCTTGCATCAACATCAGAATAAGCTCGATCAGGAACGATGGTTGGGAAAGGGAGCTGGGGCCGTGGCTTGACTTTCCCATGGGACTGTGCAGGACAGAGCAGGTGAATTCTCAGCAGATGGCACTGCTTATGCTTGGTGATTGTGAGCTTTCATTTCCGGACAGCTGGATGACCCTCCTGTGCTCACGGCTCACAGCCCCCGTAGCAGGAACATGTAGATAGAGTCCCATCCTGGAGCTGGATGACCCTCCTGTGCTCACAGCACACAGCTCCCATAGCAGGAACTTGTAGATAGAGTCCCATCCTGCAGCTGGATGACCCTCCTGTGCTCACCGCACACAGCCCCTGTAGCAGGAACTCGTAGATGGGGTCCCATCTGCAGCTGGATGACCCTCCTGTGCTCACCCACCCCCGTAGCAGAACTGTAGATGGTCCCATCCTGCAGCTGGATGACCCTCCTGTGCTCACCGCACACAGACCCTGTAGCAGGAACTCGTAGATGGGGTCCCATCCTGCAGCTGGATGACCCTCCTGTGCTCACCGCACACAGCCCCCATAGGAGGAGCATGTAGATAGGGTCCCATCCTGGAGCCTGTGGATGTTGCCATGCTCCTGAGGTCTCAGTTGCCTCTTGGTGGTTCTATGATGGAGAAACGGCAGGGCCCAGCACCATGATGTGGGCAGCCACAGTGGCTAGACAGTGGCCACCGGACATTTAGCGAGATCCTGTGACACACAGGCTGTGGCCTTTCTCAGAGTCATGTGTGTGTGGCCCTCAGCGTAGTGGGAGAAAGAGAAGCTATGACATTTGGACTGAGGCGTGGGTGAGTTTGCGGCTCAGTGTAGAGTAATAGGCAGGGGTGGTGCAGAGCTGACATCCGACAGAGGCCCCTGGATCCCGTTCGTCCCAGGCGGTGGGGGCTCTGGATTCTGGAGCCCGTTCGTCCCAGGCAGTGGGGGCTCTGGATTCTCTTCTGGGTGCTGTGGTGCAGCATGCCTGTGTGCTTGTGCAACTGTGTGCACTTGGGGCAACAGCCTTAAGCCTTGGTGTCTTCCTCTGGACAGTGGAGACATCAGCACGCATGGTCCCAAAATCCTCGTGGCCCCATTTGTGCAGCAAGTCCAGCCCAGGGCAGCCTCACCAAGGCCCCGGTGTCACCCTGTGACGGCCACAGGCCCCTGTCCTCTCTCTCCTGTGCCCCCACAGACGTTGCCGTCTCCTGCCTCACCTGTCTTCCCCGCGTGTGTCCTTTGCCAATGCTCCCTGCAGTGTCCCTCGTGTTGCCTGTGCTGCGTGGAGGGTGCACCTGTGAACATCACACAGTCCTCAGGGGGCCCTGGGATCAAAGGTGTGTCCACAGTTAGTGTGCTGAGGTCTCACTCTGTGCTGCGCTGTGTGGAGGGCACATCTCTGAACATCACGCCGTCCTCAGGGGGCCCTGGGATAAGGGTGTGTCCATTGTTAGTGTGCTGAGGTCTCACTCTGTGCTGGTTGCTGGGACTAGAGGGGGAAATGAGGCAGAGTCTCTGCTCTTAGGTGGCGTGGAGCCCGCCCAGCCTGGTGTTATGGGGGTGCCGGCTTCACAGTAGGATTTGGATTTGAATCCCAAATCTACCCAGTAAATAACTGTGCAACCTTCAGCTCTCTGAGGTGTGCAGTGGGGGCGATCATGGTTCTGGCTTTGCAGGGCTGTCGGGAGACCACGTGAGAGGGTGATGCTTGGTGTCAGGGCTCCGGTGGTCGACTTTGTGGGACATCATGGGGCTGTTGGGTGGGGTGTGGTTTTGCATTTTGCTATTAGAGCTTTTAAAAACCAGGGGAGCTTTAAAAGATGCCGGTGGTCAGGCCACACCTCTTGACAAATCAGAATTCAGGGGATGAGGCCAGCGTCAATATTTCTAAGACATGGCAGCTTTTCCCCCATGCGGCCATGGTAAGCGTTGGGAGCTGGGGGCCGAGCTTCTCAGCATGTGTGAGCATGTCCTGGACATCCTGATGGACTGCAGATCACTTGCCCAGCCCAGTTTCTGGTGCACTGGTCTGAGCATCGTCCTTTGAAAACCACCAGATGTCAGGGGAAATAATGTTTGCTGTGGTGTCTGGGGCAGGAAAGGAGGAAGCAGAGCACAGGCCAAGCTCAGAGGATGGGGGGTTTTGCTGGAAGGGTATTTAATAAGGTTTGCTTTATTTCATATTGAGGGATGCATAATGGGACCCTGGGCAGTGCAGAGCTGTGAAGTGCCCGGGAGACACCAAATTGACTTTTCCTTAAAGCTTTCACCTCAGTTTTCAACCACGTCTTCACACTCCCAATTTCTAAAACCCCCAGGAGACCTGGAAACTTCCAAATGGATGAAAATTCAGTCAGAGGTGTGAAGTTTTGACCCTACTGAGAACATTCAGGGTGTGAATAATGAACTTGGAAGGAGTTTTTATTGTGGTTTTACTGTGATTCCCCACAGGCCAGGCTCGCTCTGGAGTGGGGAGGTTTGTTGCCAACGCCCCTCACTGTATGCTGTCTGGGGCCGTGCATCTGGCGTGGTCCTGCAGGCCGAGGTAGCACCTTTGCTTTCAGGGCTAGTGGCTTCTGCTTATGAAGGCCAGGGTAGACACGTGCCCACTGCAAGTGTCCAGAGACATTGCGCCTGAGATGCTGAGGAGCCCCGGGGGGGACACGGTTTCTTCTCATCAGGGATTCTGGGGATGTTCTGTTGGAGTTAGGAGGAATGCAGAGCGTGGATACTGTGCAAACAGATAAGGACGCTTTCAGGAAATAAGCATCAGAAAAGGAGTCAGAAGACTCAGCCTGGATTCTTGGTGGCTCATCGGATTCATAGCAAACCACAAACACTGAATCCACCCTGCGTGCATCATTGCTATGTAGACGTATGGACCCTGCTTGGATATTGATTCAAACAAATTAAGTACAAGATGACTTTTTTTTTAATTAATGGAATTTAGCACTGACCGGATATTAGAACATTATTAAGGAGCAGTTGCTGTTAAATAATTTTGCTGGTGTGATACTGGGTTTGTGATGATATTTTTTAAAGCCCTCATGTGGGCTGACTTGTGGTGATCCTGGTGCTGTGGGAGACGGAGGTGGGGGAATCGCTTGAGCCCAGGAGGTGGAGGCTGCAGTGAGTCATGATTGTGTTACTGCCCTCCAGCCTGGGCAACAGAGTAAGACCCTGTCTCCCCTAAATAAAATAAAATGAAATAAGTCCTCATTTGCTAGAGATACACAGAATATGGCATAGTAGATTTTCTCTAATTGACTCCACCCTCAACCCTGGAAAACAGGGAGGGGTGACAGGGGAGATGGATGGAGTGAAACATGAGCCACTGCAGAGCGATGGGGGGCTGTGGCTGATGGCGTCTGTGCCGTTATCTTCTCTGCAGAGCAATGGGGGGCCATGGCCAATGCTGTCCGTGCCATTGTCTTCTCTGCAGAGCGATGGGTGGCCATGGCTGATGGCGTCCGTGCCGTTACCTTCTCTGCAGAGCAATGGGGGGCCATGGCTGATGGCGTTCATGCGGTTGTCTTCTCTGCAGAGCGATGGGGGACCGTGCCCGATGGCGTCCGTGCAGTTACCTTCTCTGCAGAGCGATGGGGGGCCATGGCTGATGGCGTTCATGCGGTTGTCTTCTCTGCAGAGCGATGGGGGACCGTGCCCGATGGCATCCATGCAGTTACCTTCTCTGCACAGCGATGGGGGGCCATGGCCGATGGCGTCCGTGCCGTTGTCTTCTCTGCAAAGCGATGGGGGGCCATGGCTGATGGCGTCTGTGCCGTTATCTTCTCTGCTTTTGTGTATGTTTGAACATTTCTATAATAAAAACTTAAGTGAAAAGCTTACTGTGCTGGCTACCTGGAGGCGTGGTGTTTTTGTTCATTTTGTTTTTAGAATTGGGGTGGGAAGTAGTGGGATTGGGGGTCCATGGGGGCCATTTCTTGGGTTTTCCCGAAGTGGGTTCTGTGCTTGGCATCATGAAGCAAGTGGAGCATGTGTTTGCTCCATGCCTGTGGGCTGCATGGAGGCAGCCTGACGAACACATTTTGAGGTGCCCCCGGGAGGTCGCTGAGGCTGTGTATGTCTGTTCCATGCAGCAGCTGTCATCTCTGTTTTTGAACACATCGACGGTGTGTAGTCTGCTTGGGGGGATGTTTGAGGTCAACAGAGTGGCCAGAAGAGGCTCCCTCGTTATTGCAATGATCCACACTCCACTCTGCTGTCATTGAACGTACCCGCAAGCCTGCACCCTTTTCATCTCTTCTTTGTCTGTAGCAACCGTCCCCAATCCTGACATCGGTGATTGTGTGCATTGTGTCTCGTCTGTCCTCTGTAGCAACCGTCCCCAATCCTGACATCAGTGATTGTGTGCATTGCGTCTTGTCTGTCCCCACCTAGAATGTGAGTTTCATAGGAGGGGCCTTGTCTGCTTTGCTAAGTTTCTAAGTGTCTCCATCGATTCCCTGCACATGGTCAGTGCACAACAGATGTCAGTTGAATGCTTAGTACTTAGGAGACAAGAAGCTTTCAATTTTCCTCAGTTAATTTGTATGAAAGTAATGCATATATATGGTTCATTTAAAAGCCGAGAAATATAGGGCTTAAAATAAGCAACAGATCCTGCCCCTCCTTCCTGAGCTCACCTCCCACACCCAGGGGCAACAGTAGCCTCTCCCACGTTGAGGTCCTGCGGCAGCTGCCCCTTTTCCGTGTGGTTCCACCCCATCTCATCAGAAGTTGACTCAGTCCTTCTCTGTACAGTAGCCTCTCCTGCATTGAGGTCCCGCCGTGGCTGCCACTTCTCCATCGGCTTCTACCCCGTCTCATCAGGAATGGACTCAGTCCTCCTCTGTGTAGCCCCTGTGGTGCCCCCTGTGCTGTAGGGTGAGGACTCTCCTCTTTCAATTCCCCTACGTCCAGGCTGTGTTAGCCAACCCTGTGGTACTCCCTGCGCTGTACGGTGAGGACGCTCCTCTTTCAATTCCCCTACGTCCGCTGTTACCCCCGTCCCCCGCTGACGGGACGCTCCTCTTTCAATTCCCCTACGTCCAGGCTGTGTTAGCCAACATTTTGTTTTCACACTGTCAAGTTAAAAGCATCATGCCCAGCCCTGCAGCTGCAGTGATGGGCGGATCCTCGGGGTGCTGCCTGTGTTGCAGCTGTGCCAGCATTGATTGCAGATGAGCCGAGTGGGGCCCTTTGTGTCCCTGAGCCACTGGGCAACAGAGTAAGACCGTGTCTTACTCTGGAGGAGAAGGCTCTTTGTGCAGTTCTAAGAGACGCTTCTGCTTCATCCTGCAACAGCCGCCCCAAATCTGCCACTTCTAACTGTGGTGTTGGGACTTTCTCTTCTTGCATAGTTTTTCCTTGTGTTTCCCAAAGGTTCTGGTCACTTCCTTTCCTTTGTGTCTCCCTCCTCATCCCCTCCTGACCTCACTCACTCCACCTGTCTTATCGAACCCCCCAAGCCCAGAGGTGTCCACTGGAATCCTGGCTCTCCAGCCCTAGGTCACCTTGAGATGCCACAGTCTGTGAGTGGGAGGGGAAATCTGTGGGGTGGCAGGAGGCTGCCCGGGACAAGGTTGCAAGGGCAGGCACATGGTGTGCTCAGAGCTCCTGGGTGAACCAGGGAGAATGAGGAAGGCCTTGAGGAGCCTGGTGAAGGTGAACCTGGTAGGTCCATGGTCTCCACTGGGAGATGGGGAGGACCCACTGGGCAGGGGAGACAGTGCTTCTGGATGGGAAGGTTTAATTCTGTAAAGATATGAATTCTCTCTGAATAAACCTATACATGTAAGTTATCACAACACAATATTAACAATTTTTTTTGAAATTAAGCAAACTAGCTTTAAAGTCCAGGTTCAGACGCAAACATGAGACTAAACAGAAAAGTTATGAAAAAGAGAAGTTGTGTGTGGGGCGTTGAGTCTTGCACACTCAGTGCTTTGCAGTGATGGGACATTTAAGTCAGAGTGGGGAACAGACGGGCAGATTGAAGGGAAAGAATAGAAAGTCTAGAAATAGACCCAAATGCGTATGGGTATTTGGTATATGATAATGATGACATTTTAAATCAGTGGGGAAAAGATGTATTATTCAGTAATGATTTGGGGACAACTGGCCAGACATTTGGAAAATATATAGCTGCGTCCCTCCCAAACTCCTTACCCCAAAATAAAATCCAGATGGTGCAGAGACTTAAAAATATAATGGAATTTTACAAGTACTGGAAGAAAACATGGGGGAATTTTTAATAATTTTGAGAGGGAATTAATTTTTTTAAGGAAGACAGCCCAATGTCTAAGGAAATTAAAATTCACATAACTTTAACTCACCAGCCTGACTCCTGGGAAGTTACGTGATGGATGTTCAGGCTGGGTGTAAAGAACCAAACGCGCAATGATTATGTGAAACATTATTATAGGAAAAAACCGCGAGCATTCTAAACACCCTTCAAGTTGTTGTTCATCTTCAAGACAGAGTTAGGTAGATGGGCTGACACAGAAGGACCTCAAGACATTTTGAAATAAAAAAGGAAGATGAGAACAGCTGGAATCCATGTTAGAAGAAGATGAACCTGGACCGAATTTCTTTCAGAGACACCAACTCCTGTGCTCATGGGTGTGAAAGGCAAGACTATAAAGGTTTTCAACTGAGAATATAATGTTTCATGACTTTAGGGTGGAGAAGAAGGTTTTGAGACAGGACACAAAGAGTGCTAGTTGCAAAGGAAATTATTGATAATTTCAACCATATTAAAATCAAGAATAACTCTTAGTAAAAAAGACACCATAAAGAGAATTAATTAAAAGACAAGCCACAGAATGGGAGACAATATTTTCAACACATGTAAATGACATGTAACCGACAAAGATCTCATGTTCAAAACAGAGAGGACCCTGACAAATCACTGAGAACAAGGCAACGAAGGGAACGTTTGCAAAACATTTAAGAAGTTCTAAGGAGAAAATTCAAATGACCGAGAAATATGTAAAATGGTCTTCAACCTAATTATTAAATTGGAGCGATGAAGACAGAAGTCGTATGAGATTCAGCAGCTCCCCTACTAGACGGGCAAAAACCGGAAGCACCAGCTCCAGGTGCAGCTGCGATGTGGGGCTGGGAGTTCCTGGAAGCACCTGGCTGTGATACGCAACCTCTGAGCTCCTCGGGGGCTTGGACAGCAGGTGGGCAGGTGTGCTGGAATGCGGAGAGGTGTGTTTGCTGCAGCTGAGGTTTCGCTCCTTGCCCTCCACGCAGCAGAAGCACGTGTAGGCCTGGTCAGGGAGACGTGCAAGGAAGCGTGTAGGTGGCATCGTTTACAGTCTCCCCAGGCTGGACGTGACCTACATGCACTTTGGTGGTAGAGGAGAGGAAGGTTATTGGAACAATAAATGGAACAATGGAACAATGGAATTTAGCCATGACGGGGCGACTCGGATCATCTCACAGACATGAAGCTGCGTGAAAGAAGGAAGCTGTGAAAGAAGGAAGCTGTGAAAGATGACAGGCCCTGTGAATCTGGTGCAGAGGCAGGCACGGCCGTGAGGACAGCTTCCATCAGGTCGGTGGTTGCTCCCCATGAAGGTGCAGCAGGGGTGGGGGTTCCGGCTGCTGGCGGGACTATTTCTTGAGTGCTGTTTGGATGAATATTCACTTAATATTGTTTGCTATACGATGCGTTTTTGTGCGCATTTCTCTGTTATATCTGTGAGGTTCAAAAAAGCAAGAATGAATCTCAGTTGTGTTTCACCAGTGTGTGTGTATGTGTCCTTGTGTGTGGGAAGACGTTCTCTGAGGCAGCTGTTATGGACTGAATGTGTCTCATTGAAATCAGTGTGTAGAAGGCCGAACCCCCAGGGGAGGGTGCTGGGAGGAGAGGCCTTTGGGCGGTGATTGGGTTAGATCACCCGTGAGGGTGGGGCTCCTGCGATGGGATAGGTGGCCTTTGGGTGGTGATTGGGTTAGGTCACCCGTGAGGGTGGGGCTCCCGCGATGGGATAGGTGGCCTTTGGGCGGTGATTGGGTTAAATGGGGTCTTGAGGGCAGGGCTCACGTGAATGGACCAATGCTCTTCTAAGAGGAGGAAGAGTCCTCTCTCCTCCATGTAAGGACGCAGTGAGAAGCCAGGCAGAGGCCATTGCCAGAGCTGACCATGCTGGCACCCCCATCCCAGACTTCCAGCCTCCAGACCGTGAGGACGTTTCCGTGTGCGTCACCCAGTCTGTGGCATCGCAACGTCCTCACCAGGTTCATCTGTGCTGCGGCCACCTTGGATTCGTCTGTAGTACAGCAACGTTTTGTGTTGAGCTTTGCCTTTGCTTAACTTTGAAAACCAAATATTTTAGGAAGAAAAGGAGGTTTAGTGTTCCTGTTTGCCAGTAAAATCACAAGGGATTATGCGATTGTGAATGAACTAAGGGTCATCAGTGCAGGGGCTGCGGGAAACTGATGTGTGACATGCTCTCCACTCATCCTGGCTCCATTACCACGCTGAAGTGGCATCCATGAGTTTGGAAATCATTAAGGCAAAGAAGTAAGGGCTGAACTGCTCCAAACGTTCATGACTATGAATTAAGCCTCACGTGTTCACTTCTGCGTGTTGGTGTTTGGTCTCGGCCCGCACTGTGTGTCTTGCTTCTGCCTGTTGGTGTTTGTTTGGACTCGGGCTGCGCTGTGTGTCTTGCTATTGTGGGAACCTGTGCATCATCCTATCTTGGTGACTCCTGAGCCAAGGTTGACACTCCACTCTTCGAGCAAACTGAACTATAGCACGATTATGTCTGCTGCTGCTCTGGAAGGGCCCTGTGGGATGGCCACCCTCACCTGCCCTTGGACCAGCCCTCACTTCCTCTGGAAGTTTCCTGAGCTTGAGTTGTGGGATTGACATGCACCTGGAATGGTTGGTTTTGGTGTCTGTCATTGGAGACACCATCCCTACCCCACGCATGACCTGGGAGAAAACGGACTTTGATGTTTGATTGTTTTCTGTGTTCATTGGGAGGGAAGAGAAGTCAGGATTACTTTTCCTCTGGTGTGAAAGTCCCTGGACCCTAAACACACCCTGTTGTCCACAGGTGGTGCCGAGTCCCACAAAGGAACCTGGAATCCAGCTGAGTGGGCACGTGCTGCCCGTCACGGCCCTTCATGTCCTGAACATCTGTTGAGAGGAGGTGGGGGTGTCACCTTAATTCAATCTTGGACACCACAGTGACACAAAGTGCGAAGTGCTTTGCCCCTCATCCCCACAGATATGTGGTGTCCCACTGGTCTCCTAACCACCCAACGCCGTTGCTCCTGACCATTGGAAATGCTGGTGGGGCTGGAGCACCTGGACAGTCCAGTCTCGTTCTGGTGGCTGGACTGGAGTAGGGTTGCCCTGAAGCCGTCTTAGGCTGGAAATGCCCCCAGCAGCAGCGCCAGGGGAACTCTCACTGGGTGCCCTGGGAGCCCTGGGGAACACTTGTCAGTTCAGCTCTGACCTCAAGGTGGGACTGCCCCATGCCCGTGGCCCGGGAGTGGGGGCTGCAGGAGGAGCCCCTCATGCTGAGGCCCTCCCTCTGAGGGGCTCCCCTGGGGGCCTCAAATTCAGCATCAGGCACCAGTGAAGACTCAGCTCCTCTGGAGGGGACCCCCCCCGCCCCACCCTCCTTCCCTGCAGCGCTGCCCAGGCCTGGGTCTGTGGAGACTTCTGTTTGCCTCTGGCCTGATGAAAGCAGCGTAGAAACCAGCCTCCCTCCTCCTCCCCAGATCTCTTCTCTTTTTGGGGGGTTTTCATGCTAACCTACTGTTTTCTCTAAGAAGCAATACATGGCTATTATGAAACATTTAGAAAATGTATAATAAATAATAAAATAATGTTACCATTCTGATTTATATCCTTTCAAGTCCACTTCTCTCTCTGTTCTAAGGACGATTCTCAGACACCCAGCCTGCTTCTGTGTCTGGGCCACTCTGCTGGGGGCGTGTTGTTGCCGACCTGGCCTGTGGCCTTCCCTGTGAGATTCATCCTGGGAGTGGTCCCAGAAAGCAGCCCTGGTGGTGGAGTGGCTGGAGTGGGGCACTCCGTGCTGGCCTTGGCTTCACCCTCAGCAGTGAGGCCCTCTTGCTGCCCTCCTGAGTTGGCACCTGGCCTGGCCCAGCATCCTCGGGCCGACGATGGTGCCGGGCTGAGGGCCTGTGTCCTGCTGGCATTTGCCCTGTGCCGTGTGGCCGGGTAGCATGGCCAGGAGCCAGGGTGGGGCAAGACCGTAGCTCGTCATTTCCAACCCTCCGAGGCCCCTTTGTGGATGGCAGCAGGGGCTTCAGCGCTGCCCCCACTCTCGGCTCTGCTGGTGCTCGTGCCCCGACACCTGCGCAGACAGGCCAGCTCCCTGGCTACGGGGCAGCCTTCATCTTCACTGCTCGCTTGGCTAACAGCTTGATGCAGCCCACCACTGGCCCAGGCCTTGGAGGGATGTTTGCTTTCCAGGGGCCTGGCAGGACGCAAGGCAGGCCGGGTACCCGTGCAGGTGGCTTTGTTCCCTGGAGAGGTGGGGAAGAGGTTTCTGGCAGTGGGAGCAAGCTGGGCGGGTCGGCCTCATCCGGCTGCATGGGCAGCATCTGTGTGGCTGAGCCACGGGGCTCCCTGGGGCCCTGCTGCTTCTGGGCTGCCCAGCTGGGCAGGTGGTGCTGCCCTGGCCTTGGTCCGTCAGGGCCTAATTATGGAGACGGGTCTTGTGCTCTATAGTAGTTATTAGCTGCCTTCCTCTTTTTTTGATGCCAAAGAATTCCATTTGGGGAATTTATACAGCCAATTAGGTATTTAGCTCAAGGCAATTAATAGCTGGAATGCAAGCATTAGCTAAAACCTAAATTGGAATTCATACATCCACACTTTTGCTTAACGGTGGAGGCTGCAGGGAGGCACTGAGTGTTGTCTGGGGAGCTAGGAGAGACCAGCCGGGCCCAGAGAGGAACTCCAGATTGGCTGTGGATTCATGGCTCTGTCCTTGCTTGGGAAGGAATGTTTCAGTGTTTCGGGGCAAAATTTTAAAATCTGTTTGACAATCAGAGGCCATCCTGGTCCTGCCTGGAGCTGCTGTCGGCCTGCCCCACCTGGTATCCTAGCTGTGTCCTTACTGGGCATGTAGGTCACCGCCTTCGTCTCTTTCAAAGCCACCCATGGGCTTCTGGTCATATTGGGGTGACCCTCGAAAGTGACGGAAGCCGTGAGGCCATGAGAACAGGAGCTGTGAGGCTGCAGGCTGGCCCTGTCTTCAGTCCACAGAAGCCCGATTTGAGGTGGGTTCCAGATGTCGTGGGTGCCCTGGACAGGTGGCCGTGTGACAGCCCAGCTTGCCTGATGGTGGACAGAGGCTGGGGCTGCTGTGGGGCTGGGCTTCTCCCCAGACAGGGAGCAGTGGAGAATTCTCACCAAAAATCCAGATAGATGAAACCAAACAACAAAACTTACTGCTTTTCTCATCAACTGGTGATCTCTGAGGAAATTAGACCAGGGACCACCGGATTTTCAGGCTGCTCCATGTGTCCATGGCAGCCCAGGCAGGGTCCAGGTGGGGTCTGCCCGCCAGGGGTGGCTGTGGCTCGGGTGGTCTCTGTGTGTCCATGGCAGCCCAGGCAGAGTCCGGGTGGGGTCTGCCCACTGTGGGTGGCTGTGGCTTGGGTGGGTCTCCGTGTGTCCATGGCAGAGTCCGGGTGGGGTCTGCCCGCCGGGGGCAGCTGTGGCTCGGGTGGGGCTCCAGCGCTCATGGCAGACTCCATCGTGAGTGGGCCCAGCATGGTCTGACCACAGCAACACCTCGTACTGGCTTGGGAATTTCCACATTAAAATATAGTTGAAAGTATTCAATTTAATGTAAAATTAAAATGTACCTTTCTCTTACCTATAGCTAATAGATCGGGGGTAATTTTTCTTGGTCTCTCTTGCATTCAGGCACACATCCACCCCATAAACAGTCCCTCAACCTCTTAAGTGGTTTGCAAGGACAGACCGTGCCTGGGAAGACCTGGGGTGAGCTGGGAATCCGGACTCCGGGAGACCGTGTGGTGGTGGGCTGGGTGGGGCAGGAGCCTGGGGTGCTGGGGCGCCAGGGTTTACCTGCCCACACTGAGTGTCCTGGGTTCTCACGTGTCCTGAGTTCTCACATGGGGTGATCCGAGGGCTGACCTGGAGGCTTCCGAGCGCTGACATGATCTTGCCAGTGCTCACTGATGATGCGTCTGCTGCCCTGTGGCTCATGGGAACAGGAAGAGGTGGGAGCGGGAGCCATCTGGGGCAGAGGAGGGACAGGCTGACTTGGAGCAGAGCGGCCTCTCAGGGTCTCCTGGCCCCACCAGGGAGCACAGACCCCAAGATGCGGCAGGAAGCTGTTCCCCCGATGAGCAGCGGGCGGCCGTCTGCGTTCAGCCGTGCACCTTTGCCCACCCATTGTTGGAGGACGGCCCCGTTATGGACTGGGGCAGAGGCGTGGGGTGGATGGAGATTAGGGCCAGATGAACCTGAAGGCCCTCCAGAGCCTCTGACCTGTTCCCGAGAGGCCGCGTGGTCACTGGTCCGGCTCAGGCTTTGCCAAGGAGCCTCCTTCGGGTTTTTGGTGCCTGCACTCAGGGACTGCGCCACCTGCAGAGGAGGCTGCTGTGCAGTGAAGAGTGTGGTGGAAGCTCCTTGTCTGGGTTGCAGATGGGGGGATTTAATTAGGGGAGGGCTCCAGGGTGAGGACAGTCAGGGCAGAGGTGAGCAGGTGGGGACACTTGGCTCTTCCTTTGGTGGTGAGAACAAGCTCAGGGCTGAGCCAGCCACACAAGGCTTCAGGCTGTGCAGATGAGGAAGGGCTGGCCAGCCTCGGGGACAGGGCAGTGGGGCTGAGGGGCTGTGTCCTAGGGCCTGCCCCCTCTGGAGACAAAGCCCTGACACTGTGGGATGCCTGGGAGAAGGCTCTTGCCCAGCGAGGGTGAAGGGCATCCAGCTCTCCCCAGCCCCCCTGGCCAAGCTCAGCTCAGGCCCTTTCGGGGAGAAGTCACGGTGGCAGGTCTCACGATCCACCCGCTGTGGTGGGCTTGCTACTGTGCAGAGGGCTGTGGTCTGGCATGGTGCCTACCCTGGGTGTGGCTGCATTTTCGAGAGGATGCAGGGGGAGAATTGTTGATGAAAGAGAGCAGGCCCTGAGCAATGAACTTGGGGTATAAGCTGCACAGCAGTGAAGGGACACTGGGGGCTTTCTTAGGATCCCTAAAATGGCAGTAGGAGAGGACTTGGCTTCTGTGCACATGACGCAGGCCCTGTGGGTCTTGGGGTCTGTGAGGAGCATTGAGGACGAGGAAAGTGAGACAGGCTGGGGCCATCTCGGTTGGATTCCATAGGAAAGGCCGCAGACAGGTTTCCTGAGACCTTCTGGCGAGCAGCTGCATGGTCTGAGGCTGTCACTTGTTTTTCATTTTAGGCTCACCCTGGGTCTAGTGGGGTCTTGGTGCTGTGTCTAAGCTGCTCTAACAGAGTTTTGGCCTGGGACTCTGAGGCTTGGCCTCTTCTCACACAGGTGGTAGAGAGATTTCTGCCCCCAGCCGGGAGGGCAGCATCAGGTTTATCAAACTGACGTTTGCAGCAGGTATGGAGATTTTGAGTGAAGTCAAGTCAGGTTTTCAGGGAGAAATAAACACTGGCCGTGGGTGGGAACTTGGGGGCACAGTGGGGCTGCAACAGGGGAGGAGGCAGCTGGGCACTGGGGCTCACGGCCGGCTGGGGCTCACCTCAGCTTCCCGAGCACAGTCTGCGACGGCACCGGCGTAGCCTGGCCTCTCCAGGACCTGTTGGGAGGTGACGGTGGACAAGCCTGTGAACACTCCACTCTTGGTGGAGCCGGGCGAGGCTGCCGGAGGGGAGCTGGGCTGCAGCGTCCCTGGGGCAGGTGCCTGTCTCCCTGCCCGGTGGAGGGGTGCGTGGCAGTGCCCACAGGCCCCCTCCCTTCTCTAGCACCTCCCTGTGCAGTGGGAGAGGGCAGGACCCTGAACAGGGCCCTCCTGAGAGGAGGTGAAGGTGCTGCTGGAATGACACCCAGAGACAGGTGTGAGCCCGGACACCCAGGACTTGGGGTAGGCCAGAGATGGGTGTGAGCCGGGGCACCCAGGACTTAGGGTAGGGTGCCACATGGGAGCAGCTCTGCCCCTGGCCATCCCAGGCAGCCCTGTTGCTGGTGGCCAACAGTCCACTCTGACCCCGTCACCCGGACAAGGACCCCCAGAGCCTCACAGGATAGAGGAAGCTCCTGTGTGATCCACCTGACGGCTGCAGGCCTTGGAACCCTCCCTGCTGAGTCTTACTTTTAGGAAGGGGTCTTGTCGGCGCCCCTGGTAGGAGTAGGTGGCTCCCCCAGGTGGGGACAAACAGCTCGCACGCTTGGCAGGAAGATTTGCTCCACACCGCTCCCCCTATCGGGAGGATTCGCCCCAGGCCGCTCCTCCCACTTCCTCCCCTCCCTGAGGCATCCTGGTAGCCAGGGCAGCCCAGGATTCAACCTAAGAGCTGCATAGTGTGACTGACCGGGCGGTGGGCAGCCCCCAACTCTTACAGACTTGTCAGTGGGAAAAAAACCTCGTCAATTCTCCGCTGATTCATTTTAGCCTTTACCCAGAAGTCAAGTTTGTCTGTTGATTTGATATAAACCTATCCTTGGATTTCCAGCAACTCTGGCAAGAGGTGGCGACTTTGGAGCCTTCTGTGCCTTCGGGGAGAAGACGTGCCTGGCGCTGCCCTGGAGCCACGGCAGCCCCTGGGCTGAGCCACGGAACATGGGCTTGGAGCGTGCTCTGCAGCCTCCGCTCCTGCCTCTGCCCACAAAGATCCTCTCGCCCAGTGACCTGTGGCCACCTAGTGGGAACAAGACGTTTGCAATGTGCTTGTTGACTAGGTTGAGAGGCATTCTGGCTTAAAGGGAACAAAAAAGGTTTTTTTTTTTTTTAAATATTTATTTGTGTTCCTGAAAAGGCTTCTGCCTGCTTTAGTACCGTCTTTCTAGGCCAAAGACTATGCTGTAGATTTATAAATATTTCTTTTAACTCACTAATGTGCTCATTTGCTTGGAGGCGCTGTCCTCCTCTTGTCGTCATAAGGCAAGAATGGTGGCAGGAGATAAAATCTGTTTTAACTTCTCCAAAAATGGAAACGTGTCATTTTATTTTCTGACAAAAAAGGAAACATACATTCCCTTCTGTGCCTTTTTCATACACATGTTTCCTGTAACTAGAATTAAAGCACACAGGAGAAAAGAAAGCAGGCAGAACGCTGCACCGCTGGGTGGTGCAGAAAGGTACAAGCCACAAAATCAGAATCACCTCCTTCGGGTCCTAAAGCCCCAAAATGATCATGGTGAAGAACATTCGGGTAAATGTCTGTTGAGATGCTTTTCTGGGTGCACACATAACAAAAATGGAATCCTGTAGTTCTGCAAATTTTTCTTATCACTTACCAAATCTCTTACTCCTGAATGTTGAGTGGACTTCCACTGTTGAATACTGATATGTAGCATCCATGGCATGCAGGTGCCATTATCTGTGAACCAGCCCTCTAGTGGAGACAATGTAGGTTGCAATGTTTCTTCATCATGCAGATGATAACCATGAATAGGTAACTGGTCACATTCAGCTCTCGTACGTTTGCACATAGAGAATGCCATGCATTTCAGGGTTCTCAGGCTCAGCTTCTTTATACATTGTATGATGACATTCTTAGCTCATCTTTGCTCTCAGATTTTTAAACATGTCAGGTAATCAGAGAATGATTTCCTTGCTGCCACCACCACCACTGCCATGACAATCATTATCACCATCACCACCACTGCCACCACCATCACTATCACCACCACTGCCACCACCATCACTATTACCACCACTGCCATCACCATCACTATCACCATCACCACCACTGCCACCACCATCACTATCACCACCACTGCCACCACCATCACTGTCACCACCGCTGCCACCACCATCACTATCACCACCACTGCCACCACCATCACTATTACCACCACTGCCACCATTGCCATCATCATCACCACTACTGCCACCACCATCACTATCACCACCACTGCCATCACCATCACCATCACTATCACCATCACCACCACTGCCACCACCATCACTATCACCACCACTGCCACCACCCATCACTATCACCACCACTGCCATCACCATCACTATCACCATCCACCACCACTGCCACCACCATCACTATTACCACCACTGCCACCATTGCCATCCACCATCCACCCACCACTGCCACCACCATCACTATCACCACCACTGCCACCACCATCACTATCACCACCACTGCCATCACCATCACCACCACTGCCACCACCATCACTATCACCACCACTGCCACCACCATCACTATCACCACCACTGCCACCACCATCACCATCACCACCACTGCCATCACCATCACCATCACCACCACTGCCACCACCATCACCATCACCACCACTGCCACCACCATCACTATCACCACCACTGCCACCACCACCATCACCACCACTGCCACCACCATCACCATCACCACCACCACCACTGCCACCACCATCACTATCACCACCACCACCACTGCCACCACCATCACTATCACCACCACCACCACTGCCACCACCATCACTATCACCACCACCACCACTGCCACCACCATCACTATCACCACTGCCACCACCATCACTATCACCACCACCACCACTGCCATCACCATCACTCACCACCACCACCACTGCCATCACCATCACCACCACTGCCATCACCATCACCATCACCACCACTGCCACCACCATCACCATCACCACCACCACTGCCACCACCATCACCATCACTATCACCACCACTGCCACCACCATCACTATCACCACCACCACTGCCATCACCATCACTATCACCACCACCACCACTGCCATCACCATCACTATCACCATCACCACTACTGCCACCACCATCACCATCACTATCACCACCACTGCCATCGCCATCACTATCACCACCACTGCCATCACCATCACTATCACCATCACTATCACCATCACCACCACTGCCATCACCATCACTATCACCATCACCATCACCATCACCACCACTGCCATCACCATCACTATCACCACCACCACCACTGCCGTCACCATCACTATCACCATCACTATCACCATCACCACCACTGCCATCACTATCACTATCACCATCACCACCACTGCCATCACCATCACTATCACCACCACCACCACTGCCATCACCATCACCATCACCACCACTGCCATCACCATCACTATCACCACCACCACCACTGCCACCACCATCACTATCACCACCACTGCCACCACCATCACTATTACCACCACTGCCACCATTGCCATCACCATCACCACCACTGCCACCACCATCACTATCACCACCACTGCCATCACCATCACTATCACCATCACCACCACTGCCACCACCATCACTATCACCACCACTGCCACCACCATCACTATCACCACCACTGCCACCACCATCACTATCACACCACCACCACTGCCTCACCATCACTATCACCATCACTATCACCATCACCACCACTGCCATCACCATCACTGTCACCATCACCACCACTGCCATCACCATCACTATCACCATCACCACCACTGCCACCACCATCACTATCACCACCACCACTGCCATCACCATCACTGTCACCACCACTGCCACCACTGCCATCACCATCACTATCACCACCACCACCACTGCCATTACCATCACTGTCACCACCACTGCCACCACTATCACCATCACCACTACCACCACCACTGATCACCATCACTATCACCACCACTGCCATCACCATCACTATCACCATCACCACCACCACCACTGATCACCATCACCATCACCACCACTGCATGACCATCACTATCACTATCACCATCACCACCACCACCACCACTACCACTGATCACCATCACCACCATTGCCATCACCATTGCTATCACCATTACCACTGCCACCATCACTATCACCAGTACTGCCACCACTGCCATCACCATCACCACCACTGCCATCACCATCACCACCACTGTCATTACCACCCCTATCACTACCACCAGCACCACCATCACTACCACCATCACTACTACCACCGTCACCACCACCACCACCCCATCACTGCCATCACCACCACCATCACTACTACCACCATCACCACTACCACTCCACCATCACCACTATCACTACCATCATCACTGTCACCACCACCTTCACCACCACTGTCACCACCACCTTCACCACCACCTTCACCACCACCACCACCACCACCACCACCACCCCCATCACTGCCATCACCACCACCACCACCACTACCACCATCACCACTACCACCCCTATCACCACCATCACTACTATCCACCTACCACCACTCACCACCACCACCACCCTTCCACCACCACCTTCACCACCACCTTCACCACCACTACCACCATCCCCACCACCACCCCCATCACTGCCATCACCACCACCACCACCACTACCACCATCACCATTACCACCCCTATCACCACCATCATACTATCACTACCATCACCACCACCACCGTCACCACCACTGTCATCATCACCACCTTCACCACCACTACTATCCACCCCATCACCATCACCACCACCACCACTACCACCACCACCGTGTCACTACCACCATCACTACTGCCATCATCACCACGACCACCCCCATCACCAGTATTACCACCATCACCACCACCATTGTTACCACTATCATTATTACCACCACCGCCGCCACTGCCACCACCACCATCATTACCACATCACCATCACCATCACCACCACCACCACTATCACCCCTATTACCATCACTACCATCACCACCATCATCAACACCACACCCATAGCTACTACCACTACCACCATCATCACCACCACCACTGCTGTTACTATCACCACCACCATTACCATCACCACCACTGTTGTTGAAGAAGTCTGCCTGAAGCTGTGCTAGAACCCTACTGCACCAGTCCTGAGATTCCACAGCCACCACAGCCTTTGATTTGAGGCCCGAATGGAATGGACAATCCATCTAGCTTTTGGGAGCTGGACCTGGAGCATTTGGTATCTGAATGTCAAGTCTTTGGAGGGTGTGTTCGAGGTGGTGACTTTGCCTACAAGAAGGCAGCTTTGAATATGAGTCTCTACCTTTATGGGCTGTGGCCACACACCATCTGTTGTTGCAATTGAGTTTGGGAGAAATGTCCACTCAGAAATGAGGACTCATTAGGGTGAGAGGCCAGGAGGTTGTCAGGACCCAGTAAGACTCATGTGAGGATAGAGAAATGAAGATATTTTCTAAGTGATTTAGTACAGTGTGATAGGAAATGCAGATGCCTCAGCATGATGTCACAGAACCCCAAACCAATGCCTCCCTGGGTTTCTCATCAATAAACCAGTCAGCCCCAGGACTCAATATTTCCACATTGCAAAATTATTTCCAAAAGATCTAGCTTCCTTGTGGGCACTACGAGGTGCACCCTGTAAATAAGTCTGGAGCTCCACAGACTGGGCCATCTTGTTGGTCGTTCAGAGACTTGTCTTGCAATCAGTACAAACCGATTTCCATATCTTTACTTTCTATGTCTATGGAAGGTGCATTTAATATGCAATCTTTATATTAATACACACCATGACTTGATATTTAAAAGAAGTACAGATGGTCATGAACTGGTGTTGGCAAGCTTTATCTGTAAAGGACCAAATGATAAATATCTTGGCTTTGAAAGCCACAAAGTTTACTGTTTCCTCCTCCTCATCTTACTCCTCCTCCTCTTCTTCTCTTCCTTCTCCTCCTTTCTTCTCTCTTCCCCACTTCTTCTCTGTCTCTTTCTCCTTTTTCCTACAACCCTTAAAAAATATAAAAACCATTCTTAGCTTAAAGGCCTATGAGCACAAAATATCTGAGACAGGTCTCAGTCAATTTAGAAAGTATTTTGGCAAGGTGAAGGATCGCCCATGATACAGCCTCAGGAAGTCCTGAGACTTCTGCCTGAGGTGGTCGGGGGCTGAGGCATGTGCCCGAGGTGGTCGGGGGCACAGTTTGCTTTTATACATTTTAGAGAGACATGAGATGTCAATGCCATAGGTGTGGGGATAAACCCCAGGTGACTGAGCCTTAGAAGAATGACAGGTCTGTCTTCTTGTCTCAGGCCTCCCTTGAGTTAAGGGGATCTATCCTCGATCTGGCTGTCTAGTGAGGAGGAAGGTAAGAAGATAGACTCACCCAGAGTCTCTGCAGTTTCATATGTAATGTCTGAATTTCAGTTATCAAGAAGCAAGACCAAGACACAAAAACAGATGACAACAGTGTACCCACAGATAGTTATTATACTTGTCACAGTCAAATTTTAAAATAACTGTGATTGATATATTCAAGAAAATAAGGGGTAAGTAGAAAATTTCACCAGAAAAATTGGTTCTATAAACAAAGTAATCAAATGGAAATTCTAGACCTGAATCTAATAACTCAATAGATGGGCATCACAAAACATTGGGTATGAAGGAAGAGCAGATGAGTGAGCTGGAAGAAGGTCCATGGGAAATAACCAGGCAGAGTAACAGATCAAAACTGAGAGAAAGTATAGGACGGAGTGTATGAGGCAGAGGAGATCTGTTGGAAAGGTCTATACATGTAAGTGGAGTCCCAGAAGAGGAGAAGGAAAACAGCTTAGAAACAATGTTTGAGGCGATGAGAGCTATGATTTTTTTCAAACCTGAAGAAAGACGCCAAAGCTTTGATTTTAAAAAATCTATTATATAGCTATTTTAAAGGTAAACAACAGTTGAATATTGGCAGTTTTGTGTAGTTAGTTCAACCTCACAGAATGAACACAAAGAAAACCCTACCTCTGAGCATCACTCTAAAATTAGTAAAAACCAAAGTTTAAGAGAAAATCTGGAAAGCAAGCAGAGAAAAAGCATAGGACATTCATCTCCATTGATGAATTGTTTCACCAGAAACCATGGAGACCAGAAGTGTGATGAACCTCGCATGTGATGGAAGAAAACACCCCATCAACTCAAGTTCTGTACTCCCTGGAAATGTTTCTCAGGTATAAAGATGAAATCAAGACATGTCCAGACAGACAGAACTCAAGAGACTCCATCAACAGATGACTCTTAGGAAAAGACAGAACTCAAGAGACTCCATCAACAGATGACTCTTAGGAAAAGACTGCAGGGGCTTCTGGCAGGAGGAAAGTAAACCCACGTGGAAACCAGGAAACAAGGCAGGCAGGGATAGCAGTGGGAAGTATCAGTGGGTTGGTAAATCAGCACGAATATTGGTGGCACAGAAGGTAAAGGAGTTAGTGTTCTCAGGTTTTGGCATTATCCAGGATGCAATAATACGTGTTACACTAATAAGTCAGGGATCCATGTTCTCTTTTGTGGAAAGAACATATAACATGAGATCTACCCTCTTAACATTTTAAGTGCATGGCACAGTATTGTTGACGACAGCCGTGATCTGTACCGCAGATCTCTAGCACTCGCTCATCCTGCAGAACTAAAACTTGATACCCATTGATTAGCAGCACCCCACCCTGCCCCCACCCAGCCCCTGGAAACCACCATTCTTCTCTCTGGGTCTGTGAATTGCACTATTTTAGATGCCTCATCTAAGTGCAGTCATCAATGTTATCTTTTCTGTGCCTGGATTACTTCACTCAGCTCATGTCTTCCAGGTTCATTTATGCTGTCACTTACAGCAGGATTTTCTTCTTTTTTAAGGCTGAGTAATGTTTCATTGTATAGATATACCACATGTAAAACATCCATCCATCTGTTGATGGACATTTGGGTTGTGGCCACATCTTGGATATTGCAAATAATGCCACAGTGAGTGTGGGAATGCAAGTGTCTCTTTGGAGATCTTGATTTTGACTCTTGGGTAAAAACCCAGAGTGGGGTTGCTGGATCAAATAGTAGTTCTATTTTTAATTTTTTTGAGGAACCTATGTACGATTTTCCATAAGGACCTTTTGTATTCCCACAACAGTATACAGTCTTCACCAATACTCATCTTTTTTTTTTCTGATAATAGGTATCCTAACAAGTGTGATATGATAGCTCATTGTAGTGTTGATTTAGATTTTGCTGGCGATTAGTGATGTTGAGCATTTTTGTTGTATACCTGTAGTCCATTTGTATTTCTTCTTGTGAGAAATGTCTATTTAGGTCCTTTTGCCCGTTTAAAAAATCAGGTTATTTCGTTTTTGGTTATTGGGTTGTAGCAGTTCCTTACACATTTTGGACATTAACCTTTTAAAAAGTTATCTGATTTGCAAGTATTTTATCCTATTCTGTAGATTGCCTTTTCACTGTTGATTGTTTCTTTTGCAGAAACTTTAGTTCGATGTAGTCTCCCTCGTCTGTTTCTGCTTTTGTTGCCTGAGCTTTTGGTGTCATATCCAAAAAATAATTGCTAAGACCAATGTCATGAAGGTTTTTTCTATAGTTTCTTCTAGGAGGTTTACAGGTTCAGGTGTTATGTTTGAGGCATTAATCCATTTTTAGTTGATTTGTGTGTGTGTATGGTATAAGATAACAGTCCAATTTTGTTATTCACATGTGGATGTCCAGTTTTTCTGACACCATTTGGGATGTGATGTGTGTTGCACCATAATAAGTCAAGGACCCATGTTATTATTTCTAGAATAACCACAAAAAGAATAGCTAACAAGCTAAGAAAGGGAATCAATAATAAAAATACTCAATCCAAAAGAAAGCAATAAAGAAGAGATAAAAGGGAGAATAAAACAGATGAGACAAATAAAAAAAAGATAAGACAGTAGATTAGTAATTTCATTGTAAATAAATGAGATAAATATTCCAATCAAAAATTAAAGATTGTCACTAAAAACAAAACCACACTGCTTACAAGGGACCACCTTCAATGTTGAGATATAAAAGGTTGAAACGCTGGAAGAGAATACAGTGAAAACACTAACCTAAAGAAAGCTGGTATATCTAAACTAATATATAAAGTAGATCTTAAGGCAGGAAGCATTTTTTGAGATAAAAAGGGCCATAATAAAAATAAGCGTTGGTCTATCAGGAACACACAGTAATTATAAATTTGATGCACCTGATATAATTTTCAAATATATATAAAGCAAATATTGAGATAATTACAGGAAAGAATAATGCACATTTTTATGCATGTTTGTTTTTATTATTGGTATGTTTGTTGTATCATGTATTTAGAGAGATGTGCTAAAGAAGGTCTGAAGAACAGGATTAACGATCTTGGTCCAATTGACACACTGCAACTATCAAAAGAGAACCTGCATTCTTTTCAAGTGCACATAGCATACATATTGAAAATGACCATCTATTGGACAAAAATGTTTTGATCAGATAAACAAATCTTAACATATTGCTAAAGACTGAAATCATTCGGAGTATTTCTTTGGCCAAAGAAATTAAGCTAAAAACAAATGGAAAAACAATCCCTAGAAATAGCTAAATGTTTGAAAATTAAGCAGTACTCTTCTAAATACCCCACTTGTCAAAGAAGAAATGTCAATAGAAATCTGAAAATATCTTGAACTGAACTATAATAAAAATACAATATTAAACAATTTCGGGAATTTTGGGATCAAGCTAAAGCTATGGTTGGAAATAAATTATAACCTTAAATGCTTTTATTAGAAAAGAAGAAAAGGTGAAAATGACATATGTCTAAAGAATTTAGAAAAAGGACGCAAAATTGAAGTTAAAGAAATATAAGAATGTAATAAAAAGAAGAGAAAAATAATGTAATAGAAAACAAATGTACAATAGAGAGAATGAACAAAACCAATCATTGCTTCTTTAAAAGATGTGAATATACACTTCTGGCAAGGCTGATCAAGAAAAACAGAAGGAAGGACCAACTTACCAATGCCAGGAATGAAAAGTGGACATCGCTATCGATCCATATCATCAGCAGCTTTTGCCTGTAAACTTCAAAATAAAGTGGCAAATGTAGCTATGTATTTTTTTTACCTTGCGATCGAATAATAGCACTCCTAGATACACGTATTCCCAACAGAAATGCAGACTGAGGTATGCAAAAGACATGTACAAGAATGTGCCTAGCAGCTCGGCTCGTATCTGTGGAAGCTGAACATATCTGTCTTTTATGGTCTAGTAATCCTACTCCTGTGAGTACATACCCAATAGAAATGCATCCTTAAATATACAAAAAGGCCTAAGAATGTTCCCAGCAGCTTGATTTATAACAGCTTACAACTGAAATAACTTACACGTCTATCCACAGGGGAATGTAGAAATAACTGTGGGGTGTTCCATACAATTAAATACTACAGAGCAATAAAAAACCACCAGCTACTGTTGTACAGAGCAATACGGGTGACTCTCACAAATGGGATGTTGTGCAAAGAAGCCGGATTCAGGAGAGCAGAGAGTGTGATTCCGTGGACCTACAGTTCAAACAGGCAAAGCTGACGTTCAGCCTGTAATTTAGAATGATGGTGACTGAGAGGATGGGGGCGGGGCTTGTGGGTTATGAATCTATGTCTGGGTGGGTGTGTTCGTTCTGTAAACATTCATTGGGGCGTGGGGCCTCTTCCCCCTTCCTCGTTCCTGTTTTCACTCCAGGTCAGTCACCAGGTGTTTCTTTTGTAGCAGGAGTGTAAGCCGTTCTAGTGAGAGTGAGGTTGTCTCAAGCTCTGTTTTATGGCAGTTGCATCTGTTCAGAGCTGGCCTTGCCTCCTGGAAATCCCGGGCCAGGCTGCGTCTTCAGGCAGCACCAAGCTGTGTACTTCTCACTGGTGCACGCTTTGGAAAGCATAATATCTCAATAAAAAGTTTGTAAAGTGATATTTCTAATAGCTGTTGTTTGTTTGCATAATACTTTAAACATATTCCAGGAGCTTTAAAACATATTATCTTTGCTGATAGTCTCAGAAAACCTTTGCAGGAGGCTGCAGGCATTTAGGTGATGTTTGCCTTCCCTGGTAGAGGTGGGGCCTGTGGCAGAGCTTGCACCCTTGCCCTCCTGAACACTGTCCCAAGACGACACAGAGGTTAAGTTTTCTTGAACAAAACGTTTGAAATCTGCTATCTGAGCTCTGTGTTACAGGACTTCGTCGTTTGTAGTTAGCCCTAGCTTGAGAGGTTTGGGTGCTTGTTCAGGGAACGAGCCTGGGATTCTGGAGCGCCCCGGTGCTTCCGCCCTGGCTCAAGTTCCCGCCGCTCCTCATGAGTCACTGTGTGTGGTTCCCCTGAGGATCTGGGGAGCACCTGTGATGTCTCCCTGACCGTGTCATGTTTCTCTTCTCCCTCACACGTCATTAAAGGTCCAGCGGGGACTCTGAGTCCTTCCCTCCCTGCCCTGGACAAGGCATCCTGTGAGTCAGCCAGAATATTCCGTAGTCCTGGCTGCAGTGATTGGCTCAGGAGGGGTCATGTGACCAAAGTGGATCCTGTTAGAGTGGATTGGACTCTGAGGATGCTGGACAAGGCTGCATTTCTGCTCAGGTGGGCAGGACAGCAGGTGGGCTTGTCACTGCTGGCACTTGAGGGCTGGTGTTGGTGTCTAGCAGGCAGGTCAGAGAGAGGGATGAGCAGGTCCTGGATAACATGATGGAGCACTGAGACACAGCTTCCCCCGGCACCAGCCTGTCCCTCGGGTGGGTGGCTGTGAGCCAGTGTGTGCCCAGTGTGTGCCCGGTGTGTGCCCAATGTGAGCCAGTGTGTCCTGGTGTGTGCCCAGTGCAAGCCAGTGTGAGGCAGTGTGTGGCCAGTGTGAGCCAGCGTGTGGCCAGTATGTGCCTAGTGTGAGCCAGTGTGTGCTCGATGTGAGCCAGTGTGCCTGGTGTCTGGTGTAAGCCCAGTGTAAGCCAGTGTGTGCCCATTGTGAGCCCAGTGTGAGCCCGGTGTGAGCCCAGTGTGTGCCCATTGTGAGCCCAGTGTAGTGTGTGCCCAGTGTGAGCCCAGTGTGAGCCAGTGTGAGCCTGGTGTGAGCCAGTGTGAGCCCAGTGTATATCCAGTGTAAGCCAGTGTGTGCCCAGTGTGAGCCGGTGTGAGCCAGTGTGAGCCTGGTGTGAGCCAGTGTGTGCCTAGTGTATATCCAGTGTAAGCCAGTGTGTGCCCAGTGTAAGCCAGTGTTAGCCTGGTGTGAGCCAGTGTGTGCCCAGTGTATATCCAGTGTAAGCCAGTGTGTGCCCAGTGTGAGCCCGGTGTGAGCCAGTGTGAGCCTGGTGTGAGCCAGTGTGAGCCCAGTGTATATCCAGTGTAAGCCAGTGTGAGCCCAGTGTAGTGTGTGCCCAGTGTGAGCCCAGTGTAGTGTGAGCCCAGTGTGAGCCCAGTGTAGTGTGAGCCCAGTGTGAGCCAGTGTGAGCCTGGTGTGAGCCAGTGTGAGCCAGTGTGAGCCCAGTGTATATCCAGTGTAAGCCAGTGTGTGCCCAGTGTGAGCCCGGTGTGAGGCAGTGTGTGCCTGGTGTGTGCCTGGGGCTCAAGCTGGCTGGGATCTTTGATCTGTCACTGAAAACATTCAGATAAGAATTTGGTTCTGATTTGCTTGGAATCACACAGTGATGAATTTGAACTTGCTTTCCTCAGTCGAAGCTCTTTGCATTTGTCATGTTCTGGGGTCTTGGGTGGTCCTCGTTAGCCAGTTCCCCCAGGGGCTTATTGGAGTCAATCATGTCTGCTCTGGTTCCACGGCCAGTGATGTCTGCTCTGGTTCTGCTCAAACATATCTGCTCTGGTTCCACGGCCAGACACAGCCAGGGTCAGATGGCCACTGCCTGGGGGTCTCCATCCAGAGACCATTCTGAGAGTGTGGGGGCCTCTTCCTGCTTCCTCACTCCTGTTTTCACTCCAGGCCAGTCACCCGGTGTTTCTCTCGTAGTGGGGGTGAGCTGGGTTCAAGCTGTCATGGGAGTTGTGTCCATGCTGAGCTGGCCTTGCTTCCTGGAAATCCCAGGCTGGGTTGCGGCTTCTTGCAGTGACACAGTGTCGGCCCCACAAGGCACCGAGTGGGCTTTACGGCTTCATTGATCCTGCAGCCGTGCTGCGTCTCTTGTGGTGGAGACACCACCAAACATTCTCTGTCAATTAGGACAAGAAGCAATGCACTCCCATGCAGTGATCTTGGCTCTGAGTGGGAATCCACGGGGAGGGCGCACCGCGCTGAGCCGTGCGAGGCCCCACAAACCACAGAGCACTTCTGGGAACATGCCCAGGGTCCACAAACCCCGGAGCATTTCTGTGAATGTGCCTGGGGTGGTTTTCACCTTCACCATAGACTTCCCACAAGTGGTACTGACTTCCGGGTCTACGAGGCCCCTCTGCCTGTGAGTGCCAGCGGGCTGCTGTCCCTCACCTCATCCCATGCTGAGTTTGCTGCACTCTTGAGCCCACTTTCAATTCAGTTGGATTCTCCTGCTGCTTGGGATCTTTACAAAGCATTGTTGTTTAAGAAAACTTCATGTCCCAGCTGGGCGTGGTGGCTCACACCTGTAATCTCAGCACTTTGGGAGGCTGAGGCAGGCGGATCACAAGGTCAGGAGTTCGAGACCAGCCTGGCCAACATGGTGAAACCCCATCTCTACTAAAAATACAAAAATTAGCTGGGCGTGGCAGCGTGCACCTGTAATCCCAACTACTCAGGAGGCTGAGGAAGGAGAATTGCTTAAACCCAGGAGGCAGAAGTTGCAGTGAGCCAAGATTGTGCCATTGCACTCCAGCCTGGGTGACAGAGCAAGACTCCATCTCAAAAAAAAAAAAAAAAAGAAAAGAAATGAAAAAAAAAAAAAGAACTGTTCATGTCCCACAAGTACGGCTATGCACATCTTCCTTTTAAATGATCACTTTTGTTTGGAGATTTGGACTTGACATTTCAGACCCCCTTAGCTCACCATCCATGGCCTATTATGGAAACCCACTCCTGCATCCATCTGTATTCAGATTGCATTTAATAAAAAAGCCGTGAATTAGTGAAAAACCAGAAACTGAGTTGAGCCCATCTTCCCATATGCTTGCCTGCTGGCGGTCTGGAGCCGAGTTCTTTCCTCTCAGACAGGGCTCTGCTGTTGGGATGGCCATGTGCTTGAGTGGAGGGTGGCAGGAGGGAGGTGGGACCAGGCCAGGCTCTCCCAGGCCGGGAATGAGGGAGCTAGCACATCACCAGTGGGGCTAAGGGTTTGTGGAAGCTGCAGTGGGGACCCAGCATTGGGCTGATGGTCCGCGGGAAGGGGGCAGAGATGGTGGTGGAGCTGGGTGGTGCAGAGAGCGCCTGATGGTGGGAAGGTCCTGGAGAAGGGATGCTGAGCTCTGAGCTGCAGGAGGAGCAGCTGCTAAGGACTAGCGCCGAGAGCCCAGCACGACCTTCCTGAGGTTTCCTTTGTGCCGGCTGTGGATCTGCTGGAACGTGCTTCCACTCTGGTTGAACGTGTTCTTCCCTGGAGATGTGGGGGAGCTCCTGCTGTGGAGAGAGGTCTCAGATGCCGCCTCCCAGTGCTCTCAGCTTCAGGAGCCCCTCGACTGGGCGACAGCCCCACCCTGCCCCTGCATGGGTAGGGCACCTCCGAAACACACTGGTTGGATCCGGAAGCATGTTCTTAGTACAGAGCAGTTAGATGAGAATATTATGGTTTAGCAAGCGAGACAGCCAGTGCTAGGAGTCCAAAGCCTTGGTCTCAGTTCAGGCTTGACCACCAACTCGTCACGTGCCCACAGGTTGATGTCGCTGGCTCAGTTGAACTTGTAAATCCTCCCGCACCCTGTTTTTCTTGCAGTAAGGCTGTCCCGGCACCAGGGTGCAGCTGGGATGCTCTCAGGACGATCTGCATGAGGGTAGCTGCTTTTGTAATTTCAATTGCCATAAAAAATAGCTGTCTTTATTGGAAAAGACCCTGAAAGAAGCGAGTAAGTAACATACAGACACAGTGACTGAACTTCCCCATCAGAACCAGGAAGGAACTCTGTCACTGAACTGTGACTGCCTCTGTTAGATCTTGTTCACTGCCCAGCCCTCTTGGATCACTGAGTAAAAATGACCCGACTGTGTGAAACAGAGGCCTGGTCGGGTAACGGTGACTCTGTGACGGATACCTTGCAGCTACTAAAATTATACTTCTGAGTTTCTTAAGAACATAAGAAAATTCTGGTGGAATAATGTTAAATGACAAAGGCAGCTGTAAAAGTGTCCCAATACTATGATCTCAACCATGGAGAGAAACAGAGCCAATGCCAGCAGCCGTTCCCTCGGATCGGTGGGTTACAGATAATTTTAGTTTTCTCCTTTGCAGTTTCTGTGCAGTGGCACACGTCGTTTAAAAGAACAACCCGGTGACTTTCCCTAAGGGCTCCCCTGAGGGTCTCGCTGCCGCCCTCGTCTTCTGAGCCACCAAGAACCACCACGTCCGACGCCGCTGTGCCTTCACCACCTCATGTTTTATTACTGTTAAAAATGAATGTTTTCCCATTTTGGGATGAAAGAGAGTGCTCCAGCTCCCCTGTCCTCTTACAGCAGTGAGTTTCATTCGTGGCCACCGTGTAAAGACACTCGGATTGGCTTGTTGGTTTCATCACACCTTCTTTAAACACTTGGTGACAGGCTAAGAGAACCCCTGAAATTTGGAAGTCCTCGGCGGAGTTAGGTACGCAGGCCTCGGCGAGGCTGGACTCAGACTCCGCGTCTTTCCTGGCAGTGCATCAGCAGGACTCTCAGCCTATTGTTTTGGGTTCTTGGCAGCAATGAACATGCTTGTTTTTGTCTTAAGGCCTCAAGTGATGGCCACATGATGGAGGGTCCCCTCCTATACTGACAGTCACCTGATGGTGGATGGTAGTTATAACTACAGAATGCCTTCTGCGAAACACCTGGGCCTCAGACCTGGTGAGCTGGCGTGGGAGATTAGGCTGATGGTGAATGCCTGTGGGCCCCGAGGCCCCCGGATCTTCTCCAGGGTGCGGCACATGCCTGGCCACTGGGGCCAGGCAGCAGCATCGTGCTTGACTCTGCTCTCAGGGCCGCGCTCTGCGGGCGTCTCAGTCCCCTGTTCAAAGAGCATTTCCTGACCACTGGGCATTACACGTGCTGGCGTGTGTGTGAGCCTGTTCCATACGCACATGTAATTTGTTTGAATGTGGCCAGAGACAGGTTAATAGAGGAATCGGGAGAGTCAGTTCTTTCACTAATCTTTATCTCCGGTGGTCACAGACGTCCCTGTTTTTGTGTGAAGTGATGTTCACTCAGCCACCTGGAGCTAGTGTGTTATAATCAGACTTTGGGAGCAATAAACGTTAATAGGCAGAGTTTCTGAAAACGCCTTGCTTTGCTCCTTGATGGAATTCCATTACAGCTGGGGGAATCGATACGACGCCTTGCTTCATTATTGCTTTTCTTCCACGTGGGCAGTTGCTTAATAAACCCCGAAGAACGGGCCGCACGGAAAACAGAACGGGATGGTGCTGGGTGCCTCACCTCTCTGGCCTCTCTGCATCTGCGTGTGGGATGCACCGTGTGCACGTCACAGAGCACTCCTGCGCCACTCGAAAGCCTGTTTCCACCCCGGATAAATCACTGGGCGCCTGGAGGGTGGTCCAGCAGGTGCTGGAATCCAACGGCTGCCTCTCTGCTCGGAGACCTTGGAGCTCTTTAGCCTCTTCCAAATTAATCTTTCTCATCTAAAAAAGTGAAAATAAGGTAATTACCACCTTAGAGGGGAGTTGTGAGGATTAAAGGAAATAATACATGCAAACTACAGAGCACAGCAGAACTCCCTGCAAAGGAATTTTCAGGATTCAATTCCAGTGTTGGCCATAAAGGGACTGTAATGTCCCAGTTTCTCTCTTTCCTCATCTAGAAAATGAGGGGCCGGATGTGGTGGCTTATGCCTGTAATCCCAGCACTTTGGGAGGCTGAGGTGGGCGGAACACTTGAGGTCAGGAGTTTGAGAACAGCCTGGTTAACATGGTGAAATCCCGTCTCTACTAAAAATACAGAAACTAGTAATCTCAGCTACTCAGGAGGCTGAGGAAGGAGAATCCCTTGAATCTGGGAGGTGGAGGTTGCAGTGAGCTGAGATGGTGCCATTGCACTCCAGCCTGGGTGACAGAGTGAGACTTTGTCTCAAAAAAAATGAGGAACCAGAGGGGCTAATCTCTGAGACCTCTTCCCCTCTAGGAACATTTTCGTTGAGACATTTTGGGAGTGCCCTGGGCAGGCCAGGCAGGGCACTGGAGAGGAAGTTAGGGAGGGACCATTGCAAGTCCCTGGGGTTCACCGTGTCCCCACGAGGTCATGGGTGCTCCCCAGAAAGGTCAGGCTTGCATCACTCAGCAAGGGAAGGCTGCTGTGGGTGGAGGGAAGCCCCCCAAATCCACTTCCTTCACTGCTGGGCTGCTCAGGTCTGGCCCGGCAGCAGGGGATAGAACATGGATCCTGCTTTCTCCCCCGTGGTTTCTCTTGGGTTTCTTGCTTGTTTCTTAAATGAGTTGATGTATACAATTTATTCATGGATCAAGGCTCTTTTCTTTGCTATCTTAACAAGTGACAGTGTTGGAGATAGATTTGCATTTTGTGGTGTCACCTCAGGCTTCCTTTTTCTTGTTGCTTTCGGCTGAGTAGCAGGGATGGAACACCTGTGGTCTCAGGTTTAGCAGCCATGGTTCCTATCTGGGAAACTGGCCTGGGTCCCGACTTGCCATCAGCACCCTCTCCTCGCTTTATCTCTGGAGAGCAGCAGCAGTGTGCAGTGGCTTTGAAGCCTTTCTTTGTCTCTACTGACCATGCAAATTACACACCAACTACTTGTAAGCTTGAGCTCCTGTGAGCTGGCTGAGCTCAGGAAGAATGTTGAGACCACGTCCGAATGGTGGCCCCAGAAGCGGCAGTGTCAGCCTGGGTGTGACTGAGACCACGTCTGAATGGTGGCCCCAGAAGCTGGCAGTGTCAGTCCGGGTGTGACATCCCGTGTAGCTGTCGAGGCCTTCAGATGGCGTTTGCTCTTTCATGTGGACTAGAGGGTTTCTTTTTCTTCTTTTTCCTTCTTTCAATCTTCCTTTTATTTTACTTTCTTTGAGACATGCAAGAGTATGTGTGTGCATCTGAAATGAGAATCTGGCAGCATTCAGAGTTTTCCAGTCCAATTCCATGTCCAGATTTGAAATTCAGAAAATCAGATGGTGTTGGAAGCTGCCATTGATGGGGTTTGTTGGTACTTCTCAACCTGCCATTCCAGCGCTCCCCAACCAAGCTGGCCAAAGAGCTCAAGCCTTTTGCAGAGACGTGGATGCTGTCTTTTGCCATTTGAGAACCTACCTAGGATTTGCATTCTGATCTGCATTTCTTAAAAGGTTGACTGCAATTCAGTTCCTTGTAGTCTAGCTCCTTTGCAGTTTTTGATCTCTGAGGAAGATTCAGTCAGCTTGTAAAATTAATGGATTCTAGCAAAATTGCATTTTAGTGATACTTTTCAGTAGATATTCTGTGAAAAGTGGATTTGAAGTATTTCTGTGATGAGGCTTGATTATTAATGCGGAACTTGATTGCCAAGAACCGAACTACCTCCCTCACCAGTAACGTGGTCCCCAGCTTCAGCATCTGTTGCTTGAGAATATTTCACAGATCTGAAAATGAAGGTGGGCCCAAGTTGTTCAGGATTAAGACAAACTTTATTTTTTTAACCCCAAACCTTGGGGCTAATAAAACTTCTTTATTAGAATGCCCAAAGACATTGATGAATAGGTTTGGTCACTACTTTTAAATGTAAAAATTTTTAATTTCAGTTCCATCTCATTTACATCAAACAGAGCATATGGCTCCCAAAGCAGCCCAGAACATGCTGTGGAGAAAACTAGCAATTTACTCCACTATTCAGCTTCACTTTTCTTTCATTTTCATGGAAACCATAAGATTGTTTTTGTGTTTCAGATCAAACATGTTTTTGAGCAAAGAGTACATTACCCAGCTGTCCTAAAAGCAGAACTTATCACTGTTCAGATTTAATCCAAGCCATCTGCTGCGTTTCTTTCTTTCCATTTATTTTTGAGGCACATCACAGGAAAGCTGCTTCTTGACATATCTCACTTGGAGAAACTACAAAGAGGAAAATACGGCAAAAACTTTCGATGTCGCTTTGTCGATGCACTTTGCATAAATAATGAAACGTTGCCCTCCGCTCAGTGTTCAAAAACCCAGTGCTTGTCACCCCAACTTTAAAATAAATCAGAAAACTCCAAGAAACAAAATCAGCCTTACATTTGCATCTCCTACCAGGGTGGGTGTCACTAATGTCCACAGGCTGAGCTCTTTTTTCAAATGTGATTCCAGTCAGCTTTTCACCCTAAGGCCTGAGAGCTGTGCAGGACGTGACGTGTGCACCAGGGGACCACCAGCCGGAATGGGACCCAGCGGAACACCAGCCATAATGGGACCAATGAGGGTGCGGCTGGCCCTCGATTCCAAAGCCTGGACTGAAGATCTGAGCCACACACGTCTAATGAGGTACAGAAATCCTCAGTCCAGAAATGACCTTGAACTCAGATACTTGAGCAGAGGATGACATGGGCAGAACTGGGTGTATTGTGCTTTCTAAGAGGTTATGGGTCCAATCAAGTATGGGAAGGTGATCCCTGGAATTGGACGTCTCTGTCAGGCCCTGTTGGACCCCAGGGCGTCTGTAAGCCACAACCACCTGTGACCTGCGCCTCGTGCAACTGCCGCGTCTCATCAACAGGGACATGGAGGAAACTGACTCAGAGCCATCACTTCATCCCCACTGCCACGGAAGACGTGCTGCTTACACATTTCACAAATGCGGCTGGAGGAGGGAGGCAGGAACCACTCAGTGACGGGGAGTATCTTCTGGGAAGCCCACTCGGATGACAGGGAGGACCTCATCTGCGTGGCTCACCGCCGTGACAGCTTGGGTCTCAGAGGGAAGGGAACTCGGGCAGCGCGCGCTGGTGGGATTGCTTATGCAAGGTATTTGTCAAGCCGTCTCTTTTTGTAAATAACTCTTCTCATTAAAAACATAAGGCAGCTTTGCAACTATGCTGATCTCATTGGCTTTTGATGAAGAAGAAGGAACGTGTGCTGGACCCCGTGCCTGAAGCTGGAGTCCCAGGTACCCCAAGCCCAGGAAAAGACAAAGCCAAGATTCTATGTTCTGAAAAGAGCCAAATGTGGCTCAGATGCCCTCAAAGGAGAGAAGATCCAAGGTAACCCGTGGTCAGCAAGAGTCAGGAGGCTGAAGCTGTGCCTGTGGTGTTGGCTGAAGACTGAGGGGCCTTCTCCCAGGCGGGCAGTCTCTTCCTCCTCACTGAAGCTTTGGGGTGCTGGTGCTCTGAGTTCAGGGTAAGGCCAGCTCGCCGTGAGACAATGTGTCCTGCCTGCCTTGGGAAGGAAAACAGGAGGAATTGGGAGGGAGAACATGTTCCCAGTTCTTTACTCACTGTTGTGCTGGACACAAATGCGGCAGGAACCCCTGATAAAATGCCCCAAAGCTCTGGAGACCTTAGGGGTCAGGTCCTGTTCACAAGATCATAACAGTGGCCAACATGACAGAGTTTCAGCAGATGCCTGTTGAGTAAAGAATACAGGCACCAAGGTTCAGGCACAGCTCTGGGTCTGACGCTAACACAGGTGGATTGCATCCCCAGCACTGGTGTCAGTGGGCCTTTTCCTTCATGAATGGGCTTTGAAGTAATGATTGCCCCTTCTTTTGGATTTGGAGATAATAAAATAATGAAGTGCTGAGCCTCCGAGTCCGGTCAGACGTCACGTGTGATCTTAGAAATCCCTGAGTGGTGAATGCTGGTCACACCGAGTGCCAGAGACTTGTGAATTGGACTCTCTACTCCAAGTGTCCCATCAGGTATTTCACTCGTTCCAGCCGCAGCGCTGTATGGTGGGGCCCCTGGTGTGACATGGAAGGAGGGCTGTGTGAGTCAGGACTGACCCTCCCAGAGCAGGGACTGGGAAAGAGAGCAGCCACTTTGCTGCCTTCCCACGTGGAAGGGTCTGTGCAGCTGGGCACCTCTGAGAGTCCCGAGGCCCCGTGCACTTGACCGAGACTTCCTCAGTCTCTGATGAGTGATTATGGCAGTGAAGGAATTCTTGCAGTGAAGGAATTCTTGCTGGTGACAGCTTATATAATGTTTGCAAAACAGCCATTTTCTAAAATGGAGCTTTCCAGGCCAAAAATGCTTGATGTCAAGAAAATGACTTTTAGCTTTGAGATAGCATCTGGGTCTAATTTCAGAAAGGTGGGTCTACACACAGGTCACTGCCAAGGACACATGTCTCCAGAACCCTGCCTCAAGGCTGGCAACACCGCAGCTGCCCGAAATGCAATATTTAAACACAGAACCTTATAAAAGATGTCAAGAAGGTCAGAGTCAAGCACAAAACCAATACCAGGTTGTACCTCACTGCATGGTAAAGGAGAAGTGGCAAGGACTATGTGGGCCACTGGAATAACTTATAGGAAAGTGAGGATTGTTTCATGACCTGTAATGTTGTGAAAACGTTACAAACTCTTATAATCAGTTATAAGTGTGTATGGAAATGAAAACAGTGAGACTGACAATGATGTAGTACACTGTGACTTAACACAGCGGGACACTGACAGCTACAGCATCTTGATGTAGTACACTGTGACTTACACCAGGACACTGAGATGTGGTAGAGCATCTTGATGTAGTACGCCATGACTTAACACAGTGGGACACTGAGAGCTACAGCATCTCGATGTAGTACACTGTGACTTAACACAGTGGGACAGTGAGAGCTGGAGCATCTCAATGTAGAGTGTGTGGCACTTGCATCCTTGTCCAGGCTGTGATAGATGTGAGCATTCTCCCCATGGCTTGCTGAGTGTCAATCCCTTTCTGAGTCTGGATTGCCCTCCAATATTTTGTGCTTCCATTTCGTGGCAGTGAAGTGCCTCTGAGTGTCCCTTTACTGTGAAGGTCTTATCATCCCATTTCCCCGGACATCGTCATTGTTTCCCTCACAGCCACTTCCCTGCTGTATGCGGATGAGTTGCCTTCCTTAGGTTCCTGCGGCACCGTGAGTGTCCCACATGGTAGCCAGTCTATGTTCCCCAGCAAGCAGTCTGTTTCCTGCCCCCTGGCCTTTGTTTGGAATTTCACTTCCAGCACCATCCCTTTTCATTCTCTAGTACACTTATGTCTTTGTTGGTCTGTTCTTTCTTCTGATAATTCAGTTCTGTGAAATGTTGTTTGGTTTCTCCCTGGGAGATGACGTGGCCACACAGCTCCATGCTTTGCTGTCTGTGCTGAGCTGAGTGACAGGCACCCTGGCCAATCCCCACACAGCCACCAATCCCACATGGCTGTTAACATGTGGTGGTTTGTTGACTAGAGCTGGCAGCACACTTTGTACTTTATGTAGTTACTTGGTTAACATGCCATGTAATTGAAATCTGGACAGTGTGGTTGGGGGCTGGGGGCGCATATCTAAACTTTGGCCATGTATCCCTGTGGGTTGGACCTGCAAGGGAGGACTGTCGGATGCAATCACATCATCCACCACAGTTGTCCCAAGCCTGGCCGTCTGTGGAGTGAAGCTGGATTCCCATTCCTGGGCTGCAAGGTGGACCTTCACAGAAGGCTTTCTCCAGTGCATGGGGCCCAGGGAAGGCACCTGTGTGGAAAGTATTTAGGGATGGTTCAGGTGTGCAGTCAGGCTTGGGAACCATGGATTGTAGGATTTGCTGTTTCTGAAACCAATCCCAAAGGTGGATGTGGAAGAGAAGAAATCAGAACCCAACACTTAGATTCCTGGAAGAGACAGGACTGTGGTGGCTGCCACCGGACACGTCGTGGGGATGTGGAGCCCCCGCCACAGCAGACACAGGGATGGCAGGGTCTTCTAGGGGACCACCCAGCCCTCTGAGGAATGCTCTCCTATTGAAAATCCTTAGAGACAATTTATGAACTTCTCTGAAGTCCCTTCTTAGTGACTAAAACTAGGCTAAATCACCTGATTTCTTTAATTTTTCCTTAAGAAACTTTCTCATTTATCAATTGAATGAGGAAGAGGCGTGGGTGGCCTGCGTACTTCATTGAGGGTCTTTGAGGAGGATTTGTGTGTGTGGGATATTAACGAGCCACTGTAGGGTGGGGTGGGGGGGACAAGTCTTCAGCAATAACTCTGAGGTGGAGCCCATGGCATGAAGTTTGTGTTGGTAGAATGGGCCCATGGTTCTAAACCCTTTCTGTACATCCACAGTAGCTGGGAGTGCTCAAATAAGTCTGGTAAGCAGGCTGCACTCCGGAGCAGTGACATCTGAATCTGGTGGAGGTGGGGCCCAGGCACCTGCATTTTCAGGGTCCCAGGTGGTGTCCACCGTCATCCAGGGCTGAAGCAGCTGGTGGGGGCTTAGAGAGGACGGTGGGTAGGGCCTGGGGTGACCCTTCCAAACCCAGGCAGCAAGGCTGCTGGCTCTCTTCCCTGAGGAAGGAAAGCAGGAGGGTTTCTTGAAGCCACCTGCTACAGGTTGTTTTTGTTTGTTTGACGTCATTCATCAGCTTTGCGTCTCTTCACCAACACTATTGCCGGGGCCCAGAGTGCTGACTGCAGAGTAAAGATTAACTGGGAAGCAGGGAGTTGAGGTGTGGTTTCTGGCCTCTTGGTAGGTCAGGAAAGTAGCTGTTTGTATCATCAGAGAAGTAGCTGGTTGTATCATCAGAGAAGTAGCTGGTTGTATCATCAGGAAAGTAGCTGGTTGTATCATCAGGAAAGTAGCTGGTTGTATCATCAGGAAAGTAGCTGGTTGTATCATCAGGAAAGTGGCTGGTTGTATCATCAGAGAAGTGGCTGGTTATATCATCAGGAAAGTAGCTGGTTGTATCATCAGAGAAGTGGCTGGTTATATCATCAGGAAAGTAGCTGGTTGTATCATCAGGAAAGTAGCTGGTTGTATCATCAGGAAAGTAGCTGTTTGTATCATCAGAGAAGTAGCTGTTTGTATCATCAGAGAAGTAGCTGGTTGTATCATCAGGAAAGTGGCTGGTTGTATCATCAGAGAAGTGGCTGGTTGTATCATCAGAGAAGTGCTGGTTGTATCATCAGGAAAGTAGCTGGTTGTATCATCAGGAAAGTAGCTGTTTGTATCATCAGAGAAGTAGCTGGTTGTATCATCAGAGAAGTAGCTGGTTGTATCATCAGGAAAGTAGCTGGTTGTATCATCAGGAAAGTAGCTGGTTGTATCATCAGGAAAGTAGCTGGTTGTATCATCAGGAAAGTAGCTGGTTGTATCATCAGGAAAGTAGCTGGTTGTATCATCAGGAAAGTAGCTGTTTGTATCATCAGAGAAGTAGCTGTTTGTATCATCAGAGAAGTAGCTGGTTGTATCATCAGAGAAGTAGCTGGTTGTATCATCAGAGAAGTAGCTGGTTGTATCATCAGGAAAGTGGCTGGTTGTATCATCAGAGAAGTGGCTGGTTGTATCATCAGGAAGTGCTGGTTGTATCATCAGGAAAGTAGCTGTTGTATCATCAGAAGTGCTGTTGTATCATCAGGAAAGTAGCTGTTGTATCATCAGAGAAGTATCTGTTTGTATCATCAGAGAAGCAGCTGGTTGTATCATCAGAGAAGTGGCTGGTTGTGTCATCAGAGAAGTGGCTGGTTGTGTCATCAGAGAAGTGGCTGGTTGTATCATCAGGAAAGTGGCTGGTTGTATCATCAGAGAAGTGGCTGGTTGTATCATCAGAGAAGTGCTGGTTGTATCATCAGAAAGTGCTGTTGTATCATCAGGAAAGTAGCTGTATCATCAGAGAAGTATCTGTATCATCAGAGAAGTATCTGTATCATCAGAGAAGTAGCTGGTTGTATCATCAGAGAAGTAGCTGGTTGTATCATCAGAGAAGTGGCTGGTTGTGTCATCAGAGAAGTGGCTGGTTGTGTCATCAGAGAAGTGGCTGGTTGTATCATCAGGAAAGTGGCTGGTTGTATCATCAGGAAAGCAGCTGGTTGTATCATCAGAGAAGTGGCTGGTTGTATCATCAGGAAAGTGGCTGTTTGTATCATCAAGGAAGTGGCTGGTTGTATCATCAGGAAAGTGGCTGGTTGTATCATCAGAGAAGTAGCTGGTTGTATCATCAGGAAAGTAGCTGTTTGTATCATCAGGAAAGTGGCTGGTTGTATCATCAGGAAAGTGGCTGGTGGTATCATCAGGAAAGTAGCTGTATCATCAGGAAAGTGGCTGGTTGTATCATCAGGAAAGTGGCTGTTTGTATCATCAGGAAGGTAGCTGGTTGTATCATGGCTGGAGTGCTCAGCTCCTGTTTTCCTTGCAGACTTTTGTCCTGGGCAGAGGTACCTTCCCCCGCCCCCCTCATGTGGATGACTGGTAGTGTTTTCCTTACAGTACGCTGGCTCATTCAGTTGGTGTGAGGGAGCTGGCTGGATGGAGACGCTACAGAAGCTTCATCAGTGGATGCCCCTCCCCCACTTTCAACACAGCTCCCGGCGTTCAGTGGAGCCTCGAAGAATGAGCCACATTGATGTGGCCGGGGCGGGAGGTGCGGCACAATGCCGGCAATTATGCCATATCCAGGACCTCAGTGGGGACGGCTTTGTGGGCCGTGGAAGTGGGGGTGGCCTCCAGTCTGCATGTGAGCTCGTGCCAGCTTCTTCCTAATGGGAATTCTCAGTGGGTGGCTCTGATATATGACTTACAGCTGAGCCCGGAGAACATCTAATTTCCTTTGCAGCTCTCTTCCTCACAGATGCAATTACTGTAGTGAAATCTGGTCCAGGAGGATGGGATGAGATTCTATTTTAAGGTTATTTCTTTCCTCCTTAGGCCTGAATAGCCATTGTTAACCGCCCGGGCACCCTCCTGGATCCGTCCTTTGGGGCTTAATGCTCCAGCCCGTTAATTTGCTCTTTAAATTCTCACAGGTGACTGCTCCCTGTCAGCCCCTTTGTCTTAACCTCATGGTTTAGTGCTGCCGTCCTCACTCCTGGTGCACCCTGCATTGTCGGGAGAGCTCTGCTATGGGCCATTTGGGGTTGAGCACCTGATTCTCTATGCTCTGAAAGCGCATGGTACTCGCTTTGTAGAGGGTTTGCTAGAACCACAGTTCTGCCCCTGCTGGAACACTAGGAATCCCCTTGCTTCCATTTTTTTTTTTTTTTTTTGAGATGGAGGCTGTCTCTGTCACCCAGGCTGAAGTGCAGTGGCACTATCACGGCTCACTGCAACCTCCGCCTCCCAGGTTCAAGTGATTTAGTAGACAGAGTTTCTCCATGTTGACCAGGCTTGTCTTGAACTCCTGACCTCAGGTGATTCACCTGCCTCGGCCTCCCAAAGTGCTGGGATTACAGGTGTGAGCCATCGTGCCTGGCCCTTGCCTCCATGTTTAAGGGTGGCCCAGGTTGAGCTGAAACGGCTGGGTCAGGACCGCCGGGCCTGGACGCACAAGTGCTTCCTGTGCGATTTCCCACAGGCTCCCCAGCACCCACAGGATGGGCCCGTTCTCCCAGTTTTACAGACACCAGGCTGAGAGACTGGGGTCCTCATCTCCCACCCACAGAAGTCTTCCCACTGTTAGTCCTCCCGGGAGGGGGGTGGGCTCGCCTGCCGAGGTCACCACGGAGCCCATGCTGGGCTTTCCCGTGCAGGCTTCCTGAGCCCTGCCGCCTCATTTCAGGGTGGCCGGAAAGCCGTGGCTGCACATGTCTTCATGTGGGGAAGGGAGAATGAACCCACTGGGAAGCGTGTGAAGAAGCCGTGGGAGGCAGAAACGGAGCTGTGTTTGGTTGTAAGGGATGGGGCTGCTCATGGGTTTTGAGTGCCCGCTCTGTGAAGGGTCCCTCGATACACAGAGAAACAGGTGGAAGAGCGAGGCCTCCTCTCTGGAGCTGCAGGAGTGAAAATGAGGCTCTTCCAGGGAGGAGAGGGCAGCGCAGCCTGTCCAGATCTCTGTGGCCTGACACCACCAAGTGAATTTCCTACTCACGCTCCATGTCTGGGGCCACCTGGGTGCTTGTGTACCCTGTCCCTCCAGGGCCTCCCACCCCATGAGCACACTGTCCTGTCTCCCCTTCCCCGTGTCTCCGTGTCTGGGGTCACCTGGGCACTTGTGTACCCTGTCCCTCCAGGGCCTCTCACCCCATGCGCACACTGTCCTGTCTCCCCTTCCCCGTGTCTGCGTGTCTGGGGTCACCTGGGCACTTGTCCGCATTGTCCCTCTGGGGCATCCCACCCGTGACTCCACCAACACCCCTTCCCCGTGTCTCCATGTCTTCTCCTCTCCCTACAGGGACATCAGTCACTACATTTAGGGCCCACCCTGGATCCAGATGATCTCACCTCAAGGTCCTTCACTAATGAGGTCTGCGAGGACCCTGTTTCCACGTAGTCACGTTCCGAGGTTCCGGCCGACATTCCCAGGGAAGTTAAGAGCCACTCGCGATTTTGTTCTTTCACTTTACTGAAGTTGGGGAAACCGAAGCTTAGGGAGGCTCACCTTGCTCAAAGCCTCTAATTTGAGACAGACTGGGAGCCTCTGCCCTTGGTCACCCCACATGCCTCAGAGTCGCAGAACTTCAGGGCCAGAGGAAACCTTAACTGGAGCTGGAAGTGGTCTCACAGGTGTCTACTCTGTCACTTCATCCCACGAGAAGGAGATTAATTCTCCTGTCTGTAGTCACCTGGGTACTTGGGGATGAGACGAGGGTGACTCTGGCATTGCGACCTCATTCTGTGGCCTTTCCTCCACATCTCCTGCCTTCGGGATGACAGCTGTGTCCCGATTGTTGTGTTAGGTTGACATTTTGGTGTCGATAGAGGCTCTCTAGAGAGGGAGCGGGCCTTGTGCGGTGAGGGTACCTTGTCAGATGCACGAAGGCAGAAAGGGTTTGGGGAGGTGGCTGAGAAATGGGCTGTTTTTCTTTTTCTTAAATGGAGGGAAGGTGGCCAGAGACTGTGGAGGTCACCCGGATGAACTCCAGGTCTGCTTGCAGCCATGGGAGGAAACCGAAGGAGTGATCAGGCGTGACTCTGCGGGGATGCCTCGAAGCCACCCAGGCTGTTCAGCGAACCTCAGGCAGCCGGGGCCGTGGGGGCCGCAGGGGCCGTGGGGGCCGCCGGGGCCGTGGGGGCTGCAGGGGCCGTGGGGGCCGCAGGGGCCGTGGGGGCAGCCGGGGCCGTGGGGGCCGCCGGGGCCGTGGGGGCAGCCGGGGCCGTGGGGGCCGCCGGGGCCGTGGGGGCCGCAGGGGCCGTGGGGGCAGCCGGGGCCGTGGGGGCCGCAGGGGCCGTGGGGGCAGCCGGGGCCGTGGGGGCCGCAGGGGCCGTGGGGGCACACCCCATCTTCTCAAGTTTTCAGGAAACTTTGGAAGGCAAGTGCATGGAAGCTGCTCAAAAAGACACTAGCTTTATTATTTTTTTTAAAAGCCTTATTTTTTGACAGGCGACGTCAACACATTTTCTCAGCTCTTTATTTCAGTTCTTAAAATGCTTGCCAGATTCTGCAGGACAGTTCTGAATGTCTGCATGCTCTGTGAGGGCACCTCTTCTTCAGAGCGAGGGTCCGAGAGGGCCTGCATGATCCCCACCTGGTCCCTTCCCTGGCGGGTGAGGTTGAAAGCCAGCGGAGGTTTTCTGTTGTTAGAGATCCCCAGAACCCTCACAGCCACCCCTTGGTTCACATAGAGGAGGGGCTTGGATGCTTCGTAAATTCTCCTGCCAGAGTTTGAGCTGCTTTAACCACGATTCTCTTCGGGCATTTTCATCCACACATCTCCCCATATGCTTCCAGGGCCAGCCCTGAACACAGGCAGTGGCCGGCTTCTGGCTGCAGAGGTCAGTGTGGGCCCCACAGGATCCGCCATCTCCAGGAGCCCCTTTGGAGGCGAGGCCCCAGGTGATCCCCAAATGAGTAGATGCACTGCAGTCTGCATCTACTCATTAACGTAAACCAGGCGTTACCTGTGGGGGCTTCTCATGAATGAAAACAGAACTTTCAGGGCGCTACAAAAATGATATGATTGTGTACGTAAAGCACTGAGTTTGGGATCTGGTCTGAGAGGGCGATCTTTTGATTTTTTTTTTTTTTTAATTAAGGAGAGCAAAGTCATTACTAGGATGAATAGCAAATATGGAGGTTAACTTTGTATTGTTTAAGTCATGTTTGTGGTAACAGAGTTTCAGGCTGTGTTTGGTGTCTATGTTGGTATGACTGGGGTGAGTCCAGTGTTGATGTTAGCAGCGTTTTATCTCAAGCATATGTGACGTTGATCAAAATGTGAACTTTCCATCCGATTCTCCTTCATACCCCACTGGCTTAGTTATTGCTGTAGCCCAGTCACGAAGAGTGGTCACACGTTTGGTGTATTTCTGCAAACACGGAGGAAACACCTTATTTATATTATGCAATTTACCTTTTCTTATCATTTAGACTTTTTCTGAGCCCATCAAATTGCTTGTTTTATGATTTTAATTTTGCAACACAGTAATAAATATCATTTTCTGGAAATCAGTAATGAATATCTGCTTCCTCTGAAGATGCAGTATGGATCCAGCTACTTGCAGTTCTCACAGGCAGGGACCCGCCTCCTGGCTGATACACAGTGGTGACTATTTTCTTCTTCTTTCTCTTCTCTTAAAAGTCTATTTGAAAAATTCCACTGTAGAGAAAGCTACTGTAATCTGCTCCTTAAGATTTGACCTAGGAAGAGAAAAATCATCGTTTATACTTTTGGCTTATTAAATTGAAAAATATGCATAGTGGTGTTCTTATTAATTTATTCATGATTTTATTAATATTTAATGCTGCCTCTGGTGGTGTCTGCTTTCAATACCAAAGAAAATGCAAAGGCACGTTTGATCATGTGTGTTTCAAATCACAGGATCTAGCGTGTTTCTCTTCTAACACTGAAGGCCACCAGATGTCAGTGTAACTTAACAAATCACATCCTGCATGTCACGTTGACTTCAGCATTTGGTCTAAGTCTTGCCTTTTCCTTTCCTATTTCGACTTCTGAAGACGAGGAGGGACTTTAAGGGAATTTGCACACAACCTCCATAGACTTGAGTCACTGGACGTTGCGGGAGATGCCTTTTTGCTTTTGCTCTTTCCAAACCTCCCAGATAATCATGCCATGAACTCATGGTCCCTCCACTGAGCACGGTGATGGTTCCACATCGGCTTCGTGGCAAGGACGGATTCCAGGTGGGGCTGCGGCCGGGTTCTGCTTGAGCGGCCCAGGGTCTTCTGTCTCAATCCAGGACCCAGGACGCAGGACCCAGGACCCAGGACCCAGGACGCAGGACCCAGGACGCAGGACCCAAGACCCAGGACACAGGACCCATGACCCAGGACCCAGGACGCAGGACCCAGGACCCAGGACCAGGACCCGGACCCAGGACCCAGGACGCAGGACCAGGACCCAGGACCCAGGACGCAGGACCCAGGACCCAGGACGCAGGACCCAGGACCCAGGACGCAGGACCCAGGACCCAGGACGCAGGACGCAGGACCAGGACCCAGGACCAGGACGCAGGACGCAGGACCCAGGACCCAGGACCCAGGACCCAGGACCCAGGACGCAGGGCTGGGCTTATCTGCAGCCCGACCTCCTCACGGGTGGATGTTGGTTCTCTTGCTGGGTCTCCCTGGAGGTTCCTTGCTGACAGCCTGAGCACGCTCAGCCTTGCTCAGTGTTCAGGGCTGGCAGCTCCATGTTTGCTGTGGGCGAGGCCTGTGCAGGACAGACTTTGTCCAGTATTTACAGCATTTTCCTGATTCCATGTTGAGAGGTAAAGCAATTTGCCTGGAGTGCCTGCTCTGATCCTGGAGCTCTGTCATCCAGGGTCTGTTTATAACAGCAGAGGAACGAAATGAGCCAAAACACAAATCTAATGCAAAAAAACAAAATCAGGAGCATTTTCAAAGTTTAGCCAGGTATCCAGGAGGCAGTCAGCTGCATATCCAGTGGCACGGGCATGAGAGGTCGTCTTCTAGAGGTGTGTGAACAGGGTAGGTCTCAGGGCACGGTCAGTGTCACACGCCAGCGAGTGGCTGCAGCAGGACTCAAGTCCACGGGAGAGATTGGGGAGGCTTCCGGAACGGCACCTGCCCTGGGGAAGGAGCCGATGATGATGCAGGGGGCTCCAGGCATGACCAGCTCTTCCTTCCGGAGATAAGCGCCGCTGCGGGATCTCAGTGTGTAGCCAAATGTCTCATGGATAAGCCACGTGTGGTCATGGTATGCAGCATTTCACTTTGCTTCTGGGAAGGTTTTCTGAGTTTTCCAAGTGGAGGCTCCACACACAGATTAGTTTCACTGTATTAAGAGTATAGAGGGCCCAATCTTGGTTGGATTCGGAAAAGTAGTTATTAAAAATATCTGATACCACATAACTGGATAAATCGTCTCTTGCAGCGGGAAAGTGCTGTGCACGCCCCGTTTCTTAGCAAGCCTGCGGAGGCTTTGTTTGTTGTTCCCTTCCAGTGCAGAGGAGAGATGTCGGACGCTGCAGCTCTGTGTTGTGTCCTTATCAGGCATCATGCTAAAAAAACATTTCCTCCAGAGGGCTGTTTGTGAAAGGCGAGATTTTCAGAGGTTTTAAATGGGAGGATTTCAGCCCTCCTGGACTAAGCCTCTGCTTGGAGCTAACACCGAAGATTTCAGAGTTTTCCTATAGCTAGGGCGACCTCTGTGGCCATGCCTGACCTTCATCTGGGTGTCGGCATTGCTAGGACCCTGAAACCCTAAGGGGATGTGACACCCAGGAATCCTAGAGGTCTCCCAGGCACCCTGGGAGGATGTGGACTCCAGGCATCCTAGGGGGTGTGGACGTTCGTGATGCTGTCTTTGTGGATGGGGAAACTCTGTAACAATTTAGCTCCTGCTGGGGCCAGGGAGCTGGGGCCGGGGAGCTGGAGGCCGGGGAGCTGGGGCCGGGGAGCTGGAGGCCGGGGAGCTGGGGCCGGGGAGCTGGGGCCGGGAGCTGGAGGCCGGGGAGCTGGAGGCCGGGGAGCTGGGGCCGGGGAGCTGGAGGCCGGGGAGCTGGAGGCCGGGGAGCTGGGGCTGGGGAGCTGGGGCCGGGGAGCTGGAGGCCGGGGAGCTGGGGCTGGGGAGCTGGGGCCGGGGAGCTGGAGGCCGGGGAGCTGGAGGCCGGGGAGCTGGAGGCTGGGGAGCTGGAGGCCGAGGACCGCAGGCCCTGCCTTGAGTTTCTGGCACGGGACTCCCGAGTGGCTGGTGTTGGGGTGGATATAACCAAACAGGGATTTAAGGAATACAGCCAGCAATTGCCTAAAGCCACGTCCCCTGGGGAGCCCCCGTCCTCGTGGGTCCTGGCATCTTCATCCTGTGGACTGGCTCAGCCTGGCCTCAGTGCCTGCCCTGGGGACAGCAGGTGGACGGGCCCACAGCCCCCGCAGCAGGAGAGCCTTCAAAGGTACACGCAGAATCTCTGTCTCCTCAGTGAACAGGCAGGTTCCTCCCGTCAAAGTCCGTCCGCATGTGTTCCGGGCTAGTGGCTCAGGAAAGGTCTGATGTCTTCCCGCGTGTGACACAGCAGCACAAACCTCTAGCATGTGTCCCCACCCTGCACACGGGTGTTCTGGTGACGTCCAGTGAAAGGGTCACTTATAAGCCTTGGGGCCACAGTGTGCCCTGATTCAGCGATGTTTGTAAAGTTGATCTTTCCTATTGTCACGGCGATACCTTTTATTATAGAAAGTCCAGAGGCTGCAAATCACCAGGAAAAGACTGCGCATGCCTGGATTCCCCCACCCCAACGTCTTCGTGTCATTTTTGTGTCTATCCTAATGGACTTCCTTTTCTTTGGTAAGGGCATGAGTAATTATAAAAATGGAATTGTAGTGTCCTTGTGACTTTTACCCTGCATTTTAAACCTCATTACCTTAGTTAGGTGACTTTTTGTGCTGGCTAAAGGCATAAAGCAAATACTCATTTCCCCCTTTCCAGTCATCATGGTTTTTTCCAAAGTGCATCATCCCAGCATCAGAATTTCAGAACTCCTGGGGAATCAAGATTCAGCCTCGTGGGGTTTTGGGAGTTTTCCGAGTGGGGGTGCAGGAGCCCTCCCCGAGTGGGTCTTGGTGGGCGATCCTCAGACCCCAGGCACTCGCAGTCCTGGCTGCCGCACTGCCTGCCTGCTGCCCACCCGAGCCCACTTCCAGTCCGACAGGCAGCGTGAACAGAAGTGACCTCTCTGTGGTGGTTGACGTGCCAACAGAGTGGCCCGTGGAGTAACAAAGGCCACACTCAGGGGTTTGGGCCTAAATGTGCTTACTCTGGGCACAATCCTCAAACCTGGAGCCCCAGAGGATTACCTGGGAGTGGTTGCAGAACGAGGGCAGCTGGACCTGTGCCCGGGCCTGTCCAGGGTTGCTGGGGTGGGGCCTGCACATCAGGGTGGAATCCTTGCAGCTCCTGCCTGCAGCCTGGCGGAGACGTGCTCTTCAGATCAGCTCTGGAGTTATTTACATTTTCACATCAGTATGGTGGGGTCTGCCATGGGTGTGTTTGTGTCATTCATTAGCTTCCTGTTGGTAAGGCGTCTCCTGGCAGAGGCGCTCACATGTGCTCCCCTGGCCTGATGGGGTAGGTTTCTCTCTGGCCACATGCCCACGTGCATTCTGTCTGCTCGACCTCCTGAGTGCACAGCTTGAAGGGGGTCCAGACCTTAATGGGGTGGGGGGGATTTTCACCAAAACCCTGTGGTGTCTCCAGACAAAGGGAGAATGAACCCACTGGGAAGTGTGTGAAGAAGCTGTGGGAGTCAGAAACGGAGCTGTGTTTGGTTGTAAGGGATGGGGCTGCTCATGGGTTTTGAGTGCCCGCTCTGTGAAGGGTCCCTTCACTGTGGAGAATCACAGAGGAGCCTTTTCTTTTCTGACCTGCTGCCTCTGCTCCCCATGATTCTCTCTCATCAGAGTGTTGCTTTCTACTGGGCAAAGCCAGGAAGGGACAGACAGTCCCCGGCCTGGGTTGAGCCCCCACGATCCTGTCCCTTCAATGTGAGACCAGAGCTGTCCATGACACCACCCTGCCTGGGCCATGGCCCTGGGATTCCTCTAGGGCGTGCGCAGGGTCCGGAGAGCAGGCATGACAGCTGCAGAGACCCAGGCCTTCCCTTCCCTGCGGGAACATCGCAGGGCTTGCCCAAGGCCACATGGACAGCTGCAATGGAAGGAGACTCATCGATGACTCTGCATTTTGGGGGTTTAATTTATCTGCCAAATATGGAGTAAGCCCCTGGCACGTGGGATATTGGAGTCATGGCAGTGCGCACAGCAGTCTTGTCTCCATGGAGTTAGAGGGCACTGACTCCCACCAACGTAAATTCAGTGCAGATGCAAAATTAGCAGAGAAGAGGGTGTGGGGTGCACTGGCCAACAGCATGAGCCAGCCCCACGTCCGGGAGTTAAGGTGAAGCTCTGAGGCAGGTGCTCATTTGCGAGCTGGAATGCATGTGTGTACAGAGGTTGTACCCCCAGATTTCCAATTTGGGGAGGTGCTAGGGCATGTGCCTCCTAGTGCCGTGGACAGCTCAAAAGTCAGCACCTGGATACCCTGGTCCTGTGGCTGGCTGGTCCCTGAGTCCCACAAGATGTATGTGGACTTATCGTGAGCCGCTCTCCCACTGCTCCATCCTCCAGGGTTCTCCCTTTTCCCAGGCATGTTTGGAGGGAGTGGCTGGATGTGCTGACTCCTCATCTCCTCATCTCCTCTCTTTCATACCCAGTGTCCCACCTCTCCCTGACCTTGCTGGGTACCAGCCAGACCCCCTTTCCTCATCTCTCTTTCACACCCCGTGTCCCACCTCTCCCTGGCTCTGGGCACCGGCCAGACCCCCTTTCCCAGATGGGAACTTGACTGGCGGTCTGGACGGAGAAAGAGAGGGCTGGGAGATCTGGGCGGCAGTGTGGACGTCTCTGTGGATTCCGGCACCCCTGCTCTCGTTTTGTCTTCCCTCCACTGGGCACCTGCTGGTTTCCAGGCTGCTGTCAGTCCCCTGAGCCCCCTCTGTCTTCCCAGCTTCTCCCTTAGGAATTACCAGCCATTCGTCTTTTTGTTTTCCTTTCAGCCCCTTCAAATTTTGTCTCAGGAATAATTTTGTGCATTATCAGATCATCAGGTATTTTACTAAAGACATTTCTTCCTAAGAATTTAGTTATTAAACCAGCATTTCTCTTTTTGAGTTCCTCTGATGGTAACAGCTCTTCACTAGAATGCCTGGGACCCAGTGCGTCATAGCACCCATGGGGCTGTCCCGTGGCAGCCCCGCTGCTGCGCTAGGCCAGGGTCTGTCTGCCTCCATGCTGCTCCCTCGGGGTCCATCATGTCTTGGCACCCGTGGGGCTGTCCCATGGCAGCTTCGCTTCTGTGCTGGGCCAGGTCTCTCTGCCTCCACGCCGCTCCCTCGGGGTCCAGCGGCTTCTGGGCGGCAGCAACACAGAGAAGGAGCTTCCGGTCTATTTTCTCCCTGGTGGAGGTTTCTGAAGATTTTTCACTGCTGGAAAAAGGGGAAGAAGCCCAGTAAAAATAACAAATGAGGGGACAGAGCCTCCCATCACAGCCTTCCTTGCACACGGGATGGAGCCTGGGTCTGAGGGTCTTGGAGCCGACTTTCCAGGTGAACTGTCAGAGGCTCAGGGACCCGGAGAGCCCCTGGCACCGCAGGCATCACTGCTGCCTCCATCATCAGGCCTCACATCCCTGGTGCTCCCTGGTGGCGGTGCTGCTTTCTCTTAGATTCTGCATCTTGTGCGTGTCGGTTCCTGGGTGATGAGCGGCCTCGGCCACAGGAGGCGGAGCAGGGCCCACCGCAGTGGGGAGCTCTGGGTTTGCTATCTGCTGGGCTTTCCTCATGAGGTTCTTTTTTTTTTTCATTATACTTTAGGGTTTTAGGGTACATGTGCACAATGTGCAGGTTTGTTACATATGTATCCATGTGCCATGTTGATTTCCTGCACCCATTAACTCGTCATTTAGCATTAGGTGTATCTCCTAATGCTGTCCCTCCCCCCTCCCCCCACCCCACAACAGTCCCCGGAGTGTGATGTTCCCCTTCCTGTGTCCATGAGTTCTCATTGTTCAATTCCCACCTATGAGAGAGAACATGCGGTGTTTGGTTTTTTGTCCTTGCGATAGTTTACTGAGAATGATGTTTTCCAGTTTCATCCATGTCCCTACAAAGGACACGAACTCATCATTTTTTATGGCTGCATAGTATTCCATGGTGTATATGTGCCACATTTTCTTAATCCAGTCTATCGTTGTTGGACATTTGGGTTGGTTCCAACTCTTTGCTATTGAGGTTCTTTACAGGATCTGGGGGAGTGCGGGGATGGGACGGGGGCTGGTGTTGGTGTTTGAGGAGCTCACCTGCAGGCAGGACGTGTCCCAAGGACCCGTCTCAGCTGCGTGGCAGGCATGGAGCACGGCTGCCTCTGTTTGTGTAGAGGATGCCTGCAGCCTGGAGAGGCTCTGAGGCTGGCCTGAGAGGCTCCGTCTGCATTTGTGGCTGGGGCTACGGTGTCCTGCGCTGAGGCTGGTCTCAGCTGCTGGGGAGATGCTGCCTTGCGACCTGCAAGAGGACGACTCCCAGCGCCCCTCACTTTCACCCCAAGGGGAACCGGACCCGAGATGACAAAGCACAACCTGTGTTCTTGTTAGATGTGTGTTGGCTTCATAAGGATGCAGCATAATGATGTCAGTATGGCTTTGGAGCTCAGAGAAATGGGCTTGAGCCATCACAAAGCAATCCCATTGGACTTAATGGCTGTGAGTTTGTTGTGGTGATGTCAAGAGGCTTTCTGTCCGGTTTCTGAGGAGCTGTGTGTCTGGTAGGCACAGAGCAATAAAGCAAAACAAAAACAAAGCCAGAATGCTGCTCAAGCCTGAGTGTGGGGGAGATGGGACAGCGGGGGTTCTGTGCATGACGTCTGCTCTGTCCACATAGGGTAGCACATCTGCTTGGTTCAAAAGTGACTAAGACATTGGTCTTCAAAAAATATCCACCAGTTATGTGATTTCTTTTGGCAAAATTCTTGATGTTTATGGGGGCGTCCTCATTAAAACCTTTAAAGACTGTCAGAAAGCACAACTTTAACGATGACATAAAGGCATCTGTTATATGAAAAAAGCATTTACTTCCTCTCCTCACCCCAGTATGAAAGGTGGCCTGAGTGCCCTGCAGGTGTGGTCAGAGCAGATCTCTTGCACGCAGGAAGTTTAGCAAAACCCCAACTGGTGCTGGTCTGCAGACTCACCGCCCCTCCCAGCTTCGCTCCCCTGTGGGACTGCAAGTGCCTGGGGACTAACGAGTCCCGCTTCCCACTCCCCTTGCTGGGAGAGCTCCAACTGACGACCAAGGAGTGAGCAGTTAAATACCTCAGCTATACCACCCCTTGGGTGGGATGGTTCTGATGCAGTAGGAGCTGGCCGGTGATGCACCTTTCACTGGAAACCCAACCTTCCTTGTCACACTTTTTTTCTTTTAAAAATTTCCTCCTCTCCCCTCCCCTTCCGTTCCCTTTTTTCTTTTCCTTCTTTTCTTTTCTTTCTTTTTTTGAGACAGGATCTTGCTTTATCACCCAGGCTGCAGTGTAGTGGCTTGATCATAGCTCACTGCAGCCTTGACCTCCTGGGCTGAAGTGATCCTCCTGCCTCAGCCTCATGAGTAGCTGAGACCATAGGCAGGGGCTACCATGCCTGGCTAATTTTTTTTAAATGATTTTATAGAGACGGGGATCTCACTTTGTGGCCTAGGCTGTTCTCAAACCCTTGGACTCAAGTGATTCTCCCATCTTGGCCCCCCAAAACACTGAGATCACAGGTGTGCACTACCACACCTGGCCAGCTACAATTGTTTCTTATTCCAGGTCTGCTTCTGTGGGAATAGAAACAGAGAAAATTTTTCCCAGTGAAACTGCTCAGCAGGGTCTCCTATACTGACACCCACTGTCAACAATTCACCAGGTGACACAATTCTAAATCAGCTCTTTGTGCCTCTTATTAAATACGAGCAGGCATCCCAGGATCACTGGACACTTATGGAAAGCCTGTAAAGAAAGAGCCCTGACAGCCACATGGAAGAAGACAGCATGAAATGAAGAGAGACTGTGGACACTAAGCAAATACATAAGACATTTATAACTCCAGGGAAAACAAAAAGAAAAAAAAATTAATACTAGTCACAGCATACTACATAGCCTAGTTGGGGATAGCATTTACAAAGTCACAATATGGTAAGCACATAATACTGATATGATGAAAATTGTAATGTAACTAAACTGGGAAAGAGAAAGTAAGCTTGGAAACAGTGATGTGTTATAGAGAGGTAGGCCCATCTTATGTAGCAGTCAGAAAATAGATACATCCTAAATCTGAAAGCTGAGAAATAGCAACATGAATGTGTCATGTGGAGATATGGAGATGAAAACCAAGAGTCAGCTAAATGAGTTGAGGGTGCTTACTCCTGGGGAGTAGAAAAGCGGGTGGGGAAAAGGTGGGTTAGAGGTTTGCTCGTTTCCCTAACCAGACTTAGATTTTTCAAACTATGTGCAAGCATGATGTTTAAAAATAAACCCTAAAGTAAGAAGAGAGAGTTAACTTTGACAATGGCAATAACAGAACAAAGAATGTACTTTACGTACATTTTCTTTGTTCTTTGTTTACCCCATTCTAGCAATGCAGAAACAGTCAGAAGACACTCACCGAGCCCCCCCTGGCTTCCCACCTGGCTTCCCACCTGTGACCAGGTGAGGCAACAGTGTAGGGGAGGACGAGGCAGCTGCCCTCGGCATTGCCTGCAGCAAGGCCAGCCTGTGTTAGAGTGGGTTGCTGTTTTAAATAAACACAACCCAGGAAAGGGGACCGTTTTCAGTGTCTAGTGGGATAATAATATCTAGCATTTATTGGGCACACTCAATCTTGCTACCACCCTGGTTTTGAAAACATGAATCTGTTCAAGTGCAGTTGATACATGGGGGAGCACTTTGCACATGATGTAATTTTGCATTCTCCTGTGAATGATGAATGATGGGTTGCTAGTCTGGTTGAACAGTTACAGATGGGTTTGTAAGCTAGACGGTGTCCCTCAGGACCATGGAATGTGTGGATGTATCTGCACTACAGAATCTTCAAGTCTGCAGATTCTCCCAGCCTCAGAATCAGTGAGGACTCATCATCCTCTCATTTCCCTGCTTTGGTTCCACCCTCAGTGGCCGTCCCTCCGGTTCCTACTCCTTGTTATCACACACACCTTAATTTACGTTCATGGCGTTTGAAAACCCTCCTGTTTGATTGTTACTGTCAGGCCGCGGCACCCTGCTTGTGCTTTTCAATTTGTTTTGTTTTGCTTTGCACAGCTGTGTGTGCATGTAGCTGTTTTTATTCACTGTTATACTTTTATTCTGTATTTGTTTCCTGTTTCTTTTGGTCAAGAGGCCTCACAAGGCATCTTCTCTGCAGGGGAGGAGACTCAGCCCTGAGAGGAATGTTGTTGTCGTGTGGAAGTGGAGGCACAGAGTGACTGGGGGGTGGGGAGGGAGTGGCAGGACAGGCCCAGACCTGCCCAAATGGTATGACATTTTGGCCCCCAGCTTTCCTGGGTGGAGCCCTGTGCTGTCCCTATTTTGAGCTGGGGCAGGACACACTATTTCTCTGGAAGGGAAGGTGAGGGTGCGGGGGACAGGAGGAGTGTTTGTTTGGGCCTCCAGAGCTGATCTGAGGATCTGCTTCATGTCAGCCCTGTCCCCTGGCCACTTGGAGGTCAACCCTGAGGCTGGTTCACAACTGCTCAGGGGTCCTGACGCCGGGAGGGCTGGCTCACAACTGCTCAGGGTGTCTGGATGCAGGCTCCTGGCAGCATCCTGGATGGGCGCGGCTCATGTGGTTTTCTGCAGAGTGGCTCCACATTGGGCACAAGCCCCTGTCCCTACCTCAGAGGGCATTTCCTGCATGACCCAGGAGGTGAGGACCTCTGAATCTTGTTTGCTTTGAGACTATGCAAGGAGGGAAAAAATGCAGAAGTCTAAGTTTTGAGGGTGTGAGGCATAGTTTAAATCAGGGAGGCACTCTTACAGAAGATGGCCTTTCAGAATAATTAAAAGAGCAAATTGATAGAGCACTTCAGCGGGGCCTGGGTCTGCACAGAGGACAGGATGTCGGTTTGTTTCAAAAGACAGAAAATAAAGTTTCTTTCCAAAGCTGCGATTTCCTTGAGGCTATTGTACCATCATGTCACAAGCTCGTGTACTTTTTCCTTGTCTTGGGGCTTTTACAGTGTTCTCTGGGGGCTATTTTTGGGCTCTCAACAGTCTTATTTTGGAAACCACTGCTGAGCTGCTTGGCATTCTCTACAGCTTTTGTGGCAAAACAGGACAGACCCCAAGGCAGGTCACTGCTGGTGTGTGCAGGTGGAGGAGGCATGGGGAGATGGTATGCACACACACACATGCACACACACGTGCATACGAAGCACACACAAGCCCACCCTGTGAGAACGGAGCTGCCCCAGTTCCCTGAGCACCCCCTTCAGAGCTCCAGGTGGCCTCTAACATCCTGGCTGCTTGTCCATCCCCCCCGAGCACAGGAAGCAGGCAAGGTACAAAACTCACTCAGCGAGGAAGGGAGCAGCTTGCTCCCTCCACATGTGCATGCATGTGAACAAAATCGCATGCACACACGCGTGCACACACGTGACACACATTCATGCACACACACAGACTTCACCTCACGATGCTATCACCTTTTTGTGTGTCTCTTTAAAGGACTTTTTGTTTTGGTTCATTTTGCACGTTTGAAATAGAGACATATGCATTAATTATTTCCCCAGCACTACACTTTTACTCTGTTTTAAACGGCTTGGTGTGTGTGTGAAAATGCTCAAAAGGCCTTTGACAATGACGGTGAGAAAACTAGCCCTGGCTGTGCGCTGTCTCCCGTTAGGGAGGGCCTCCTCAGCCCACGTGGCACTGGCTGCCTGCTGCCCTGTGCGTGTCCCGGCCTTCGCTGCCCCTGCAGCCTGGGAGCTTGGTCTCCCGTGGGGGAGGCCAGGGCCAGCCTGCGATGTGGCTCTTGAGAAGCTGTGCGCGCCTGGGCCGGGGCAGCAGCTCTGCCCCATGGGTCGCGGCAGGACTGGGATGAGGCCCCATTCTCGCCTCTGTGACCAGGGTGCAGACGGAAGTCCGTAGCCCGACCTCACCTGCTGCAGGCTCCGAGCTCCCCCTCCAGGCTGGGCCCTCCATGGCTCTCTGCCTGAATTCGGGGCTGGTGGGATCCAAGGCGGCGCAGGCCAGGAGCCCTCGCCCCTCGCCCCTTGCCCCTCGCCCCTCGCCCCTCTCCCCTCGCCCCTCATCCCTCGCCCATCGCCCCTCGCCCCTCCATCCTCGCCCCTCATCCCTCGCCCCTCGCCCCTCGCCCCTCGCCCCTCATTTGTACGGGGACAGCCCTGGGCGCAGGTGCCCGCACAGGGGATTCAGGCCGAGGCCGCGCCTGCGTGCCATCTAGTGGCCGTGCTCGGGTACTGCAGCTCCTCCACTGCAGACTCCCGAGGCTCCCGGAAGGTGGGTGAACCATGGAGCCCACCCGGGCGAAAACGCGGCTGCTTACTCAGAGCTGGCGGGAACGAGGGGTCAGTCGCTGTCCCCTGTGCTTGGCAAAGACTCAGGCAGGTAGAGGAGCCAGAGCCTGAGCAGAAAGGGCTGGCTGGCTGGCCCAGGTGTCGTCTGGAGGGGCAGGGCCTCCTGAGTGCTGGCTGGGGTGCCCCCGGCTATCTCTGGCTGACCCGTTGCAGAGCCGCCTGCACAGCCTGGCTGCTGTCCCACTGTCCCTGTGACGATTCGGTCTCTTTTGGGCACACGGTAAATGCCTCTGGTCAGGGCTGTTTAGGAGGTGAGGGCGTCGGGTCTCCAACACTGAGTCAGGTGGAGGGGCAGCCCCTGCCGCACACCCTCTGTGTTTTTGTGAGTTGCTTACAGTCCTCGTCGCCCCGTCCTGAACACTGGAAGATTTGACGCTCGATCGCCTTCCTTTCTTAGGCCCCCAGTAGCAAAAAGCTGCTCCCCTCCTCGCTGAGTGAGTTTTGTGCCTTGACACTTTCTGCACCTGGGGGGATGGACGAGCAGCCAGTGCTTCGAGACCACCCGGAGCTCTGAAGGGGGTGCTCAGGGAACCAGGGCTGCTCCGTTCTCACCGGGTGGGCTTGGACAGCCACGAGGGCTCATCGCCAACCTGCCAGCCTGGGTTACTCCTGTTGAGGCAGCAGCATCCCCGTCGCGGGCTGGGACAGCAGTTCCACAGGTGTTCCCTGCACACACCTGTGCCTCTCACACTTCCGTGGCCTCCAATGCCCTCCCTGTGGCCCTGAAAGCAGCTATGGATTTTTGTGCCAAGAAAAATTATACCTGCTCCTTGGTGGGGGAGCCAGAGGGGAGCCAGGCGTCTATGGGGGACAGAATGGGGCCAGTTGTCCATAGTGAACAGAGGGGGCCAGGCATCTGTGGGGGACAGAGAGGTCCAGGCATCTATGGGGGACAGAAGGGAACCACGCATCTGTGGGGGACGAGGGGGTCCAGGTGTCCGTGGGAGACAGAGGGGTTGAGGTGTCTGTGGGGGAGAGAAGGGTCCAGGCATCTGTGAGGGACAGAGGGGGAGCCAGGTGTCCATGGGGGTGGGACATTGTTACCCAGGATGCCAGTGGATGGGCTGATGGCAGAGTTAAGGGGTGAGAGATGAAGAGGGGGAGCCCCAGGGCTGTGGTGTCCTCGGAGTTTGGGTTTGATTGTGTGTTAGGGGATGTGGCCTTGGCTGGGGAGGGAGGTGATGGAAGGTGATATACGTTGGACCCAGGCTGCTCACCACGTTTGAGAAGCCCCTGAGTGACGTTCCATCACGAAGACGGTGTGGGCTTCCTTGAAGTGTGTTGCAATCACATCATCATTCCTTCTTCACAAGTGTTAGGTGATTAGATTCTAATGAACAGCATTAGAGTCATCACACTATTGGGAAGAATCACCCACTAAGCTGTGAAAAACTAGAAACTTTGACGAAAATGACACTGAAAGATGACTTCCACTTCCAAAGGTGCAGATTCACCAAAGGGAGAGACCCAGAGCTGAGGCTGGTCTGCAGCAGGCGCTGGGCCGGAGACCTTTATGTTGTCTGAGGGAAGCACCTCCATCCCCTGCCAGGCTCGGAGTGTCCTGTTTTGTACTGGGAACCATTGCTGTGTCTTTACGTGGAGGCTGAAGTCGCCCAGGGTGGTCCTGCAAGGCGTCTCCCGGAGCGAAGCCCCTCCGACGTGCCCCCTAGTGATGATGTTTGAGGAAACCAGGCTGAACTTTAATTTTCCTTCAGTGTTTGTGGCAGAGCGTGTTAAGTATACTTGACCTTTCTAAATTTATCACGCAGCATTTGAGTTTCTTAGATGTTTGCAAGATTTTCAAACCCAGGTTTCGGCTTTTTTAAAGATGCCGTGGGGTGAGGAGGGTGCGTTGGAGGTGCTGTGACCAGGATGGGATGGTTTCCAGCTCCCATTTTCTTCCTGCCTAGTCTCCTTTCCAGCCAACGTTGAGTAAGACCAGGGCCATCTGGGGTGCAGAGGCCCCCGGAAAGAACTCCCCTTCCTTCTCTGCAGCAGGCACAGGGGCCTGGGCAGCTGGGCCTGTGCAGCACTTTCTCTCTGTGGACTTGCTATTTTTCAGTCTCCCTGGAGGGGCTGGTGGTTCTAGACACTGAGGTTGACAGGCGTGCCCGAGAAGTTCTCATCAGCCTGTTCTCATCACCCTGTTCTTCTTCCTTAATGGAAGGAAGTTATTTCTAAAATTCTACCCACAGGGGCTGCCTGGGGTGAGACATACCTGCAGGTCCGATGAGGCTTTGGGATGTGGACAGATAACCAGAGCAGAATGGTCCTGTCTGCAGAGGATACCAGGAAGCCTGTGGGGTCCTGGTGAGGCTCCGGCTTGGCTTCCAAGGACCCTGACCCTTGGCTGCTGCCTGGACCCAGGGCCCGGCTTTGTGTCTTTGCAGTTGGTGAAACACATTGATCTACAGTTTGTTTCTGTAGCACCTTGATGTGGTCAGTCCCTGGTGAGTTGACTCCCCCCACCAGACACAAGGACAGGGCTGCACCCACGTGCTCTGCCGTCCTCACTGGCTGCTGGGGCCGTGCCCGTACGTGGGGCTCTTGCTGGCCAAGAGAAGCGGCTGTCCTGTGAGGCCCTGCTCCATGCCAGGATGTTTCCCCAGACAACGCTGGGTGTGCAGCAGACCCCCGCCGCCCTCTCCTCGTGTGAGCTGATTCATCGACAGAACACCTGGGGTTGCCCCATGCCTGCCGCTCAGCCATGGTCTCATGAGTGGACCCATCTTGTGGGACATCCACAGCACCCAGTAGGCTTGCCTTGTGTCCGCACCCTGTGTCCGGTGCTGGGGTGGTCCCTGGCCCAGCCCCTCTCCTCCGCGGGGAGTTTGATCTGCACGGCCACATCAGAGCCCTCACCCTGAGGAAGGACAGGAGATGAAGGGAGGGAGGGGGAGGTCCACCCTCATTTCCTCCCCCACGGAGGCCCCAGCCTGGCCATTGTCCCTTGGCCAAAGGTCACCCCTAAAGGCAGCACAGTCCTCAAATTCCCTCCCCTTGGTGTGGCTACTCCCCCTGCACCAGCCCCGTACTGCTCACAGGCGGGCTCCCTGTCTCAGAGGTGCTCATTCCTGAAGGCGTCTTCCCAGGTGGCAAATCTGTTTGCTTTTAAATTCTGGTGAGAGCAGTGTTACTCACTGTTGTGCCCTGTTTGTGGTCCTCGTCTGGCTGGAGGTGCAGCTCCTTTCACTGACCAGGGCCTGGCACTGGGGAAACCTCCTGCCTCCTCCCGTCCCCAGGGCTGCAGGGCTGCAGGGCTGCACCCGGCCTGGGCAGCTGGGCAGGGCTGTGAGGGGCTGGGGTGGGACTCCAGCTGCTCTCTGTCCTGGCAGGGGTCAGGCCTGGGTCTCAAGGGGCATCTGCAGCATGGGTGCTGGTGGGAAAATGTGGGGAGGCCTCTCCTCCTGCGGGGTAGGTGGGCATTTCTCATCATAAAATGAGACATTTGTATCCTCCTTATAGTGACCTTAAGCCTCAGGAAGAAGCTAGGGGAGGCTGCTGTGGCTGAGAGCCCTTCCCAGGGCATGGTCCCTCTCCTGACAGGCCTCCACAGTCAGCGTCCGAAGCAGAGATGGGCCCATGAGTGTAGCTGGGTGCCAGGGCCCGGACCTGGATTTCAGGCCTGGTGCAGCTTGGCCAGGAGAGGGAGCACGGTTTCAGACAAGCGAGGGTGGCACCGGGGAATCCAGGCTCGGAGGGATGGCGAGGGCTCACAGCCGCTTTCTCCTCGACCGTTGGCCCCAGAGGATCCCTCCAGGGACTGGAAGTCAATGTCTCTAGTGCAGATTCTTTTTATCTTTAAAGGAGCAGCAGCTGCTGGGTCAGGGTGTTTTGAATAAGAAGTATTTGTTCCTGCAGCTCTGCATCTGAACATGAAATGTATAGTTGCTGCGTTAAAACCATTGCAAGAGGGAAGAAAATCTAGTCTGTAGTTAGGATGATTTCCACCCCCTCGCATTTGGAAGCAGTGAATTAGTGAAGGTGGGGGTGGGTTTCACACCATTTCAGGAGGGCTTGTTCCTGTAGGGCCCTGACAGCCGACAGACCCTGCCACGTGGACACAGTGCATGTGACGCGGCACCCGCGGGGGATGGGTTGTCATCTGCCCTTCCTGCCCCTTGTTTTTTCGGAGCCTCTTTGGGGTACAACATATGCACCTTGAGCTTCACATTTTGAGAGGATATTTGTAGAGTGGAGCTGACAGTTAAGGGGATGATGGGCGAGAAGAGAAGGCTTGGGAGACGTCAGCCAGCTCTCCCGCGAAGGGTGCTGAGAGATGAGGGGCTGGTGGTTCTGCACCCTCTGGGACGGGGCAAGCCTGGCCGGGCAGTGGATGGCAGTTGGCATGGGACGGGCTCAGCTCCCAGAGCCACAGTGAGCAGCATTGTGGCCACTCGGTGTCCAGATGCCTGTGTTCCCTCCTTCCTTGGCTGAGGCCCTCCAGCGCAATGGTCCTACTGCGAGGCTGGAGAAGGGATGGGGTCGGGGTGCCTGCTGTGACTGTCCTGGGGCAGAAGGGCCTCTGGCTCAGAGACTCCGCAGGTCTCGCCTCACGACTCCGTCTGGCTGCCGATTCCACTTTACATGTTCTTTGAAGGCAAGTGTGTTTCCCATGAAGCAAATTGGTTCGGCTGCAACTTAGTGCCACTTGCTGCATGGGAATCACTTCTTAGTCGAGTTCATTGCTGCTCCAGGTGCCGGCTGCCGCTGGCTGCAAGGAGAGGCCGTTTCCACGTAGCAGCCGCTGAGCTGTGTGACCATGAGAGCCGTGGGAGGACACGGCCCAGGGCGACGGCACCTGTGAGTTCAAGGGGACGTGCCTCTGTGCACACTCAGCGGCTGGGGGATGAGAGGACAGGGTGGTGGGGCGGGGATGGAGCTGGGGCACAAAGAAGATCGGTTTGAATAAATGCGTCTGAGTATTGTGTAGACGTTCGAGAGGCTTCATCCCTCTGTAGGATCCTCCTGTCTTCCGTGGATGCGAACAGTGTCATTACGGAGTCATCCCGAGGCGGATGCAGCAGGCCTGGCTGCGCCGGAGGACAGCACCTGTGGCTGCCTTGCCACACGTCTCGGGCCAGTGCCCTGCTTTCTGGATGTGTCCGTTAACATCCCACAACCTTTGCTGAAACATTCTGGCTCTCACCTCTTTTCCCCAAGAGCTGGTTTGTGAAAACTAAGATGTGGCCAGGAAGGAAGGGGAGCAGGAAGGACAGAACTTGCGTTTAGCCCGTTTCCTATTCTGGGAATGTGATGCATGATGATTTATCCGTGCATCTGTTGTCATCCGTGTTCTTGCAGGGCCTGGTTCCAGCAGCCAGGCTGGTGGCTGAGTCTAGAATTGCATTTGTGACGGTGGCAGCCTGTTATTGCAAATGCACCTTTCTTATGTATTGATCTTTCACAGATCCCATTATTTTTAATTTATTTAATAAGGAGGAGTGTTTGTTTCATAACTCAGAATCAAAACCATAATTATTCACTCAGACTCTGGTGTCTGTGTGAGGGAAGCCTGTGGGTTGATGTTTTTCATTCTTCAATGACCAGAGGATTAATTGAGGGGCCACCGCAGAAAGAAGGCACAATGCATCTCTTTTCTAATGAACTTGCATTTCAGAGCTTAAATCCAAAGTAATTGGATTTCACAGTCAAAGCTTTCACTTCGTATGGTCTATGGACATGGCTGCGTGTCCTCCACGTGCGTCACAGCCTGGGCTGATCTTAAAACAACTTCATGTAGAGCAGGTGTGTTGTGTTTTATTCTGTGAGGAATCACTCACCAAAGCGTGGTGTGGCCTGAGTGGCCGCACCTGCCTCCTGCTGAGGGCTTCGGGGCCCAGGTGTGGCCTTTGGACGCCTGTTTCCCTTTAGCTTCTCTTCGCAGACTTTGAGGCCCTGGCATTGCCCTGCCTGCATCTGGAGCCCTTCTCCTTCCAGGGGCCCTCCTCACGTTGGGTGAAACAAGCCTCTGTGGTTGTAGGTTCTAGTCGCCAGTCCAAGCTTAGCCCTTAGGGTTAACCTATTTCTTCAGATCGATCACAGCTGAGCTCAGCACGGAGCATTGGAGGGTGAAAAAGTTTTGTATCATCTGTGTGTGGGTTAATAATAACATATGTATTTGGAGTTCGTGTCTGGTTCCTGGCTCCTGAGAGCCTTGAAATCTCTGGGGCGATGAGTGACTTTTGTGTGCTGAGAGGTGGCTGGGAGCCCTGGCTGGCTTCAGGGTGGGGCTGGTGGCCAGAAAACCCAAGGCACCATTAGAGGGTTAGGCCTTTCAGACCCCCCCCAACTCTTGGGGGGTTAATCACCAATGGCCAATGATTTAATCAATCATGCCTACATACTGAAAGCTGCGTAGACAACTAAGTGAGAGGTTCATGGAGCTCGCGGGTTGGTGGACTCGTGGAGGTGCAGGGAGCCTGGTGCACCCAGGGCAGATGTGATGCGTGCCCCGCACCCTGCCCCATGCGTCCCTCAGTTTGGCTCTCCTTGAGCTGTGTCCTGTATAAGAGCTAGTGATGGTGAGGGAAGTGCTTTCCCGAGTTCTGTGTCATCCGAAGAAAAATCGCACCCGAGGAGGTTGTGGGCAGCTGAGTTTGTTGCTGGCTGGGAAGAAATGCGGGTGGCCTGGGTGTCCATCTGCACTGGCGCTCATGGGGGGTTGTCTTGCGGGACCAAGCCCAGAAGCTGTGAATTCTGGGACCTTGGTGCCGGGATTGACGTGAACTGTGGCTTCCCGTGGATCGGGTGATGGCCACTCGGAAGGGTCCAGGTGCTTCTTGTTCAGTGTGGACAGGGGTGCTCCTTGCTGAGACCTGCAGAGTGAAGCCGACGCGGGGGAGAGGTGGCTACATCCTGGGGTCGGGGGAATCCTCCGAAAGTGTTCTCTGTGGGGAGAAGGCTGCTGTGGAGCTGGGGTTCTCCAGAGAAACAGACTCAGCAGGGGGTTTGTATGTGTGTATAAATAGAGATATGTGTGTGCATACAGACAGAGACAGATTATTTCAAGGCATTGGCTCACTGACTGGGGGCCTGGCAGGTCTGACATCTGCAGGGCAGCTGGTGGGCTGGGAATTCAGAGGAGGGTCCCTACTGCAGCCTCTCGTCCGAATCCCACAGGGCAGCGGCTTGGAGACTTTGACAGCCGTTCATGTTGCCACCATTCACAGCAGGATTCCATCTCCTTCAGGAAACTTCACGCTGGCTCTGCAGCCTCCACCCTGGATGAGGCCCATGCTATCCAGCACCATTGCCTTTAAGTCAGCAGATGGCGGTGGCCACCGCGTCTTCCCAGGACCTCACAGCAGCTCCCAGCCTTCAGCTGCATCCCTGGGCCTGGCTGGGCCAAGCTGAACTGACAGGGATGCCGCAGCCCCCTGGAGTCCAGTGCCCCCAGGACCCAGAGAGTGCTTTCCAACATCGTAACCTGACGGCGCTCCGCTTGGAAATGCGCCATTGGCTCCCGTCTTACAGAACAAGAGTTGTCTTTGTGGTCACCATCTCCCTTCCAGCTGTCTGGAGCCCGCGGAGACCCCAGCGAAGGCACCGAGTGTGGTCCTGGCCCCACCTCAGCCCTCCTGTGGGTGCAGGATGAGCCCTCCCTGACCTATTTGGCTTGCAGATGTGATTTCAGTGTCTGTGTGAATTGGGCATCTGTGTTTACGGTTCTGACAGTTTCATGGAAAGGTTTCTGGTCTCCCATATGGTACCAGGAGATCTGTCTGTGTGGGGCCTGAAGCCAGGGCAGCCACTGGTTGAAGCTGAGGCTGCTTAAGGCAGGACTTTCCTAGCCTCCTGGGGATCTGGGTCCTGGTATGGCCTCAGAGGCATTTGGGCGGAGCCTCCCGTGTTCTAGAGCACATGCTGCCACGGAGACGCATCATCAGAAGAGCCTGGGCAGACGCGATCCCAGAGGGTGAGAAGCCACAGTCCCCCCGTCCTTGGCCTATCCCTGTGGCGAGTGCTTAGGTGGGTGATCGGGCCGTGTGGAGTTGTGTTCATCATGGAGGATGTGGAAGCACCTTCCCATTCATCTCCTAGGGTGGCAGATTTGCTAAAACCCTGGAGAGCTGCATTAAGACTTGAAACCACCACAGCAAGACCTGGGAGTCGATGCAATAGGGGCCGGCGAAGGGCTGGGCTTTCTATTTTTTGTCACCTGAAATTGATTGCTGGCAGGTTGTACATCTACATTTGGTGATGGTGGATAAGATTGGGGATTGAAAGATCCATTTTTTTCCAGGTTAAATGTTTGAGCATTTGGATGATCGACAGTGTGTTCAGTTATACTTTCTCCAGGTTCACGTCCCCACTGGCCCCATCTCCTGCAACCATTCATAGCTATAAGCTCCCCTGACCCCGTCAAGCTACCTGGAAAACTGTGTACCCTGGTCCCGAGGGGAACTGGATGAGTGAGCCTGGATGAACGGATGCAGCTCCTGCACCATGGGAGGAGGGACTCGGGGCACAGAGGGAGGGACTCAGGGCACGGGAGTAGGGAGGAGGAGCACAGGAGGAGGGACTCAGGGCATGGGAGGAGGGAGGAGGGGCACGGGAGGAGGCACTCAGGGCATGGGAGGAAGGAGGAGCAAGGGAGGAGGGACTTGGGGCATGGGAGGAGGGACTCGGGGCATGGGAGGAGGGAGGAGGAGCACGGGAGGAGGGACTTGGGGCACAGGAGGAGGGAGGACGGGTGCAGAGGGAGGGACTCAGGGCACAGAAGTAGGGACTTGGGGCACGGGAGGAGGGACTCGGGGCACAGAAGGAGGGACGTGGGGCACGGGAGGAGGGAAGAGGGGCATGGGAGGAGGGAGGAGCAGGGAGGAGGGACTTGGGGCATGGGAGGAGGGAGGAGGAGCACGAGAAGGACGACTTGGGGCATGGGAGGAGGGGCACAGGAGGAGGGGCTCACGGCCTGGGAGGAGGGACTTGGGGCACAGAAGGATGGAAGAGGGGCACAGAAGGAGGGACTCAAGGCCTGGGAGGAGGGACTTGGGGAATGGAAGGAGGAGGAGGAGCACGGGAGGAGGAGGGACTCGGGGCATGGTAAGAGGGAGGAGGAGCATGGGAGGAGGGAGGAGGGGCACATCTGCTCATGGAGGGAAACACAGCAGAGCCCTCTTCCTGGAGATGAAATCCATGGTGTTCACCACAGGAGAGACACACAAGGTCACCAACCCATCTTCCTCCTGGAGACTGTGGGAATTTAGAAACGGACTTGAAACTGTTTTCTGGTATCATGTAGCTCATCAGTAGCAGGCCTGAACTTGTTCTTTTCTGTATGCCAGCATTTGTAAACTTTGAGTAACATCTAAACCCCATTAAAAGGGAAAAATTGTGTGGGCCTCCTTTGTTGACTTAAGGCATTATTATCACTAATGTAATTTTTTAAATCACTGAAATGAAACAAGGTGTGGAATTTTATGCTGGATTTTAATTAACAAGAATGTTTTATGGATGCCCAAACTTCTGATTTTCCATTTTATCTCAAAACAGCTCTCTTTGGTTGCTATACAGTGAGATTTTAAAAATAGAGGCCAATTCTACTTTGGTTGTTGCACTTTCACCCTTAATGTTTCTTCAAATCCTTTCAAAATCTGAAATTTCATCAGACTACATCTTCATTGGTTCAATTGGAACCTTTTTTCCAGTGGTGTCTTTCTTGCCTTAATTGATTGGGACTCTTGTCTGGAATTGTTCCCAGAATTTTATATTAAAGTAGCTTTTGTTACAGTGGGACTCACACAGTGTGGTATAGTTGGTTTACAGAGAAGACATTTAGGTTCTTGTCTATGTTAGCAGCAGAGGACAAATGGTTTCATATTTATTATTCCATGTTTCAGGGGCATTGGTGGGAGTGTGGAACGGAAAACTCAAACATCAGAAACCCCATTAGGGGACCTTGATGCACTGAATGGAAGTCACACCAGCAAATTCTTCTGCTGTGAGGGTGGAAGTCACACCAGCAAATCCTGCTGTGAGGGCGGAAGTCACACCAGCAAATCCTGCTGTGAGGGTGGGCAGGTGATTTTACTGATGAGCACAGCCCACATGCTGCAGAGGTGCACGCTGACATCTAATTGTGTTTGGTCGGCCCTCTGACTTGTGAAAATGTCTTCTGGAAATTAGTATTTCAGTTTTGGTACCTTTGGTAACTTTTACAAAGAGTGCATGTTCAAGGGTCAAATGTAATCACTTATTAGTAAATGAAATTTTTAATTTTAAACACACAGATGGGTGTTATGCACACAGTTTGCAGTGATTTTTGATGAAGGGAAGGTTCATTCTCTCCCACAAATACCCTTCTGGCTTAATCCCTCCTGTAATACAGGGTTTCTCTACATTGTACTCATCTGTCTGGGCTTAAGCAGTAACACCTGTGCCTGTTTCAGTGAACTCTTTCCAAGTGTCTGGCTTTGTGTACTTTCATTTGCATACAGAGATCTGTAACTGTGAAGGAATCCCTGCCCTCTCACACTATGGATAATGTTAGTGCCTACCTTTAACTGAGATCAGCGGGAAAAACCTTTGGAGGTTGGGTGCTGCCTCTGGCATCTTGCATTAATAGTTTACAGCCCGTGGTCCCCACAACCTGGCTGCTTCTGCTCTGTGTTGTGCTCCTGAGGGATGTGTTGGTGTCTGGCCGAAAGGTCCTTTTGGTTTCCAGGGTACCATAACTCCTCAAAATTAATGGGCAATGCAGGCCCTTACCAGCTCCTCCTCCCATGTGACCTCCAAATGTGGTCACCTGGGTGACAGCAGACAAATAGACATGTGTGTCAAGTACCTTGAGCAAGCCCGGCACAGTGTGATACAGTTGGTGCACGCAAATCACGAGTGTGTGAGGGACATGGATGACCAGCGATGAGACAGAGGATGTGCGGGATGCTTCAAGCGGAGTTTGAAGTTCTCCTGTCCCTGAAAATGGTCAAGATTCTCAACAGGAAGTAGCCGTCCAAACAGGTGGCATTTTCAAGCCAAGGACTCGAGTGAAAAGGGTTCCTTCAGTGTGATCACACTTTCGGGAGCATAGTGGCTGTCATATGCCAAAGGGTTTAAAATACTAATGACGTTATTATGTAATTCTGTAAAAAGTCATTAACGTCACAAACTGGCCATAGTTGTTTGCTGCTACCATGTGCCTCTCTGAGACATATGTGTGTGTGAAGGACACCTGAGCAGGTGGGCTCTTGTTGGGGTTTCCATAAACTCTCACCCTGAGACTCTTCTGCAATTGAACACAAACCCACACCTTTCTTTCCTGACCACTTAAAGTTCTTTTGTCCTTCTGCTTTGATGACTTTAGTTTTATCTTGACTTTTGAACTTCAAATTAAATTTCTGACGGTAAAGCTGGATAATTTAAAAATATCATTTCTTGGGATCCCGGCAGGCTATTTAAAGTCTTTGATTCCATGTAATTAATAAGAAATTGAAAGGGCACTCCATGGCAAAACTCTGCACTTTAAACTGGCAGCCACAAAGGGTGAGGGCAATCTCTCCTTTGGAAGAGTATATTATACTTTAGAATGTTAAGTCCATGCTATTTCCCATTTTGTTTATAGGGATGATATTATGTGCATGATTGCTCTGTTCTGAAGCAAATATTGGCCAGGTGGATTATATCAAATAGATACATTCACTAATAGAAGTGCCTGACCCTGCATGCTGCTTTTGCCTCTGATCACTTTTTTTGAATGAGTTACAAAAATAATTCTTCAAAACAGTTCTTCAAATTCTGTTGAATAAGAGTTTTGCATGAGGTGTGTCTTTTGAACTCTCATTGGATGTTAGCTCAGGAGGTGGGTCTTCAAGGCCCCTCATGTGTTAATAGGAGCCTTAATGTTCTCCAGGCATCATGTCATGATGAACATTAATGTACTGTTGGATACTGACAGAGTGTGTCATTTATCAATAGGCTGTAAGACAGTGGTCCCCAACCTTTTTGGCACCAGGGACCAGTTTTCTGGAAGACAGTTTTTCCATGGACCATGGTTGGGGGTGTGGTTTTGGAATGATCCAAGTGCAATACATTTATTGTGCACTTTTTTCCAACTCATTTGCCACTCTAAAGCCCACTGATAGGGTTTTCATATGTGTCTGCAAGCAATTGACTGATTGTGATCTCTGTGCAGTCAGACCTCTGCTCATGTTAATCTGTGTCTGCAGCTGCTCCCCAGTGCTCCCATTACTGCCTCAGCTCTACCTCGGATCATCAGGCATTAGATTCTCATACAGAGTGTGCAGCTTGCATCCCTCCCATGCGCAGTTCACAATGGGGTTTGCACTCCTGTAAATCTAACACCACCGCTGATCTGACAGGCAGTGGAACTCAGGCGGGAATGCTCACGCACCCACCAGTCACCTCCTGCTGTGTGGCCTGGTTCTGGTACTGGTTCATGGCCCGGGGGTTGGGGACTCCTGCTGTAAGAATAGAATAGGGTTGGAAAAATGGTTTTTGCAGAAGACAGATTTATGCGTTTCTTTCCTTCATGGTGACTTTCTGAGGAGAGAAGAGGGGAGTGGGGAGGAGAACACTTGCATTCATGGTATACTTTGCAAATTCCATGCTGTTTTACCTGTTTTACACCAAAAAGTGGGCGCGGTTGTGTGGCTTGCCTAGGACATGGTGGAGGGGTCTTCAGCCCAGGGTGGTGATGCGGTGGCACCATCCTCCCTGGTCCTGGCCTCCTCCATGTCCTGACCCCCAGGGCTGTTCACGGAGGGGAGTTGGAGTCGTGAGGCTGTGCTGAGCTGCGTTGCCCAGGTGCCTGCACATGTGTGCCCACCAGGGTGGACCTGTGGTGGGTCCTGCCCACCATTTCTCTCCTGGCAGTGGCTCTCAGGGTGCTCTGGTGAGAGAATGTAACTGGCACCTGCCTTAGGGCTAGTGATATGGTTTGGCTTTGTCTCTACCCAAATTTCATTTTAAATTGTAGCTCCCACAATTTCCACGTGTTGTGGGAGGGACCCAGTGGGAGGTACTTGAATCATGGGGGTGGGTCTTTCTCGTGCTGTTCTCATGATAGTGAATAAGTCTCCCAAGATCTGATGGTTCTATAAGGGGGAGTTTCTCTGCACAAACTCTCTCTTACCTGCTGCCATGTAAGACATCCCTTGGTCTTTCACCATGATTGTGAGGCCTCCCCAGCCATGTGGAACTGTGAGTCAATTAAATCACTTTCCTGTATAAATTACCCAGTCTCGAGTATGTCTTTATCAACAGCATGAAAACAGACTAATATAGTAAACTGGTACCGGTAGAGTGGGGCACTGCCGTAGATACCCGAAAATATGGAAATGACTTTGGACCTGGGTAACAGGCAGGGGTTGGAACAGTTTAGAGGGCTCAGCAGAAGACAGGAAAATGTGGGAAAGTTTGGAACTTCCTAGAGACTTGTTGAATGGCTTTACCTAAAATGCTGACAGTGATATGGACAATAAAGTCCAGGCTAAGGTGATCTCAGATGGAAATGAGGAACTTGTTGGGAACCAGAGCAAAAGTGACTCTTGTTATGTTTTAGCAAATAGACTGGCAGCATTTTGCCCCTGCCCTAGACATTTGTGGAACTTTGAACTTGAGCAAGATGATTTAGTGTATGTGGCGGAAGAAATTTCTAAGCAGCAAAGCATTCAAAAGATGACTTGGGTGCTTGGTTTTATAGGGGAAGCAGAACATAAAAGTTCAGAAAATTTGCAGCCTGACAATGTGATAGAAAAGAAAATCCCAATTTCTGAGTAGAAATTCAAGCCAGCTGTGGAAATTTGCCTAAGTAACAAGGAGCCAAATGTGAATCCCTGAGACAGTAGGGGAAATGTCTCCAGGGCATGTCAGAGGTCTTCACAGCAGCCCCTCCCATCACAGGCCCTGAGGCCCAGGAGGAAAAAGTGGTTTTGTGGGTTGGGCCCAGGGTCCCCATCCTGTGTGCAGCCTAGGGACTTGATGCCCTGCGTCCCAGCCACCCCAGTTGTGGCTGAAAGGAGTCAATGTGGAGCTCAGGCTGTGGCTTCAGAGGGGGGGCAAGCCCCAAGCCTTGGTGGCTTCCACATGGTGTTGAGCCTGCAGGTGCACAGAAGTCAAGTACTGGGGTTTGGGAACCTCTGCCTAGATTTCAGAAGAAGTATGGAAATGCCTGGATGCCCAGGCAGAAGTTGGTTGCAGGGGTGGGGCCCTCATGGAGAACCTCTGCTAGGGCAGTGCAGAAGGGAAATGTGGAGTTGGAACCTGCACGCAGAATCCCTACTGCGGCACTGTCTAGTGGAGCTGTGAGAAGAGGGCCGCTGTCCTCCAGACCCCAAAATGGTAGACCTACTGACAACTGGCACTGTATGCCTGGAAAAGTCTCAGACACTCAATGCCAGCCCATGAAGGCAGCTGGGAGGGAGGCTTTACTCTGCAAAGCCACAGGGGCAGAATTGCCCAAGACCATGGGAACCCACCTCTTGCACATCACCATGACCCAGATGTTTAACATGGAGTCAAAGGAGATCATTTTGGAGCTTTAAGATTTGACTGCCCTGCTGGATTTCAGACTTGCATGGGGCCTGTTGTCTCTTTGTTTTGGCCAATTTCTCCCATTTGGAATGGCTGTATTTAACAAATACCTATGCCTCCATTATGCCTAGGAAGCAAGTAACTTGTTTTTTATTTTACAGGCTCATAGGTAGAAGGGACTTGCCTTGTCTCAGATGAGACATTGGACTGTGGCCTTTTGAGTTAATGCTGAAATGAGTTAAGACTTTAGGGGGCTGTTGGGAAGATATGATTGGTTTTAAAATGTGAGGACATGAGATTTGGGAGGGGCCAGGGGCAGAATGATATGGTTTGGCTATGTCCCCACTGAAATCTGATCTTGAATTGCAGCTCCCACAATTCCCATATGTTGTGGGAGGGACCTGTTGGAAGGTAATTGAATCATAGAGATGAGTCTTTCCCTTGCTGTTCTCCTGATAGTGACTAAACCTCATGAGATCTGATGGTTTTATAAGGGGGAGTTTCCCCATACAAGCTCTCTCTTTGCCTGCTGCCATCCATGTGAGATATGAGTTTGCTCCTCCTTGCCTTCCACCATGATTGTGAGGCCTCCCCAGCCATGTGGAATTGTGAGTCCATTAAACCTCTTTCCTGCATAAATTACCCAGTCTCAGGTATGTCTTTATTAGCAGCATGAAAAAGGACTAATACAGCTAGGGGTCCCCATCCACCTGAACCCCCATGAACCTCTTGTGGGTCTACTGACTTTGGCCTTCTTGGAGTCTTTCTGTTTCATCTGTGCTGTTTCTTAGGAACCCCGCCCGACCTGTGGGCTGTGCTGTGAGTTTGAATTTGGAGTCTTCTCCATCTTCATCTGTGCTGTTTCTTAGGAACCCTGCTCCACCTGTGGGGTGTGAGTTTGAGTTCAGAGTTGTCTTTGTCTTTTGTCTGTGCCATTTCTTGGGAGCCCCCCACCTGTGGGCTATGAGTGTGAGTTTGGCTGCAGTTTCTGAGGATGCAGCTTTTCCTTCCTGTGTAATTAGTGTGGCTCTTTGTCCCACCCTTCCTTCCCTCCCCTCCTCTGTTCCTCTCTTTTCTTTCATCAAACATTTACTGAACAGACACCATCTATGAAGATGGGTCTTGGCTGCCACTGCCGCAGAGGTTTGTTGCACAGCAGAACCATATTCCCTACCCCGGTCCTCCTGCCAACCCCAGTCACCCCCACCCTGGGGTCCGCAGCCCCTTCTGCAGGCTGCTGGAGGGAGCATCCTGTGTGGACACCTGACCTTGCTATTCCCCACTCTGGGGGGCAGCCTATGAGCCTTCCCCACTCTGGGGGCTCTCCCGCCCCTTCCATGCACACAGGACCAGGCCTGGTAGGTGCAGCCCCTGTCCTAACCCAGCACTTCTCACCCCGCACCCTGCCTCACCCTGCAGGGAGCTCTTCCCCTCCACAGCTCTGAGAGACAGGTGTGTGTGCACACGCACTGTCAATAAATACTTATTAATAACAAATTCACAGATGACAGGACTGGGAGCAGGGTCTTCTCCCCATCCCATTAAAGTCCCCTTGATCGTAACAGCCACCAGCCTTTTCTGGTAAGAATTTTGTCAAGTATTTTATATATAATATCTCAGCTATTACTAATACCAGTGCTGCATGGAAGGAATTATCATTATCCTCAATGTATTGATTAAGACACCTCTTTGGCAAATGTGCCTGCCTGAGCCTATAACCAGAAAGCACCTGAGTTGGATGTCGACCCTGGACCCTGGATCCTGGAGTGTGCTGGACTCCAAAGCCCAGGAGTTTTGCACACTTGCTTTGGAAACATGGTGATATCAAGGCAGAGAACCAAGAGTGGGGTTTTCAGCAAGGAAGACTGGGTAGCTTGACTCAGGGCATTCGCAATAGAGGGGGCCTGTGGGGAGCAGCTCACTGTGGGGAGAGGACGGGGCTGAAGCCATCCTCGGATGCAGGCCTGTGGTCACCATGAGTCACTGGGACCTGCGGTTCCCCCTTCAGAACCATTGCTGTGTTTCTGTGGAAAAGGAGCTTAAGTCCCTAGTGGGTCCAGGGCCCTCCTGCACCAAGAAGGAGGTGCCTGGGGAAGCCTCTGGGCAGCAGGTGGGGCTTGCAGGCCCCTTTAGGAAAACTAATGCCCTGAGGAGGGAATGTCAAGAGCTGAGGGGACAGCCTCCAACCCTGATGTAAAAAAGCCATTGTCAAGGTCAAGGGTTGTCCTAAGGCCAATAGCTTTTATTTGCTTTTGTGTCAGGTTTGTTCAGGTTTGTATAATCATATAATTTGTATGCAGTAAGATGCAGTTTCTAAGTGCACAGCTGGGGGAGTCAGAGAGGAGGTGTATAGTCCCGAAGCCAAGGCCAGGACCAGCCGTGTTACACCCAGAAAACCCGGAGCTGGTGCCAGGACTGGCCGTGTTATACCTAGAAAACCCGGAGCTGGCGCCAGGACCGGCTGTGTCACATCTGGACCGCACAGAGCGCTTCCTTGCCCTCATGGATCTGGTTCTGTGCTGTGCTTGCTGTGTCTGTGTTGTAGCCACGGGCCCTGTGCTCTGTGGACTGTGGGGGAGGCTTCTGCCTGCACACTGCCCTTGAGCTTCCTCCGTGCAGGGCCGCACCAGCAGCCCGTCCCTTCTTATTGCCAGATGGTGTCCCTGGAATGGGAGTAAGAAAGTCAACTCTCCCACTGTGGACGTTGGGATTGTTCCACTTTTCAGCTGTCATGCATAAAGCTGTGATAAACCACTGATGCCGGTTTCCTGTGAACCCCATTTTCATTCCTCTTGGGTGCATGACAAAGCCTGTGATTGCTGGGGTCACAGGAACATTGTGTGTGCATTTCCACCCCCAAGCCAAGCCGGCCAGTTGCCTGCCTCCTCCCTAGCACTCTGCATTGCTGGGGTTTCCTCCCCAACCTGTGGGTTCGTGGTGGTGTCCAAGTGGGGTCCCCTTTTCTTATGCGTGATGATGCTGGCTGTCTCTTCCTGCACTTACTGGCCATCCCTTGCTCTTCTTGGGTGAAGACCGATACATTTTACATTTAACTATTTTCCCATAACACATGGAGATTTTATTAACACACGCGCACCTAATTGCTACCAGATTCGTGATGAAACAGGAGCGTCCCCTGACCCCGCGTGCAGGACGTGCGACAGGGCTGTGGGGGTGTCCCCTGACCCCCCTCTCAGGACATGTGACAGGGCTGTGGGGGTGTCCCCTGACCCCCTCTCAGGAGGTGTGACAGGGCTGTGTGGGAGTCCCCTGACCCCCCTCTCAGGACGTGTGACAGGGCTGTGGGGGTGTCCCCTGACCCCCCTCTCAGGACGTGTGACAGGGCTGTGGGGGTGTCCCCTGACCCCCCTCTCAGGACGTGTGACAGGGCTGTGGGGTGTCCCCTAACCCCCCTCGCAGGACATGTGACAGGGCTGTGTGGGAGTCCCCTGACCCCCCTCTCAGGACGTGTGACAGGGCTGTGGGGGTGTCCCCTGACCCCCCTCTCAGGACGTGTGACAGGGCTGTGGGGGAGTCCCCTGACCCCCCTCTCAGGACATGTGACAGGGCTGTGGGGGTGTCCCCTGACCCCCCTCTCAGGACGTGTGACAGGGCTGTGGGGGTGTCCCCTAACCCCCCTCGCAGGACATGTGACAGGGCTGTGGGGGTGTCCCCTGACGCCATGTGCAGGACGTGTGACAGGGCTGTGGGGGAGTCCCCTGACCCCCTCTCAGGACGTGTGACAGGGCTGTGGGGGAGTCCCCTGACCCCCCTCTCAGGACATGTGACAGGGCTGTGGGGGTGTCCCCTGACCCCACGTGCAGGACGTGTGACAGGGCTGTGGGGGTGTCCCCTGACCCCGCGTGCAGGACGTGTGACAGGGCTGTGGGGGTGTCCCCTAACCCCCCTCTCAGGACGTGTGACAGGGCTGTGGGGGAGTCCCCTGACCCCCCTCTCAGGACATGTGACAGGGCTGTGGGAGAGTCCCCTAACCCCCCTCGCAGGACGTGTGACAGGGCTGTGGGGGTGTCCCCTGACCCCACGTGCAGGACGTGTGACAGGGGTGTGGCTCATCTGTTTGGCTGCTGCATGCTCAAAGAGCCTTAGGGAAGGGAGAGCACACACACAGGCAGGTGCAGGAGCCGGGGCAAGTGCTTTTGGGCTCTGGCCCTGCAGTAGCATCTAGGAGTGGGGTGCCTGTGACTCCCAAAACCGCAGTGGGAGTGCTACAGTGCTCTTTTAGCAGTTGCCACCCACAGATGGCTTAAGTATTAACCAGCTCAGTGCCCTGTTGGTACCCAGGTTCTTATCTGGCATCCAGAAAGAATCAGGTCACATGGACAAATTGAAAGATGGCAAACGTGGGGGATTTTACTGTTGGATGGAGGTGGCTGTCAGTGGGATGGATGGGGAGCTGGAGAGGGGATGGAGTGGGAATGGATCTTCGCCTGGAGTTCAGCTGTCCCACAGCCAACCTCCTTTCTGACTGTCCCCAGCTGAACTCCTCTTGACATTCACACGCTCCTTCTCTTCTCTCCTTCTCTGACACGCCACTCTTCTGCTCCTCTGCTCTTCCTGTAGTGGAGTCTGGGGCTTGGCATTTACATGGGTACAGGATAGCAGGCATGGGAGGCCAAAAGGCAATATTTGGGCACAAAAACAGGAATGCCTGTTCCCACTGAGGGCCACAGGTTTCCAGGCTTGAGGGTGGGGCCTTTGCCGGGGAACTACCCTCTTCTACCCAGTATTTTTCTGCCACCTGCCCATATCAGTGATGCTTTTCTCAAGGAAAACTGTAGTTGCAATGGATTTAATGTTCAGCTGCGCTGTCCCATCACATCCCCGAGATGGCTGGGTTTGGCCATACCAGGAGCTTGAGCCTGGCCGCCTTGCACACTCTCCTAAAATGTCTGCCCCAAGACACAGCTGCCTTGTCTGCGCCCACATGTGCCTGGACTGTGCCTGTGTCCTGGGCACTCTGTAAACATTTGCTGAATGAGGGACTAAATGGGCAGTGAATCACATGACAAGCCCTCTGCTGATGCCCTGTGGGCACCTGCCTGGTGTAATCTGGTGCGTTGGGAGCTGGGGGAAGGCCTCTGCTGACACCCTGTGGGTACCTGCGTGGTGTAATTCTGGTGAGTTGGTAGCTGCAGAGAGGCCCAGCGCTGCTAGGTTTAGGCACCTTTCTGACTTCATGCTCTGGTCGGCCACTGCCTCTCATATTTAGGGTCTCACTGCCATGTGGAGCAGCTGAGAGCTGGTTTCCCCCATGAAATATGCCTGTTGCTGAGCGCGTGTTGACGGTTTGTCTGTTTTGAGGGGAACTCCACTGAGCGGATGCGCCGTGTTTCAAACCCACTTTCCTGTTGATGAGCTTTTTTCTTTCTTTTTTTTTTTTCTTCAGTTTTTGGCTCTTGGGAATAAAGTCTGTCTAAACATTCTTGTTCAATCCTTTTTATAGATCGATGTTTTTGTTTCTCTCGGGCTAGTGTCCAGGAGTGGAGCTGCTGCGCTGTTGAGGTGTGTGTCTATGATGAGCCACAGGGTCTGGTTTCACGGAGCGGGTGAGCGTGTGGGTGGCTCTGCAGCCTTTTGCCGGTGTGTTCTTGGCCTGCAGCGTTGGCCTTTTGAGTTGGTGTTTGTGGAGAGTTCCATTTCCAGTGGTCTGTCCTGGAGGTGGCTCCCTCCTCCTGACAAGGGAGCTTTGTGATTGGAATTTTGGTGTTTGAGACCCAGCTCTTCCCCTTCACTGCTGCTTGGACCTGGAGCAAACCCCTCAGCTCTAGACTCTGTTTCCTCTGTTTGCGGTGGGATGGTAAGTGCACGTGCCTTAAGGGTCAGAAGGGTCCGCTGCGAGGGTCAGAAGGGTCCGCTGTGAGGGTCAGAAGGGCCGCTGTGAGGGTCCGAAGGGTCCGCTGCGAGGGTCAGAAGGGTCCGCTGTGAGGGTCAGAAGGGCCCGCTGTGAGGGTCAGAAGGGTCCGCTGTGAGGGTCAGAAGGGTCCGCTGTGAGGGTCAGAAGGGTCCGCTGTGAGGGTCAGAAGGGCCGCTGTGAGGGTCAGAAGGGTCCGCTGCGAGGGTCAGAAGGGTCCGCTGTGAGGGTCAGAAGGGCCTCTGTGAGGGTCAGAAGGGTCCGCTGCGAGGGTCAGAAGGGCCTCTGTGAGGGTCAGAAGGGTCCGCTGTGAGGGTCAGAAGGGTCCGCTGTGAGGGTCAGAAGGGCCTCTGTGAGGGTCGGAAGGGTCCAATGTGAGGGTCAGAAGGGTCCGCTGCGAGGGTCAGAAGGGCCTCTGTGAGGGTCGGAAGGGTCCAATGTGAGGGTCAGAAGGGTCCGCTGCGAGGGTCGGAAGGGTCCAATGTGAGGGTCAGAAGGGTCCGCTGCGAGGGTCGGAAGGGTCCAATGTGAGGGTCAGAAGGGCTGCTGCCTGAGCCCTGACTCCGGCGCCAGGTGCGTGGGCGTCGTGTTGCCACTGTGGGAGCAGTTGTCACACTCTGCCTGTTTCCCTCAGGGCCCAGCCCAGCACCTCCGGCATCTCATCTTCTCATCCGTGCATTGGAGAGTTATCCATGCACCAGGTAGGCAGAGACAGAATGCTGGGCTTGGCAAAGGCTGAGATGCAGGGAGATGGGAGGGCCCTCCCCACACTCCCATCCAGAGAGGGCGCCCAGATGCTGCTGGATGAGAGCGTCTCCCTTTCCTGGCCTGCACGCTGGCTGCTACTCTGCAGGTGCATGGGCTGAAACAGTTGCTATTTATTTGAATATTTCCAGTCCTGCTCCTTCTTCAACTTTCATCCGGTGGGAACTGGCGGCACTGCAATGTAATTCTTCATTTCAAAGATGGATGAATCACATTAATTGCACAGAAAACAACCATCTCCAAACCTAAAACAACCAAATGTGGGTGCCAGGAGAGATTTCGTTTACTTCAGTGGCAGCTGGTCTGTTTTTTCCTCTGAAGAGATTAAGTAAAAGGAACTCTTAGTAACTGTGTGTGATACAAAGATGGTCTGTCAGCCTTTGGGCCCACTAGTTTACTAAAAAGAAATATTTATTTCTTTCAATCAATAGAACTGTACTTACTGAAGATAAACGTGCTTAAGAACATGCTGGGTAATGCTATGAAATTAATGTTACTCACACTCAGTTGGAATAGAAGTGCCTTCAACCTTTTAGTGAAAGCAAGAGCAAATTATAGCAAAAAACTCATTTCAGAAGTTATCTTCGTGTGGAATAGGCCGGGCCCCAAGGTCAAGGCATCCATTTGGCACTCTTTTCCATAATGCGATTCCGCAGCGTACAGGCGTCAGAGGAAAGCACATCCGCTGTCATATTAGTCTTATAAATGCCGATGTTAATGCTCCTTTACAGACAAGGCCATCCTGGGGGTGTGGCCACAGAAGTTTCCTCTGCCTGGAAGTCCTTGATTTAAGACGCCGCTGGGTGGAACCTTTGGCCGTGCTGCCCTGTGGAGCGCAGCCTCCTGGCAGCCTCCCTATAGTGGCCCTGCCCAGTGTTACCTTCGGTGTTCTAGAGTGGCCAGGTGGCCCAGATTGCAGGAGGGATGCCTGGAAGCTGTCAGGTCAGGGAGTCTTAGCAGCCCTGTGTGGCTGCTTGGATCCTGGGTGCTGAATCACAGCCTGGAGAACTCTGCCTTTCAGGACTGCGCATGCCTTTTGATTTGTTTGTTTAATACCTATTTTTTTCCTGCACTTAAAAATAATGCAAGCTGTATAAAAAAACAGAAATAAAAACCAAAAGGGAGATGCCCATGAAGCTGAATCAGAGGGTGACTAGATGCTGGGGCTGTCTTGGGGTGCTCTGGGGACCAGCGTGGTGGAGACCAGCTCTGGGGACCAGCGTTGGGGGGATCAGCTCCGGGGACCAGCACAGAGGAGACCAGCTCTGGGGACCAGCATGGGGGGACCAGCTCCAGGTACCAGCTCATGGGAGACCAGCTCCGGGGGACCAGCGTCAGGGGGACCAGCTCCAGGAACCAGAGTTGGGGGGACCAGCTCCGGGGACCAGCGTTGGGGGGACCAGCTCCGGGGACCAGCATGGGGGTGTCCAGCTCCGGGGACCAGCATGGGGGTGTCCAGCTCTGGGGACCAGCATGGGGGTGTCCAGCTCCGGGGACCAGCATGAGGGTTTCCAGCTCCGGGGACCAGCATGGGGTGTCCAGCTCCGGGGACCAGTGTTGGGGGGACCAGCTCCGGGGACCAGTGCTGGGGGGACCAGCATTGGGGAGACCAGCTCTGGGGTCCAGCTTGGGGGTGTCCAGCTCCGGGGACCAGCGTTGGGGGTCCAGCTCTGGGGACCAGCATGGGGGTGTCCAGCTTCGGGGTCCAGCATGGGGGTGTCCAGCTCTGGGGACCAGTGTTGGGGAGACCAGCTCCGGGGTCCAGCATGGGGGTGTCCAGCTCCGGGGACCAGCGTTGGGGAGACCAGCTCTGGGGACCAGCGTTGGGGGTCCAGCTCTGGGGTCCAGCATGGGGGTGTCCAGCTCTGGGGACCAGCATGGGGATGTCCAGCTCCGGGGACCAGCATTGGGGAGACCAGCTCCGGGGACCAGCATGGGGGTGTCCAGCTCCGGGGACCAGCGTTGGGGAGACCAGCTCCGGGGTCCAGCATGGGGGTGTCCAGCTCCAGGGACCAGCGTTGGGGAGACCAGCTCCGGGGTCCAGCATGGGGGTGTCCAGCTCCGGGGACCAGCATGGGGGTGTCCAGCTCCAGGGACCAGCGTTGGGGAGACCAGCTCCGGGGACCAGCATGGGGGTATCCAGCTCCGGGGACCAGCGTTGGGGAGACCAGCTCTGGGGTCCAGCATGGGGGTGTCCAGCTCCGGGGACCAGCGTTGGGGAGACCAGCTCCGGGGTCCAGCATGGGGGTGTCTAGCTCTGGGGACCAGCATGGTGGTGTCCAGCTCCGGGGTCCAGCACGGGGTGGGCAGGTGAGACTCCATGGGGACCCGTTTGAGCTGCTGGGGCTCGGGGCGAGCCTCCCTCTGTGCCTCCAGTGCTCAGCCAGAGGTGCCCATCCCCGGAAGGTGTGGCCCTGCGAGGGGGTCTTCTGCACACAGCCAGCGCCCAGGAGGGCTGACGGCTGAGGGTGTCTGTGGCGTGACTCACAGAGCCTCATCCCCGGGCTCGCGACGGACGCTGAGTGCGCTACGTCCAGCTGTGTGAGGTTTATCTCTCTCCCTTTCAGAAAATTGTATACATGAGTTTATATTTCTTTTTTCAGTAAGTACTATATCATGAGCATGTCATGTTATCTGTTTTATAAATATGATCTTTAATGTGGTGTAATTTAATTATTCACCTGTGGTTGGAAATGCCTTTCTCGATGTCTGATTCTTAAGTAAGTAAGCACATCTTTGGAAACAAACGGTTTTCCGCATATGAATCGTTTCCTTAGAACATTCCCCTAGAAGTGAAATTCCTAGGTCACTTGGTGTGTGCATTTTTGAGAGTTGCCGAATTTTCCTTCCGAGAACTTGCATAAAGTTCCTCTTTCAGCACAAGCGTGAGGTGCTTGTTGCATAACAAGGTCATCAGTGTGGATGTCTATTAGTGAAGAATTTTAATTGTGTAGGAAAATCTGCCTCCTCGTTTTGGTTTTTATTTCTTATGCTAAGTTTATGTTTTATGAATTTTATTGGTAAAATTGTTACAAATGTTAATCAAATAAAACAGGATATATTTTATTCTCATATGTATTTAAAAATCGAAGGTTAAATCTTCATGAAGTGAAATTAATCTTTTTGCTTTCGTTTGCTTGTTTAGGAAGGCTTTCTTATTATAGGATCTGATAACTATTCACTTAATTTTTTCCTAACTTTTTTTCACCTAAATTTTTCCTACCAAAAAAAGGTTTTACTTGAATCCATCTAAGCCATTGGGGATCTGTGTTGCTGTTGGGGCACTTGGCCCTGTTATCTTTGTCCACACTCATGGGCACGTGTTTCTTCCCTGCGCAGTCACATACCTGGTCAAGTTTGTTCCTAGGTATCTGAAAATTTTTCATTACGACTGAGTGAGATTATTTTTTCTCATATTTCCCAAATGACACTTGCTGCTACATTTTTTACTTTTTTTCTTACAATGGACTGCTCTACCAAAACTCTTTCATTTTGATAGTTCGATTCTTTAGAATTCAAAAATAGTTGCATATAAGGGTGTTTTAAAAATTGTTAATTTTGTGTGGTATTTAATAAACTCTGAATCTTCAGATGAGCATCTTTGGAAGTGGAAGTTTTTTTGTATTCCACCTTTGCATGTTGCTTTCTTTCATTTATTCTCGTTCTCTCAGCCTTTATTTATTTATTTATTTATTTATTTATTTATTTATTTATTTATTTTGAGACGGAGTCTCGCTCTGTCACCCACACTGGAGTGCAGTGGTGCGATCTCGGCTCACTGCAAGCTCCGCCTCCCGGGTTCACGGCATTCTCCTGCCTCAGCCTCCTGAGTAGCTGGGACTAGAGGTGCCTGCCACCATGCCTGGCTAATTTTTTGTATTTTTAGTAGAGACGGGGTTTTATTGTGTTAGCCAGGATGGTCTCAATCTCCTGACCTCGTGATCCACCTGCCTCGGCCTCCCAAAGTGCTGGGATTACAGGCGTGAGCCACCGTGCCTGGCCCTCCCATCGTTTATTTATTTATTTTTTCTTTTTATTTTTGAGACGAAGTCTCACTCTGTTGCTCAGGCTGGAGTGCAGTGGTACAATCTTGGCTCACTGCAACCTCTGCCTCCCAGGTTCAAACCATTCTCCTGCCTCAGCCTCTCGAGTAACTGGGACTACAGGTGTGTCACCATACCTAGCTAATTTTTGTATTTTTAATAGAGATGGGGTTTCGCCATGTTGGCCAGGCTGCTCTCAAACTCCTGACCTCAGGTGATCTGCGTGCCTTGGCCTCCCTAAGTGTTGAGATTACAGGCATGAGCCACTGTGCTGGCCTCTCCCAGCCTTTAAAAGGCAGTTGTCCTTATGCCAAATCCCCAGTCAGTCACCACCGTGCATCAGTTTCTCCCGCAGTGTTGATCACCTCGTTCCCGTCGTCTGCAGCTAAGCTCGTGTTCATGGTGGCTTTCCTGTGACTGAGCTGACTCTTCCCAGGACAGTTCTGGCCTCGGTGTTTCTGACTGGGCCTCCTGCCCACTGCAACCACACTGTCCTCTTCACAGACTTCCTTCTCACTCTGCCGCCCAGTCAGGTCGGGGACTTCTGGCCTGGGGTGCTGTTATCTTGCTTTTTATGGTTGTCATTTTCTTAAATTTGAGAACACAAATCAGATGCTTTTTATAATTTACATGGGTTTCCAACTGTAATTTTAAAAACGTATTTATTTTCCTATACCTTCAATGTAGGTTTGCCTTTTCCGTGTTACAGAATCATTTTGTAGCTCTCATATGGTTTTTCTGTTTTGGTGTTCCAATTTCTTTGTGTGTGTTTGTAACTATGTTTTCACGTTTTTATCCTTATAATGGGAAATGTGTAATCAGGGCTGATATTTACCAATAAACAGTTTGATGAATGAGCAGATTCCCCTTGGCCCTTTTACTTTCTCTACTGGACAGTGGGAGGCTGTCGGTTCAGGCGGATGCCATGTGTGGCTCGAGTCAGCCTGGCGCTGATAGCATCTGCCCAGTGGCAGGCCCTGTTCTGACCCCCTGGCACCCTCACCATGTGTTGGGCGATTCACTTTTGGACACTGTGTATTAATCAGGGTTCTCTAGAGGGGCAGATCTATCTATCTATCTATCTACCATCTATCTATTTATTTATATAAAGGAGAGTTTATTAAGTATTAACTCACATGATCACAAGGTCCCACAATAGGCTGTCTGCAAGGAGAGCCAGTCCGGGTTCCAAGGCTGAAGAACTTGGAGTCCAATGTTCCAGGGCAAGAAGCATCCAGCATGGGAGAAAGCTGTAGGCTGGGAGGCCAGGCCAGTCTAGTCTTGTCACGATTTTCTGCCTGCTTTATATTCTGGCCATGCTGGTGGCTGATCAGATGGTGCCCACCCAGATTGAGAGTGTGTCTGCCCCTCCCAGTCCACTGACTCAAATGTTCATCTCCTTTGGCAGTGCCCTCACAGACACACCCAGGATCAATACTTTCCATCCTCCAATCCAATCAAGTTGACACTCAGTGTTCACCATCACACTCTGGTACCTCTGGACCCCACAGAATTCCTGCCTCTTCACCTCTGTCTGGCAGAGCTCTTGTCCTAAAGTTCCTGTGTGGCCACAGCAAGGAGGAGGACTGGGGGTGTTGAGGATGGTGGGGCCCAGCTGGGCCTTGGGTCTCTGAGGGGCCTGCAGGGGAGGGGGCTGAGTGCTGTCATTCCTCCCTGGGGAGCCCCCCAGCTGCTCTGTGCGTTGGTCCTTGGACGTCCCTGTGCAGCAGAGCGTTGGCCTCCTGGCTTCCACACCTGTCATTTCTCAGTTACTGTGCAGGCGGGCCGGGCCAGGAACTAACAGTTTCATATGAACTTCACCTAAAAGTCCACACCAAGCTTTTCGAAGTGTGGCTGTCGGCTTCCATCATGTATGGAAACCCTACTTCATCTGCCTGGTCATCACTGTGATCATTGCTAGCCCAGCCAGTGATGCTGGCAGGAATACGATTTTTTCTTCTTCAAGAAAGTTTGTAATGAAAGCTTTAGGTAGTCTCTAAGAAGAGTCAAGATTTGCTTCTCTGAAGTCAACACAAGAGGGGGCCTCCCAGGGAAGCTGTGGCAGCCGTTACAGGGTCCCGCTTCTTTCCTGGTCGGGATGTTCCAGTCGGGTTCAGCCTGCTGCCGAGTATCCCGGGAGGCCAGTGCAGGAGCCTCTAGAATCAACCTGTGCTGTGAACGTTTGCCCTGTTGAAGTTATGGAATTATAGGACGAATTCTCTGACTTAGATACGCAGTGGTGTGGATAGTAAAGGCTCATCAATAAGGTTCGTATTAAAATGCTCGGTGGCTTCTGGTGCTGGTCAAGTATTGTTCATTCCTCAGCTCAATTTAAAGGTTTTCCTCCTCTGGGAAACATGCAGAAGGGAAAGTGAAACTCAGGAATTTAATGTCTTGAAGCAGGAACACGGCGCTAAGTTAAGGTGGGAGCAGATGAGCCATTCCCAAACGCTGCTGCCACGGTTGAAATTTGTAAACGGTCTGGAGAAACGGTCCATATAATTGAATCTTTTGGAAATGAACTCATTATGGAGAGAGTTGCGTTTTAGAGGGGAATGACTGAGCATCCGATGGGCTCTGGGCCAAGGAGGTCAAATGACTGTTCCTTCATTCCGATAGCCACGGATGGGTTCAAGAGCTTATTTTTTACTCTCTGGAAAAAAACTAACATTAATAGAGCTTATCCCAGACTTCTTGGGGCTGTTTCCGAAGGACAGAGTGCCGAGGCTCACTTACAACGTAATTTCGTCATCCTTCGCCCGCGGAGAGCTAACCCCTGGTGAATTAAGCAGGTGACTGACGCGCTCCCTGGGAGCCAGCCCGCCTCCAGCACAGTGTGAGCGCCGCCGCCCAGCCTCCCAGTTGATGCCTCCATCCTGTGAACCACTGCATCCTCCTGCCCGTGATGGCCGTGGCCTTTCCCACCAGTGAGGATCTCTGAGTACCACAGGGCTCGAGTGAGGGATGTCAGCAGTTGTCTAGCATAGCTTCCGTAGTTTACAGGTGAGAACACAGGACTTGGAGCATCGGGGGCTCATGGCCACACGGGGAGTGAATGTCTGTGTGTGGACCGGAGCCCTGGCTGTCCACCTGGGGCATCTGTGCCCCCGCCACACTTCCCAATTCAGCTGCCGTAGCAGCAGGAGCATGCTTGTGCCTGGGCCAGATGCTTCCGAGCACCGGGGGCTGGTTGACGGAGGAGAAGTCAGCTCTGTGGGTGTCCCTGCAGCCTGGGGCACGAGTCCTGAGCTTGTCTCTCATTCCAGGTGCTGTTGCCTTTCCTGGCAACTTACCTAGGACTCTTCTGATGCAGACGTCACTGTTTCTCCCCTGAACCCCTAAGCTATGTTTTTCCAGTCCTGGGTGCACGGGAGCGGCACTGCCCAGCACGGACGGGGTTATGTAGCAGGAACACTCCCTGGAATTGGCAAAGGCACTGCTTTGCTGTTTTGAATCCTGTTTGCTTTCCTTGTGACGTCTTCGGTCATTTTCGTGGTTTATTTCCATTCACAATACCCCTGGAAACAGAAATCAGCTAAACGACAGCAGCTTTGGATCTCTGGTAACCAGAAGCAAAGACAAAAATTCAGGAATGAGAACCCTGGCCGTCAATGGCGACTGATTTAGAAATTGAAAATGTCCTTAGGACAAGTCCCAGCAAATGTGACAGAAGAACCACCCATGGTCCGCGGCCCCATGTCCTTCCAGCCGTGTATGTCTCGGTGGATGGAGGGGCTGCTGGGGCTCTGCGTTCGGGGAAACAAGGCGATGTGGGCTTATTCCCGGGTTGCCACGGCGATTCCTCATTATCTCCAGTCACAGAGCCGTGTGCAGGGTATTGGCAGCTTACACACGTGCTGCGGCCTCTCCCAGGGATGCTGTGTGTGTGTGTGCGCGCGTGTGTGCATTGGGCTGCGGCTTCTCCCAGGGATGCTGTGGGTGTGTGTGTGTGTGGGTGTGTGCACGTGTGCATTGGGCTGCGGCTTCTCCCAGGGATGCTGTGGGTGTGTGGTGTGTGCATGTGCACGTGTGTATTGGGCTGCGGCTTCTCCCAGGGATGCTGTGGGTGTGTGTGTGTGTGTGCGTGTGCACGCATGCATTGGAGCAGACTCCACGCATGCCAGTTCTAACGGGCTTCAACAACACCTGAGCTCTGCTGGAGCATGTGCTGTTTCCAATGAGAGCGAACGTGTTTCCTGTCACTCCAGCTGATTGATCTGAATATCAGGGAATCGATGTCACGCGATTTCTTTTGTAGGAAGAGAGGGAGGAGAGACAAAGGGAATAGAAGGGGAAGGGAGGGGTGAGGAAGGGAAGAGAAATGGGAAAAATCACCCTCGTTGGTTGTGAGGAGCACAAAAATTGCCGTTGTCAGAAGTGCCGATGAGGTCTGCCTCCAGCCCTGCTGGCCTCCGGAACCCTGAGAAATTCCCACGGACTGTCCGATGTGACGGAGACTTTGTGCTGCGAGTGTGGCTCATGTGAGGTGCTCGCAAGGATGGTTTCCTTGCATGATTCCTCGTCCTGATTTATGGGAAACGCTTTCGAGTCTGGGGTTTTTTCCTATTGTGTCTGAAGAGTGAAGGCTATTTATTAAAATAATGTGGAATAAACCACCCAATTTGACCATGACTTTAGGGTGAGAATGTGTGTGTCTGTATGAATGTATGTGTTGTGTGTGCACGTGTGTGTGTGTGTGTATGAATGTGTGTGTTGTGGGTGCACACGCATGTGCGAGGGTGGTTGTGTAGTGAACCTGTTGCTGTTAGCTGCCTGCTCAGGTGTGACCATTCTCATGCTGTTCCGTTGTTTCTTTTTGGTAGAAGTCAAGTGCCTATGACTTTCCAGGCCACAGGCCTTGGCAGGGGGTGTGTTTAGAGGTAAACATGCCTGGAGACCTCTGTGTGTGGACAGAGAGAGGGGAGGAGCCCAGGCTATAGATGATGCCCCACAAACACATCCGGGGCTTGGACGACGACTTCCCAGCTGTGCGAGCGAAACTCCCGGGATCTGGTGCTGGGACAGAGAATTATGCATGGAGAGCCTCACTCTCGGCGTGTCAGCGTGAAATCTGATATTTAATTGAACATCTGTCTGCCTTTAATATGGACCTCATTATTAAGCTTACATGTGACTGTCTCTTTGCTTGTATTCTCAGATCTTAGGAGATATTTACAAAATTGATTTATAAACCAGAAAAAGAGACATTCTTGGTCAGACTTACCTGAATATGAAGTGAGGATGGGGGCTCTGCAGACCCTGCTGGGGGAAGCATGGGGAGAGGCAGGTGAAGTGAGGATGGGGGCTCTGCAGACCCTGCTGGGGGAAGCATGGTGAGAGGCAGAGTTTTTGGTCTTAAGGAATTCATTTGGTTCCCAAAGCCCCATTGGCTAGAAGGTCACTGACTACGTCATCATTTGCCTTTCAAAGAGAAGAATGAAACAGCGTCTGGCAGGAGGCTATGTCTGGGGAAGTGTGTGTGTGTGTGTGTGTGTGTGTGTGCCCATGTGCACGTGTGTCTGCACAGGTGTGTGTGTGGTTGTCTACCAGCCTGCAGTCCCCTCTTCTGTCATATTCTAGTCCACTGTGATCAACACCAGAGACTCCTCCGTCTGCTGTCTCCATCGGCCGCCTCCTCTCCCTGACCTGCCAGAGGCATCCACGGAGACCCAGACACTGGGGTTCCTGAGCTGCAGGCCAGCTGCTTCCCAGGCCCATGCCCTGCCCCCTCCCGACCTCTCCTGGCGCTCTCACCTCGGAGCTCTGGGGGCCGAGCGCCCTGGGGCACCCTACATGTCTCACCTCGGAGCTCTGGGGGCCGAGTGCTCTTGGACACCCTGCATGTCTCATCTCGGAGCTCTGGGGGCTGAGCGCCCTGGGGCACCCTGTGTGTCTCACCTCGGAGCTCTGGTGGCCGAGCGCTCTGGGGCACCTTATGTGTCTCACCTCGGAGCTCTGGGGCCCTGCCTGTGTCACTGCATCAGCATGCGTGGTTCTCTTCTAGGCAGGCACGATTTTATGTCTGTCTGGGAAATGTGACGATCAAGACTGGGTGAAGCCCTTCCAGGTCAGGTGGTCAGGAAAGCGCTCCCCAGGAATTGCGTGCAGGCTTTGACGGGGCGGCAGGACCTCTCTGGTCAGAGAATGAATTCAGAGCCGCAGGCTGAGTTTCACTTCTATGTTTTGTTTTTTCCAAAATTGGGCTTGCAGTGGCTCCAGCGTGGGTGTGACTTAGTTCCAGAGGCTCTGGAGGAGGCAGCCTCCCCAAGCAACCAAGCATCCTCCCATAGCCTCTCAGGGCCTCCGCGAGCACCCGAGCCTCCTCCTGTAACCTCTCATGGCCTCCCAAGCATCCTCCTGTAGCCTCTTGGGGACTCCCTGAGGGTCCTCGTCCTCCTGTAGCCTCTCACGGCCTCCCTGAACGTCCTCCCGTAGCCTCTCACGGCCTCCCTGAACGTCCTCCCGTAGCCTCTCACGGCCTCCCTGAACGTCCTCCCGTAGCCTCTCACGGCCTCCCTGAACGTCCTCCCGTAGCCTCTCACGGCCTCCCTGAACGTCCTCCCGTACCTCTCACGGCCTCCCTGAACGTCCTCCCGTAGCCTCTCACGGCCTCCCTGAACTCCCCCGCCTCTCACGCCTCCCTGAACGTCCTCCCGTAGCCTCTCATGACCTCCCTGAACGTCCTCCTGTAGCCTCTCATGACCTCCCTGAACGTCCTCCTGTAGCCTCTCACGGCCTCCCGAGTGTCCTCCCGAGCGTCCTCCCGAGCGTCCTCCCGAGCGTCCTCCTGTAGCCTCTCATGACCTCCCTGAACGTCCTCCCGTAGCCTCTCACGGCCTCCCGAGCGTCCTCCCGAGCGTCCTCCTGTAGCCTCTCATGACCTCCCTGAACGTCCTCCTGTAGCCTCTCACGGCCTCCCGAGCGTCCTCCCGAGCGTCCTCCTGTAGCCTCTCACGGCCTCCCGAGCGTCCTCCCGTAGCCTCTCATGGCCACTCATGGCCATGAGAAGCTACGCGTGGTGCATAATCCCGCGGAGACACCTGGGGTCCCCTCTGTTCCACAGATCATGGGGACCAGGGCCACCTACAACATGGTGGCCTGAATTGGGATTGTCTCCAGTGACGTCATTTTGAGACTTCTCTTTAATTCTGACTCTTAATTCTGACTCAAGGTCCCCAGGGGATGGTGACTGAGCCAGTCCTATCTGGGGCTTTGGGGCTACTGCCCCTGGGATATTTGGGCCCCAGACGTGAACACTAACCCTTGTAAATCTGCAGGGCTTTCCGACTCCTGCCTTCTCCTTTCGGACCCCTGCCTTCTCCACTACCTCTCACCTGGACTCAAGTTCCCTGATTCGCTGCATTTTCACCAGGATGAGCGTGGTTGTGATGGACGAACCTGACTTATGGCTTTATATGCACATGCAGTTATCTCCTTAGAATATATCTTTAGCAGAGAAACTGGGGCTCCTGGGGCTTGGCCATTTTAAAACTTCAGTCAAGTTGCAAATTTGTCTTTTGCAGAAGGGACGCCTAATTTGTGCCCAGCAAAATGTAGACGAGTCCATGTCACTCACCAGCAACCTGAGTTATCCCACAAAGTCCTTTGCCTTTCTGAGGTCTGATGGGCAGAATTGTCACATTGCCTTAATTAGGCCATCTTTAATTACAAATAAAGTCAAACATTTTCTTCTCTCTCTGTGAGTAAATGGGTTGGGAACGTTTTTTTCTTCCTGGGCTTTGGGGCCAGGGTGGCCTGAGGAAAGTGCGGGCACAGGGGCTCTGTCCCTTCATCCTCCTGCCACACAGGATAGCGCTGGCCTTGGGAGACACCAGGCTGAGGCCAGGCAGGCAGGGGCGGCCTCTTCCGCCTCCTCCTCTGGACAGCCCTAGAGCTGAGTTAGGAGAGCTGGGGCAATAGAGGTCCGGGAAAGGTGGTGCCTGCTGGTGTGGCTGTGGCTTCTCTGCATTTCTGGTCTGGGCTGGACTGTTTGTTGATGGAAAAGAGGCCCAGGCTGGGAGGTTGATGGTAGCACAGGTGCAGGGACGGGATGAGTGACAGAGAGATGGAGGAAAGATGGAATCCACGATGGGGAAGGGGCTGTGATTCAGGGCCAAGCAATGAAAGGAGGAGAGAAGTGGGGGTGAGCTCCATAGGCAGGGTCCAGGCTCAGCGGGAAGAGCTAGGAAGAGGAGGATGAGGGAGAGGCAGGGCTCAGGCAGAGACACAGTGAGGACTGGGCAGTACTGGCTCAGATTCTCAGGAGGGCCTGCCCCAGCCAGACAGTCTGTGGTGAAGGTGAGCCCATGCCTAGCTCCAGGCACTGACCTTCCTGGGGCCCTTGTTTGTGTCTGTGTTGGGGGGACACAGATCCATGCCTGCCTAGGATCCCCCGGGAGGGTCCGGGACTGCCCCCAGGGTCTGTGGTGGGTATCTGCTAAGAGCCTGTCCTGAGGGCAGGGCTAGCTCCAGGGCTGCAGATCATCTGTGACTCGGCTCTCTCTAGAGGGCTGTTTGGGTCTCAGGTCTGAATATTGGAGCCCAGGGCTTCGATGGAACTGGGCAGTGGGGATTTCTGCCAGGTGTGGATGGCCTGTGCAGCAAGAAAGAGCAAAAGGGGTTTTCACAGCGTCCTTCTCCAGCCAGCAGTGATGGGGCCTGGGCAAGGATTGATGAAGAGTCTGTGGGTTGTCCTGGGTGAGGGGTGGACACTGGGTCTGTGGGTTGTCCCAGTTGAGGGTGGACGTGGGGTCTGTGGGTTGCCAGGGTGTGGGGTCTGTGCATCGTCCTGGGTGAGGGTGGATGTGGGGTCTGTGGGTTGCCAGGGTGTGGGTGGATGTGGGGTCTGTGCATCGTCTGGGTGAGGAAGGATGCAGCGTCCGTGTCCCCCTTCACACGCTGCTCTTTAAGGAGTGCTGTGAGATGTCCCGCTGAGGGCTTGTCTTCCCACTCTCCACGGCTGACATCTCCAGTGTTAGGTCTTGGGCACCAAGGAGGGGCTAAGCTAAGGTGCTGTATATTAAAAACTGTCAGAGGAAGAAGGCCATCCCGTCAGGCTCCTAAATTAACGTGAGTCTGGCTGCACGTCGGCGCCTTCTTCAGGCATCTGGGCTCTCGCTTGGGCTGCCATTCTTAATCATATTTTAATTTTCAGATAAATTGCTTTCATTATCCGTTCATCGACAACACCACGTGTGCATTACTGCTCATTAATGTTTGTCGGCTACTGTGCTGAGGCTGGGTTTTTAAATAGCCATGGTCACGGTGCAGTAATTAATGATGATCCATGTTGGTTTTACAGAATTATTATTATGTTTAATCTTTGAAAAAACAACCTAGAGTGTCGCTGTGTTGCTGAAAGTTGTCCTCCGGCTGGAAATCCTTGAAGGCCACAGGAGTCCTTGGGACAGGCCTTCGTGTTGACCTGGGAGCAGTCCTTTTATGGCTCCAGCTGGGTCCCCCCCGGCTGGCCGAGTGGAGTGTCTGGGTGGCACTGAGGACCACCTTTCCTTTGTGATTGTGTGTTGGCCTCGCCAAATGAGCTCTTGGACAATGTGATACCAAATTAAGTTTTCTTGAAAAAACATCCACTATTTAAAGAATTCATTTCCCGCTTAAGATCTGATCCTATTCAAATTGGAAGCCAAGATATTTTCAACGTTAGTGATGGTTGCCTCTGTAGACTTGTGTCTGGTTAAAGTTGTGAGTATTGATAGTGTCTTCCCACCTGTGCGTGAATCACTTTGGATTTCTGGGGTCTAAGTAGGGACTTGCCGGCCATGGCCTTGCTGATGGGGCCTCCCAGATGCTGCCTGCCTTCCTGTGGTTGGGTTAGGTATGCTGGGGCCTTGAGGTCGTTCTCATCATCAACCTCATAGTCCAGACTCCTTCGAGTGGGGATGGCGTCTCTCCCATCCAGTTTCTCATTCATTCAGTAAACCTTTTATCACTTCTTAAAGACTTTCAGTAACATATACATAAGAATGACCATTTTAGCTATTTTAGGGATATAGTTCAGTGGCATAAAGGACATTCACACTGCCGTGCAGCCATCACCACCATCCACCTGCCAACTTTCTATTCCAAACAGAATCTCTGTGTCCATTAATGCTGACTCCCCCTCCCCAGCCCCTGGCTGCGCCCACTCTGCCTTCTGTGAACCTGACCATCTGGGGGCCACGTATCGTTGCAATCCGAGCATGTGCCCGGCTGCAGCTAAACGCTAAAGGCAGCACCGTGTGCTCAGGGCTGGTCCAGCTGTGGACTGTGTCAGCGTCTCCTTCCTTTCTGAGGCTGAGTCCCATTCCGTCGTGTAAATAGACCACATTCTATTTCTCTACCCCCAGCTGCTGGGCCTTTGGGTTGTTTCTGTGTCTGGCTTCTGTGAATAATGTGCTGTGAATGTGGGGGTACATACACGTATTTCTTTGAGTCATTGCTTTCAAGTCTGGTAAATTTTCATGAAACCATTTCCGTCGGCCAAGCATTGCGATAACTGGGCTTTCAGTGTGTCTCTGGAGGCCAGGAAGGGCAGAGCCACCTGCAGCCCTCCTCCAGCCCGTCCTTCTGAGGATGGCTGAGCTTCTGGGCCATGCTCCTGAAAAAGGTGAAGCTGAGGGCAGGAAAGAGGGCCCCCCATGGCTACCTCAGCCCACACCCTCCCACCAGTTTAAGACCAGGCCGGAAGAAATGTGGGCATAGGGCCTCTCAGGTCTCCTTGTGGTTGGTTTGGGGCAGCCTCCTGAGGTTCATGCTGGGCACCCAGCCCCGGCCTGCAGGGGTGAGCCTGGCTGCTGTTCCCACTGTCCTGGGCTGAGTTCATGTATTCGAGTAAGTCACAAAGTCGGGCTTTCCATTCTGAGGAGCCACCTTAAGCCTTGTGGGAGGGCCAGAGAGAGAAAAAGAGAGAGACAGAGACAGAGAGAAACAGAGACACACACACACGAGGGGAGGAGAGGAGCCCCATGCACCCTTGATTGTAAGTGTGTCCCCTACTTTGCCCTTGGCTTGGCCAGGGCCCTGTAGTTGGTGGTGGGACAGTGAGCCAGAGGTGAGGGCTGGCGGCTGGGTTCTGAGAGTCGCCACTGTCCCGATGGGACACCCCTGCTGGACGCAATGCGCCTCCTGTCTTGTGAGCTTCCTGCCCTGGGACCAGGCCCTTCTTTCTCCCTGGAATGGTCCCTGGAACCTTACGGGACATAAGAGCTGGGTCCCGGTTGCTTGGCAGTGGCTGCTGCGGGCTTGCTGATGGCTGATGGCTGCACAGATAAGCTGCCTTCCTCCTCTCCTGCGGCTTTTCTTAGCACCCACAGCTGATGGTGCCTGTGTGATGCCCTCAGTGATTTGGGTGGGCCTGGGCTGCGCAGCAAATGCAGGTTGCCAAGCACCCTCAAGGCCAGTGTTGGGTTAGCCCCTGGCCTCGTCCGGGGTCTGGCCTTGGGGTGAGCATAGCCAGGTGTCCACCAAGCAACCCAGGAAGCCACCATTTGTGTCTGTGATGGAGGCACCTCCTGTCCCCTCCGCAGAAAGAGTCAAAACCAGCCCTGAAATCACTGAGGTGCTGCCCCAGGGCGGCAACGACAGCTTGGCCCTCACCTTTGGGCGGCAGAGGCCTGCAAGCCGGGCACTCACTGCTGGGCGCCGTTTTGTCTCCCTTCTCTTTTATATAATGTGGGTGCTTTCCCCCAGTAAACTCTACCTGCAAACAAGCCCTGTGTTCACGTCATTCGTCTGGTTCCTCTTCTGTCCTCAAATCTTGGTTGCTATTTTCTGGTTGTTTGCACAGGACCATTGAATTTCGGAACTGGAGATGTTCCTGTCATTGGGTTCCACTCTGTTATTTTCAGAAAAACAAACTGTGCAGTCCAGAGAGGCCTGGTAGCCAGACGGAGGCCGCTCTCCCAGCCCGCACAGAGCCCACCTGACCCTGTGCTGGGCCCCCAGATCTTCCCAGCCACAGTTTTGATGATGATCGTGATGGGTTTTACTTGGTCCACAGACGCTTTCTCCCAGTCAGTCAATTTCTCCTGATTTCCCCATAGAAAAGCTAAGAGAAAATTTATTAGAAATTGTTTCTACTTTTTTTTTTTTTTTTTTTTTTTTTTTTTTTTTAGCTCTTTTCACCTTTTGCTTTGTTATGTTATGAATTGTGACCTATCTGGCCCCTTAAATAAAATGTGGGCTCCTTGCAGGCACAGGCTCTGTGTCTGGCTGATTTTTGTATTTTCTTTACGCACAGCACTCAGCGTGGTGCCTGGATGGTGGTGCCTATTCAGCATCAGACTGTTTATTTAAGAGGTGTGCATGGGGTTCTTATCTGCTGGGTGGGAAGCCCTGTGCTCCACAGATTGCTGGCAGCATTGGGTGAGGACTTCACCACTGTTGTTTTTGATTATGTTCAACTTTGCTTGTCCAAAAAAACCCAAGGAAGCAACAAAGAGATATTCTATGAGACAATGAATTTGAAGTGGAAATGTGATAGGGAAGGAAAAAGAAGCAAATATTCCCACAAGGTCAACAGAGTTCCCGCGACTAAGCATTAAGGTTGCCTTTGAGCTCCCAGAATTCAGGATGAAAGGGGAAAATGATAAGTTAAGTGGGGTTTTATTAAAAAAATGCATGTAGTAGGTTAGACAAAGGGAAATGAGTGACTTGTTGGTTATTTTAGATTCCCGAGGAAATTTTTGTCAGTAAAGATGACCAGCTTGTATTGTCTTTATTTTCAGAAATGGCAGTCTTTTACGTTAGATGTCCCATATCCCAACTGTGAAAACTTTAATCATTTACTTAAATACCATAAAGACAGCCAAGAAGACATTTTCCATTGATTTATATGTGTGTGAAAACTCATTGTGAAAAAACTTGCAATTTTCCATAATAAAAAAGCTTTGATTGAGGGCTCAATCACTGTGAGCCCATGACGGCTGCTAGGCTGGGTGGTGGCGCCTGGAACCACATTCTGTTTCGAGGGCAGATAAGCAGATAGGCAGCAGGGTCATCATCAGCCTTTGGCAAGAACAGCCTTCCCACATCCCCACATGGAGGGCTTGCATCTGCCTGTGAGCGAGGTCTCACCCCATCATCTTGGGGTTCACACTCACACTCTTCCCCTGCGTTCCCTGGATGCTTCCTTCAGGCTGGGTCCTGTGCAGGTGGATACTCCCTGTTGCCATCTGGTGGTGAGTACTGGGTTTTGGATGCAGCCAGGGTAGTTCTGCAGAGTCTAGCAAATGGGGGGACTTTGTCCCTGGCTCATAAGGACATCTCCCCTGCACTGCTGCGGGCTTCTCCACTGCGTGCTTCTGGGGCCCAGCCTGTCTGACTGCTCCTGCCACTCCTGCCATTCTTGCTGGTGGCCAGCCCATTGCAGGGCTGCACTGCAGTTGCATTTCCTCAGTTCTCTGTTGACACAAATGGACAGATGACACAGTGTGAGCAGCTGGCAGGAGAGTGAGAGAGAGGCAGGCAATGGTCACAGCTCACAAAAGCTAAATTACAGACACTTATACTGCAGCACCCTAGCTATCATCATGCAAACACAGAACATTTGATTGGAAAGGATCCTAGAAAATACCAAATTCAGTCGTCTCAATTTAGGAAATAGAAGCACAGAGAAGTGAAGTGATTTGCCCAAGTTTGTACAGCAGGCCAGTGGCAAAGTGGAACGAGAATCTGCCCTCTTAGTGCCCCATTCAATGGATTTTTGTTCTTTATGAATGAAGAAATCTCTTCAGCATTTATTGCAAGGTGCGTTTGATGGTGATGAATTCTCTCAGCTTTTGTTTGTCTGGGAAAGAATTTATCTCTTCTTTGTATTTAAAGGGTAGCTTTGCTGGATACAGTATTCTTGGATGACAGATTTTTTTTTTTTCTTTCAAGACTTTAAAAATGTCATCCCATTTTCTCCTGGTCTGTATGGTTTCCATTGAGATGTCTGTTGACAGACAAATTGGAGCTCCTTTAGATGTTATTTGCTTCCTTTGGGGTCTTCTCTTTGTCCTTGATCTTTGACAGTTCAATTATTAAAAGCCTGAGGAGGTCATATTTGGGTTGAATCTGGTGGTCTCTGACTTTCCTGAATCTGGGTATCTATGCCTTTCTCAAGTTTCAGAAAGTTTTCTGTTACTGTTTCTTTGAGTAAGCTTGGTACCTCTTGTTCTCACTCAGCTCCCTCTTGAACACCAGTAATTCTTGGATTTGGTGTTTTGAGCTAATTTTCTCTATCTTGTAGGTTGTCTTTCATTCTTTGTTCTTTTTCCTCCTCTGATTGTGTATTTGAGCTCACTGATTCTTTCCTCTGCTTAAGCTACTCCGCTGTTGGGAGCTTGTCATGAATTTCCTCATTTCGCTAAATGTATTTTTGTTTCAAGACTTCTGTCAGATTTTAAAAAATTATTTCAATCTTTTCATTAACTTTCTGAATGGATTTCCTGGTGTTATCTTGGGGATCACCAAATTTCCTTAGGGATGCCATTTGATTTCTTGATGCGAGCTCCCAAATTGCCACTTTGTTGGGCCAGTCACTGGTTCTTGGCTTTGTCCGTTTGGGGAGGCCATGGTCTCGTCTGCTGCTTTCTGGTTTGTTGATGTGTGTCCGTGTTTTGGCACTGAACGGTTATTTATTTATCTCTTCTGTGTCTGAGTGTTTTGGTTTTTCTGGGGTATGTTTGCTTAGAGATTCTTTGTGATTTACCTGTGCAGTGTTGTTTTCTTGCTAGGTTGCAGCCTCCTTTTTGGCACTAGGTGGCGCCTTAAGCCCAGGTTCAACTCAGCTCTGGTCACTGATGAAAGTGCTGCCTGTCCCAAAGGGGATGTCCTGATAATGTGGGAAGGCTGGGAGGGGACCTGGGGAGCACAGCTCCTGCAGCGTGGGGCTGCGAGTGGCCACTCTGATTGAGTGCCTCCTTTGGCCGAGTTGCAGAGCAGAGTTTCCAGGGCTGGGGACGGTAGCCCCACCCCCACCTTTGTCTCTGGCCATCCTCAGGGCTGTTTCTCCCTTCAGGCACTCAGGACGCTCCCCATGGGTTGAGGCAGGGAGAGGTCTCCTGCCAGGGCACCCAAGAGCGGGGCAAGCTGTTGTCCATTTTGATCTCACCTTTCTAAGTGTAGAAACTGTGTCAAGGGAAAATCTTTTGTGTACCGGATGCCAGGCAGGTTATGGGGAGGGGCCTTGCAGATATGGGGGTCTGGTTCTCCTGCTCTCTGTCTGCTCGGGGTTTTTCTGTTCCTGGTGGCCCCGGGACCTGACTCATCCTCACCTCTGGGTTCTTGGGTGTTGCTGGTGACCATCTCAGCATCTCAACACTGCGTGTTTGCTTTCAGGTTTCTGCTGGGGTGGTGAGACAGCTTGCTCCTGTCCTGCCATTTGGAACCAGAAACCCCATTCCAATTGTTGTTTTCTCATTGTCCTTTAATAGAACTCAGAAGACAGCAGATGGTTTTAGGTGTGTATGACAAGTGTGGTCTTAGGCAAATGTAAAGTAAGCTTTCAGCCATAAACTTCAACATTGTGCTTAGCAAGTGAATGTCCACTCATAGTTTTAGGACTTGTTTATACAAGTCCTGGATTTTATAAAGCCCTGAGTGATGTGTCATCTTTTGACTCTGACCTTAACTTCTATTGTGTTGTTTTCTATTAAGGAAAACAGTGGGATGCTAGAGTACCCCGTCAGGGCCAAGAGTGAGGACCACGCCTGCATGGTGGTGTTGGATCATGTGGTGTGAGGCAGGGGGTGCTCCCAGTGGGCGGCATGGCTGGGGAGGACCTCAGTTTTCTTATTTGTAAAACAAAGGGTCCTGAGCAAAATACATGCTGCTGTTCCCTTCAACTTCTGATAAAAATCTTGATTATTCTAAATACTAACAGGGTGTGATCTGTTGGCCTGCTGTTAGGAGACCCGGAATAGGAGCAAGTGTCTGGCCTATTGGCCAAGGGTGGCCTGTCTGTAACCGGGTGGCCTGATGAAGGCCCTGGTGTGGCGAAAGCAGCTGCCATGTTCCAGAAACAGAGTAACAGGCAGAGAGAGCCAGGCAGCTGCAGCTCAGAAAGGTTAATGTCTCCATTCGAAAATCTATTTCTGCTCTCACCTGAAACATTTAGATTCAAGGGATTGAAAGCTATATTTGGTAATTCTAAGAGAGAGTTTTCTTTGCAAAGAAGGGCTAAGAGCTTTGAGGCTCAGGTGTGATTCGTTTTTGTCAATCAATATTGTACTCAGGATTACCAATACCAGCCTACCCCAATTACGCCTCTCTGAAATGTGTGGGGCCCAGAGCCTTCTATTCCTAGCTGCACGGTGCTTCTGCTGCCTGACCTCACCTTCAGGGGGCAATAAGAAGTTTAATACAGCCACGAATCGGCTGCAGCACAGGAGGGGCCTGACCCACCTCAGGGTCCAGCCATTATCACAGGAGGGTGAAGGAGCCATTCGAATGCATTTCTGGAAAATGCCTATCGTAGCTGATCCTTGGGTCCTGCTGTGTGCTTGTGTAAGTTTGCTCCAGGGTAGCTGGCCAGGGAGGGGAGTGGTCAGGAGGGGAGCAGTCAGGAGGGGAGCAGACAGGAGGGGAGTGGTCAGGAGGGTAGCTGGCCAGGGATGGGAGCGGTCAAGAGGGGAGCGGACAGGAGGGGAGCAGACAGGAGGGTAGCTGGCCAGGGATGGGAGCGGACAGGAGGGGAGCTGTCAAGAGGGGAGCTGTCAGGAGGGGAGCTGGGCTGCGAATGGGTGGTCAGGGAGGGGAGCAGACAGGAGGGGAGTGGTCAGGAGGGGAGCAGACAGGAGGGGAGCTGTCAGGAGGGGAGCTGGGCTGGGAATGGGTGGTCAGGGAGGGGAGCAGACAGGAGGGGAGTGGTCAGGAGGGGAGCAGACAGGAGGGGAGCTGGGCTGGGAGTGGGTGGTCAGAAAGGTGCACTTTCTTCTCAGCACTGCCTGTTCTGCTACCTTTGTAGTAACCAGCTCTTCTGACGGCCAGAGTTCAAGCCCCCGTGAATGAAAATGATTTCTGTCACTCAGAAGGCTCCTCCCGTGGGGCTGTGACTGGCTGTGGACTGGCCCGGCTGCCCGCATGCCAGGGCAGGTGTTCACATGGAGTTGTTGAGTTGCACTCTCTTGCCCTGGAGAAGGATGAGGCATTAATAAGGTCGTTCCTTCTGCCATTTCACTCGTAGGTAACCATGTTTCGTGTAGTAAGAAACGCGGGGCTAAAGTGCCCATAATGTTTTAGCATTCCTTAAAAGGCCACTTACTTTCACAAATGGGAGTTTTGAGTGACTGTCGGCTGCTGTGTGAGCAACGAAGGAAAGCAGGTACAGTGTACGAGTCGCCCCAGACAGCTGCAGGCCTGCAGGGAGCCCTGGGCTTAGTGTGCCCAACAATTAGGGACCCAAAAGGGACTCAGGGACCAGGCCCAACTGAGGGTGGCTCGTGGGGTGCAGTAGGAGGGAGCTGGGGAATAGTGTGCAGTGGCCAATGGTGCCAGCGGGTGAGTCCCCCTCCTCGACGCTCCTTCTGCAGGGGCAGAACCCCTGGGGGTGAGTGGAGGTGGTAGCACGATTCCTCCTGCACCTCACCCGTGCCCTCGAGGTGGCGAGAGATGCTCTCGGTGAGGTCCTTCTGCCTCCCCCATGACAGTGTGATGCTGACACATCAACACAGTGTTCCCCAAAGCAGCTTTTCATTTCGTAATGGGGTAACTGTGGGCTCTGGAAGGGGCTCAGGTGCACCGTTGTTCTCTGCAGGGATTTCCAGGCAGTTGACGGAACTGGCACCTGAATGGGCCACAGGTGTGCCGGGGTGGGATTCGGAAATGCTGGGAGAGAGAATGTGCTTTGGTAAACAGCATACAAATTGGTTTGTAGTCCAACATTTTTTTTCCCTTTTGGAAAATCAGGTTTTTTTCTGCCTTTGGCATTTTGTTGATAGCCTAGAATCCAGCTGCTTGGTCCTTCTGTGCCTCAGTTTCCTCATCTGAACTGTGGGGCTGGGTGAGGTGAGGCGAGGCACTGGCCTGGCCGGTGAGGAGCGACCAATCCACTGGACATGGATCCAGTGGCCAGCAGGAGGCAGGGGCTCTCCTGTCCCTGGGGCACCTTCCTTCCTGCACAGCCTGGCTCACGGGCAGCCCTGAGATCCAATGGGGTGATGGGGACAAACGTGTTCTGGGACTGTAAGTCACTATTTGTCTCCAGCTCCCTCACCCCCAGGAGTTTCAAAATCATTGAAGACAAAATTGACGGGCAGATTCTGGGTGCAGATGGCAGTCCAGACACCAGAAGCAGGCCTGCACTCAGCATCTCCTGAGCAGCCTCTCCATCCCTCTACGGTTTCATCCCAACCTCCCTGCACTTCCTGGGTGAAGCAGGTACCCTGTGCATGTTTCCTGGGAACATGGGCACCAGCCAGTCCTGCCCCTGCTTGGGAAAGTGCTGCCCATTTCAGTGGAGTTTGTTCCTGCCAGAGGGAGCGGAGATGGAAGTGCCAGCTGAGGTCGAGCATCTCTCCTCGGGTGGCGACTCTAAGGGCCTCAGGGATGATGCTCAACGGAGCCTCTATCTGTGGGGCTTTCGAGTAGCAACCAGATGAACACGCCAGGGCCTTCTTTTTACCCACGTCCTGGTGGACATCCCATACATCCCGGTGCAGCCCTTCTGTTTGAGGATGTTTTAGGGGAGACACAGGATGCTGCGATCCACTTTACTGAGCACCTTTTGCAGGAAGGAATCCGTGCTGTATCCTGTGACCTAGTCTGCAAAGGGGAGCACCTGAGCCCTAGTAACGCCCTTGTTCTTGGACGTCAGGAAGGGAGTGGGCCTCATGTGGCCCTGGGGGCCCTCAGGGACCACCCAGGGGCACAGTGAGCTGGGCCATCTTCAGCACTGCCCTCAGGGACCACCCAGGGGCGCAGTGAGCTAGGCCATCCTCAGCACTGCCCTCAGGGACCACCCAGGGGCACAGTGAGCTGGGCCATCCTCAGCACTGCCCTCAGGGACCACCCAGGGGCACAGTGAGCTGGGCCATCCTCAGCACTGCCCTCAGGGACCACCCAGGGGTGCAGTGAGCTGGGCCATCCTCAGCACTGCCCTCAGGAACCACCTAGGGGTGCAGTGAGGTGGGCCACCCTCAGCACTGCCTCCTTCTGAGGGAGGGTGATGATGGAGTCTGTGCAGGAGGCTCCAGGATGGGAGATAGAATGAGTGAGTGGGGATTAGCCTCCCAGAACGGTTCACCTTGTTGGGGCAGGAGACACACTGACGGTCTCTTTGAGAAGTCTTGTGCTGTGGTGGTTAGGATTCGGGCCTGTGGCCATCACCATACCTCACAATTGAGCATGAAAACTCTGTGACGGAGGGAAGGACCCCAGGTGTTGGGGGCCTGGCCCAGCTCAGCACTCAGGACTGCACGTGATGGCAGCCAACAGAGACTCACATGGGGCATACTGGACTGTGAATGGGGACCCCAGGGTGGCTCTGGGGCTGTGAATGGGGAACCCAGGGTGGCTCTGGCACAGTTGCCAGGATCTGCAGCATCTCCCAGCTGCTTTTGTCTCCAGTTTATCTCTCTTCGTGTGGTGTTGGGATGGCTGCTTGTCTGCCTGTTCACTACTGTTCACAGGGCTTAGCAACCAATCTGCATGAAAAAATCTTCCACCAGAGAAAAGCATGAGGGAGGGGGCTCTGGTTTGGAATGGGTCAGGGCCTGCACCTGACCAGTGACTGGGCAGGGAATGGAATGTTCTTGTGGCTCCTGGGCTGCAAGGGAGCAGGTTTAGGGATTGACAACCATCCTAGGATACCACAATAGCAGAGGGGCGCACCCCCCAGGAAGGGAAGGCCCTTGACAGGCAAATGCCACAACCTCCATGGTTCACTCAAGAAGGTGAGTGCTACCACTGAAAAAATGTGTGACTGCAATAGATAGGAATTAATTTAACCCAGACAGTGAGACCTGTACACTGAAAACTATGAGATGGTGAAAGAAATGGAAGACAAGACAAATAAATAGAAGGTATCCCATGTTCATTGATTGAAAGAACTAATATTGTTAAAATGTCCTTACTACCTAGAGCAATCTGTAGATTCAATGCAACCCCTATCAAAATTCCAATGGCTTTTTTTTAAATAGAAATAGAAAAGCAATCCTAAAATTCATATGGAACCACATATAACCCTGAATAGCCAAGACAATCATGAGCCAAAGGAACAAAGCTGGAGGCATCACACCACCTGATTTCAAACTATACTATGAAACTATAATAACCAAAACAATGTGGTACTGGCAACAACAAAACAAAATAGACACATCAACTAATGGAACAGAATAGAGAGCCCAGAAATGAATCCATGCATTTATGCTCAATTGATTTTCAGCAAAAATGGCAAGAATACATAATGGGAAAAGGACAGTGTCTTCGATAAATGGTGCCAGAAAAACTGGATATCCACATGCAGAAGAATGAAATTAGACCTTATCTCTCACCATATACAAAAACTCAAAATGGATTAAAGACTTAAATTTAAGACCTGAAACTGTAAAAATACTAGAAGAAATCATAGAGCAAAACTACATAACATTATCCTGGGCAACAATTTTTTTGATTTGATCCCCAAAGCACAGGCAACAAAAGCAAAAATAAATGGGATTATGTCAAATACAAAGCTCTACACAGCAAACAAAACAGTTAGCAGAGTGCACATATGACCTAAGGATTGGGAGAAAATATTTGCAAGCCGTACATCCAATAAGGGCTTCATATCCAAAATATATAATAAGCTCAAACCACTCAATAGCATGAAAATGAAAAACCCAATTAAAAGGTAAAGAACCTGAGTAGACATTTCTCAAAAGAAGACATAAAAATGGTTGACAGGTATGTGAAAAGATGCTCAACCATGCTAACCATTAGGGAAATGCAAATCAAAACCACAATGGGGATATCACATCATACCTGTTAGAATGGCTATTATTAAAAAGACAGCAAGTGTTGGTGAGGAAGTGGCAAAAGGGAACTCTTGCACACTATTGGTGGGAATATAAATCTGTACAGTCATTATGGAGAACTGTATGGAGGCCTGTCAAACAACTGAAACTACCATATCATCTAGCAGTCCCACTATGAGGTATTTATCCAAAGGAAGTAAAATCAGCGTGTTGAAGAGAGCTCTGCACCGTCATGTTTACTGCAGCACGGTCCACAATGGCCATGACATAGAATCAACCTCAGTGTCCATTGACAGATGGATGGATAAAGACACAGTGGGAGACTATTCAGTCTTAAAAAAGGAATTCTGTGATTTCCAACATCATGGATGGAATTGGAGAGTATTATGCTAAGTGAAATAAGGCAGGCACAGAAAGACAAATACCGCATGATCTTACTCATATGTGGAACTGAAAACGAACTCACAGTAGCAGAGAGTAGAACTGAGGTCGCCAGAGGCCAGGGGTGGAGGGAATGGGGAGATGGCAGTTGGAGGGTACAAATCTCAGGAGCAATTTTTTGAGTTCGATTGTACAGTGTGATGAAGATAATAGATGATCATACATCTCAAAACTGCTGAGAGAACAAATTCCAAATGTTTTTATCACAAAAATGTTAAGTATTTGAAGTGATGGATATGTTAACTAGCTTGATGTAATTATTCCACATTGTATTCATAAATTGTAACATTGCCTTGTACCCATTGATAGGGTTTAGCTGTGTGTCCCCACCCAAATCTCACCTGGAGTTGTAATCCCCAGTGTTGGGTAGGGACCTGGTGGGAGGTGACTGGATCATGCAGGTGGTTTCCACCCTGCTGTTCTCGTGATAGTGAGGGAGTTCTCACGAGAGCTGATGGTTTAAAAGTGTAGCATTCCCCCCACCCCCACTCCTGCCACCTCGTGAAGAAGGTGCTTGCTTCTCCTTCACCTTCTGCCATGACTAGTTTCTTGAGGCCTCCCCAGCCCTGTGGAACTTTGAGTCAATTAAATCTCTTTTCGTCATAAATTACCTAGTCTTTGGTAGTTCTTTATAGCATTGTGAAAATGGACACCCATAAATATATACAATTGTAGATTATAAAATGTGTGTGACCAAGTCATTTTGCTTCCTCAGCCTCAGTTTCCCTACCTGGGATGAGTGGGCGGAACTGGAAAGCTCTGGATGACCGCTGCTGCCACACCAGCTTTGGCTGCAGCTCGTAGCTTCAGGAGGATTTTCCGTGGGGGTGGAAGACCCTGTCTCCTTCTACCTGGGGCTCCAAAGCCAGTGGCCTTTGTCTTTGTTCTTTCTCTTGCTCCATCCCACTCGAAAATACAAGTCCTCCTGACCCTCCAAAGCTTACTCTTCAGAAAACCCTCTGTGGCCTCCTATAAGAACACGCTGTCTCCAGACCAAGCTCTGGTTACCAGAGTAGCTCACAAAAACCCAAATTAAGACAAAAAACCCAAAGTAAGACAAAAAACCTGTCTTCCTGTTGGCCAGGAGATGGGCTGTTAGGTTTTCTCTCCTTGTTAATGTCTAGTCACTCAGATGACTTCTCTAGTTTCAAGGCTCTGCTGGGAGGGGTGTTTATGCCATCAGGGTTGAGCAGACATAGGGCTAGGCCATCAGTCACATGGACTGTGGGGGTCCTGCCAGGACTGCTCCCAGGCAGCGGGGTCCACCCTCAGAGATGGAGCACTGGGGCCGGGGACATGAGTGTCGCCAACATTTTATCCTCCAGAATTTCTCCCGCCCACTGCAGTCCTGGGTGCCCACACCATATTTTCCCTCCATGGCCTGACTGAGGCCTTGGGTCCAAGCTGTCTTCTGCCTAAAGCTCTGTTTTAGGTATCGTCCATCAGCTTCTGGGTTCTCACCTCACACAGCACGATTCACTTACTGACAGGGCACAGGTGCAAACCAACAGGGAAGCAGTGATTTCCAGGGAAGCAGCTGCACGAGCCGGTGCCTGATTTCTCATCAGAGGAGTGCCAGGGTCCCCTGGGCCCCCTCTCCTAAACCCACCGATGAAAGGTGCTGGGGTCTGTTCCTGCACATTCCAAATCGTGCACCGTCAGACTGTCATTTTTGTCAGGACCGAGATCGGGGAGAGCGACCACCTCCAGCAACACAGCCTCGCTTGTTCTTTCTTGGTGAGTTACGTGTGGGGCCTCTTTGATTTTTACATCTCACTTATTCTTGGGCTAGAAAAAGTCTGGTTTTACATGTTTTATGCAATTCCAAATTCCTGTGTGGCATTTCAGCCCAGACTCCAGAGTTTCTTGTATTAAATGCTGGCAAGTATAATTAGCATTCAAGACCTGGGTGCAAGGTGTTGCAAGTGTTAATTTAACGGTAAATTATGTGTCTTCAGTTTGGTCGAGGAGCTGCCTCTTCTGGAGGCCTAAACTTGAAACAGCCCCCCTTGACTGCGACGGGCCAGTGCTCCCCATCAGACGCAGTTCCTGATTGGCTCAGCCCCGCCCCATGTTGCTTCTAATTACTAAACGGCCTTGTTCCTGCTGAAGCCAGCGCTTCCCCAGCCTGGCCTGGCTGGTGGCTTCTCGGGGCCAGTGAGGGGTTGCTGGAGCTTCCCCCGTCTGTGCTGTCCTGCGTCCATCTTGGGTGAGGCCCTGTGCTTCGCTGCTGGTTGTCACGGCTTCTAAGGGCCCAGGTGCTGGCTCCTCGGCAGGGGACATTTTGTGTTTTTGGAAGGTGCTGGGGTCTGACCCTTTCGTGTGGGGTTCTGGGTGGCATGTAAGAGGGGCTGTCTTTCCCTGAATGTGAATTTCTGGGTCTTATCTTGGGGTGTGGCAGTGTGAAGTGTGTGTTCATTGGTGTGTTCACTGGTCGTCTTTGGGAGCTAAATTTAAACTCATCCTGGTGCCTGGAAATGCAGTCTAGACCCTCCATGGAAGCCTTCACCTGAGCTCGATTGTAGCTGTGATTCCACCGGGAGCAGCCGCGACAGCCCGTGTGCCACAAGCCTGGCTGCCCGAGACTCTGGGCAAGCCCTGCTTGCAGGTGTCGGGTGTAAAACCAGAAGTGGGGCTGTCAGATCATCTAATTCCACGTTGAACTTTCCCCTCGTGCTTTCCACGGCGACTGCACCGCGTTACATTCCCCCTGGCAGAGCACAGGGCCCCAGTTTCTCCACGTCCTCACCCACACGGCTTGTTTTCGGTTTTGTTTCGTTTCGTTTTTTGATAGTAGACGTCCTGCTGAGCGGGCAGTAGGTCTCACTGTGGTTTTGATTTGGGTTTCCTTGATGCTGGTGATGCTGGGCGCCTTCCCTGTGCTTTCAGCTGTTTGTACATCTTCTCTGGAGAAAAGTCTACTCAGGTCCCTTACCCGTTTTTAATCAGGTTTTTGTCGTTGTTGTTGTCGAGTTGTGGTTCTTTATGTATTTTGGATACAAATACCTTATCAGATAGATGAGGGCAAATATTTCCCCATTCCCTGGCTGCCTTTTCATGCTGCTAATGGTGTCCTTAGATGCACAAAGGTTTTAATTTTGATAGTTACATTCTTTCTTTTTGAGATGAAGTTTCACTCTTGTCGCCCAGGCTGGAGTGCAGTGGCCCGATCTCGGCTCACTGCGACCTCTGCCTCCCAGGTTCAAGCCATTCTCCTGCCTCAGCCTCCCGAGTAGCTGGGATTACAGGCACCCGCCACCACACCCAGGTAATTTTTTTGTATTTTTAGTAGAGATGGGGTGTCTCCATGTTGACCAGGTGATGGTTACATTCTTTTATTTTTATTCTGAATTGCTTTTTAAATTGTCCCCACCCCCGCTTTTTAAAAAAACACCTATGTATCTTGACTTTACCTAGTTGCCAGTTTCTTAAGACCAGGATTCTCCTGTTCCCAGTCCTGCTCCAGATGGAGTGTCGGTGATATGTGGTTGGTACTGGCCACTCCGCCTCTGAGTCTGTCTCACTGGGAGATATGAAGGTGGCTGAGCAGGGAGACGGTTCCTGTCCCTCTTCGTGGTTCTCAGCCACGAGCTGAGCTGGTCACTGCCGAGCATTTGTGGATGAACCTACAAGGTCGTTGCCAGCAGCACCTGGCCTGAGCTGAGTGACTCGCTCTGTGGTTCTCTGCTTCCATCAGGGTGAGCTCCCAGCTGGAGCAGATAGCCCAGAATCAGTGGCTCCACATAGGGGTATCATTCCCGGCTCATTCCCACAGCGGGGGCGCGGCCCTCTGTCTAGAGATGCTGCCTCTTCTGCAGAGAGCACTGGGCGGCATGTGGTGTCCAGCCGCAGACCACATTCAGGGACTGAGGAACATGGAGGCCTCTGACTCTCCCGTGTCTGGGTCGCATCATGGTTGCTCTTGTAGGGCACACGTGGGAGAGAACGACTCACCTGTGGTGCTTAAGTCCATGCAGAGCTGGCCATCGGCATGTGCTGGCTGTAAAGAACCCAGCACTCGTCCACGCTGCCTTTCTCCTTCCCTTTTCAAGCCCCCGAGGACTTAATTTTTCCTGGATCTTGGTTCAAGTGACCACGATGATGAGGTTTCCTGAGCTCCCGGTGGTGGGGAATGGTTGATCCTGTTTCCTTACCTCCCTCATGGGTGCTAAGTGTCAGTCAGACTTTTCTGCAGCTGCCCATTCCTCTGGGCTCCAGAAAGGCACCCAACCTCTCTGGGCTCTAGTTTCTCATTATGGAATGGGGACCATGACAGTTTATGCCACTAAGGGTTATCATAAAGATTAGCTGAGTTGACAGTGTGTGTGAGTGACGTCTGCAGGCGTCAGCTCTTATGGTGAGAGTGTGGGTGTGAGTGACGTCTGCGGGCGTTGGGTCTTACGGTGAGAGTTGCCATACAAGGACCTGAGGATTTTGTGAGTTGATTGCAGAATAGGACACTCTGCCAGTCACTCCACGTAGCTATGGTGACCGCATTTTCTCAGTCAGACGCTGGCATCCACAATCTAAAGTGAAAGTGAGGCTCCGTAGAGGACACAGCCTCGAGCGGTGAAGTGGGACCATGTGGACAGATCTTGGGGTGCGACTCCCAGGCCAACTCTGAGCAAGTTCCTTAACCTCCCTGTGCCTTAATTTCCACATGGTGTCAATGGGATAATAATACGCAGTGTCTCAGTCCATGAAGGCTGCTCAAAGTACCACCTCCTGGGGGCTTAGAAACAGCAGACGTTGATTTCTCACAGTTCTGGAGGCTGGAATCTAAGGTCACCACCCTGGCAGGGTTGAGGTCTGGTGTCTGGCGAGGCCCCTCCTGGCTCATCCACGGTACCTCACGTGTCCTCATGTGGCCGGAGGGTGAGCAGTCCTTGGGGCCTCTGTAAGGGAGCTGATCCCCCACGAGGCTCCACCTCCTCGCCTCTCCGCCATCCACCTGCTCACACCAGCACCCGGGTCTGGTTTCAGCACACAGCCCTGTTGCACAGAGGAGGAGACTCGTGGGCTTGGGGTGGGGGTTTAAGGCGTCCTTAAAGGTAAAAGGCTGGGAAGTGCTGGGTGCGCTGGTGCTCAGTGAGGGAGGCATGACTGGCTGTGTTCTCGGCACTGTCTTCACTGTCCTCCCCTCCTAGCCTGCTCCTCACCTCCCAGAAGGACCTCCCACCCACCACGCTTCCCCCTGCCCTGCCTGGCCAGCGTGTGCCTGGGCTCCTCAGTACTGCCGGCTGACGCCCTCAGACACCTGTGGCTTCTGTCGTGTGCTGCCTCCCTCGGGGCAGTGGGCTGTGCGCTGCTGGATTTACCGTCCCAGGCCTCACTGGGATCCCCGGGTGGTGGGAGGAATGGAGGCCCTGCTTGTCACACAAGGGAAGCTGGGATCTCCTGGATTTACCGTCCCAGGCCTCACTGGGATCCCTGGGTGGTGGGAGGAATGGAGGCCCCGCTCCTCACACAAGGGAAGCTGGCCTCTCCGGACAGTGAGGCTCCTGCTGTGGGAGCAGGTGCTGCCCAGACGCGGGGCTCCTCCCGCAGTCAGAGCCTCACGCTGCTCTGCAGACACATAGGCTGTGCTGGCCACTCCCAGGCACTGTCACTCTGTCCCCTGCCTTCTGCTGCCTGTCAGTGGCTGCTCTGAACTGTAACAAAATCCTTGAAAATAAAGGAATTTCCAGCGATATAGGGTCTCGGCTTATCTTCGGGTTTCATTATGGACTAAGCTGCTCAGACTTCACAGCAGTCCTGCCTTGGACACAGCCCACAGATCCAACGGCTCCTTAAATCTGACCTGGGTGTGTGGTGAGCCAGTGCCTGCTTCCTTGGGCCTCAGAAGCCATTGCTGTCTCTCAGGATTCACCTTTGGCCTCCTGGAATTTTTGCAACAGTTTCGACTGGGTGCCATGACAGCAGTTTCTACTCCCTGAGAATAGGAGCACTTTTACAGCTTTCTTGCAGAAATGCACATGGCGGGTGCTTGATCAGTTCAGATAAAGGGCTTTTTCTCCCTCTGGAGAATTCCTTTCAACAGGGCAGTGATTCTGAGCTGTCATTACTTTTCCCTTCTCCAAAAATAGCTGGGGAGATTTTATTCTTGTGGCCACACCCCTGGGGACCCTGACGGAGCAGTGGGCTCCTCCGTCTGTGGTGCTGCTGTGAGAAGCCCAGTGGGACGGAGGGAACCCTAGCAACGCTGCCAGCTCCCTGCAGGGAGGGAACTTCAGAGGCAGCTTCAGCGTCCCAGGGCACCGGGATTTACAGATTGAAGGTACTTTGGTAAGGCAGCCTCCACCTGGAGGGGGACAGTGGGAGAAAGGCAGGGTCCTGAGGGACCCCAGAAGGGGAGGCAGGAAAGAATGAAAGGGTGACCTAGCCTGGTATAGCAGGACACCTGGAGCATGGCGGTCCCAGGCTGGTGAGGGCTCCTTCTGCTATTCTGAGTGTGAGTAGTGAGTGTGTGCATGAGAGCATGTACATGTGTGAGCATGTGAGAACATATAGTGTGTACATGTGCATGTGTGTGAGAATGTGCGTGTGCGAGAACTTGTGCATGTGAGAATGTAAGAACGTGTACATGTGAGAACATAGTGTGTACACGTGCATGTGTGTGAGAATGTGCGTGTGCAAGAACTTGTGCATGTGAGTGTGTGAGAACGTGTGCTTGAGAATGTGTGCATGTGTGTGCATGAATGTGTATGTGTGTGCATGTGTGAGAACGTGTGCATGTGTGCATGTGTGAGCATGTGCATGTGTGAATGTGTATGTGTGTGCATGTGAGAATGAGCAAGTGCATGTGTGAAAACGTGTGCATGTGAGTGTGTACATCTATGAGAATGAACGTGTGTGCATGTGAGAATGAGCATGTGCATGTGTGAAAACGTGTGCATGTGTGTGCATGTGTGAGAATGGATGTGTGTGCATGTGAGAATGTGAGCATGTGCATGTAAGAACGTGCATTTGTGAGAACGTGTGCATATGTGTGCATGTGTGTGAAAACGTGCATGTGAGAATGCATGTGTGTGCATGTGCGTAAGAATGTGTGCATGTGAAAGCATGTGAGGATGTGTACATGTGTGAGCATGTGTACATCTGCATGGGAGAATGAGCATGTGCATGTGTGAAAACGTGTGCATGTGTGTGAGAATGTGGATGTGTGTGAGAATGTGGATGTGTGTGCATGAGAACGTGAGCATGTGCATGTGTGTGAGAACGTGTGCATGTGAGGGCATATGTGAGGATGTGTGTATATGTGAGAATGTGTGCATGCATTATGTGGTTGTGTGTCTGCATATGTGCATGTGTCTGCATACATGGTGTCTGCATGGTGTGAATGTGTGTCTGTGTAGGTGGTTGCTTGTGCATTGTGCACACATGTGTACAAGTGTGCGTTAATTCTCCTGCTGTACTGGGCAGCAGTCCTGGCCCCTCCCTGTGGCCGACTGAGTCTGCCACTGGCATCTTAATGCCTGAGCCAGAGCAGGCCTCCCGAGCCATGTCTCCGATGAAGAACCGGCACTGCAGGGAGGCAGCCACGAGGGGTCACTGGTGCTGCTTGGTCCTCACTAGCCACCCGGGTGACCGCAGCCTCTGGGCCTCACCTTGTTTGGCTGCAGGGAGGGCGTGAGTGACAGACCAGCTTGAAGAAACACAGCAGGGTGCCATTGTTTCATCAGAGGCGGCTGCACTCCCTCCCTGGCTGCTGGACTCAGGACCCGCGTTGGGTACAGCCTGTGGGGCCCTAGATGTGACCCGGTTCTCCCTGGAAAGCGCGCCCTGAGCCCTGCAAGGTTGCTGTTTCTAGGCTCTGGGTTCAGTGCCTGGGACACCCCCAGGAGGCCGCGTTCTCCTCCTGGGCTTCCCGGGTGTGTTCCCAGGGAGCTGCTGTGAGACTGACGCCCGTTCCTTTTGTCTGGGTGGGGTCAGCTGGCAGCCGCTTGAGCGGATGCAGTTGGTGTTTACTGTAGCCAGTATTCTGCAAACCTGAGTGTGTGTCTCAGCGATGGCTTTGCGACGATTCTAGAAACGGTTGCGGTCCCTGCCCAGCCCTGGAACATGCTTGTGCTTGCTCTGCCGGGGCTCTGCCTGCCCCGTGGTTTGCTGCGTGTCTCTTGCCTGCTGTTCTTGTTGGAATACAGCCTCTGACGCTTCTCATCTGCAAAGGCTTCGTAATTGGGGTGCCTTTTCTGCCCATCCCTTCTTGCTCACAATTCAAGAACTTTGTTCTGATAGTTTCCAGGGAGCTAAGATAAATCAGTTTTCACGTGCATGCCATTTACCTTAATATACTGTTTACACAAATGATTGAATAGGTACGTGCATTGTGGTTATTTCAAACAATGCCCTAAGCTAATTGCCTCACTTTGAAATACTAAATTAAGTGATCATATTGTATTAATTAATTCCCAAGTCCTGTTATATTTCCATAAATAAATAAGAAATGTAAAAAAAAAAGGCATATAAGTAAAAGTAGGTAAAGATATTAGAAAAAGGGGAAAAGAAGATGGTTAGTTCACTGGAATCTGTGCCACAGGAGCCTGTAAGCAAGAGGTGTCCTTGCCCAGGAGCTGGTCGTGCTCACGCGTTTTTGGTGGAAGGAAGATGCTCCTGGCTGTGGGGCCCGGGGGACCCTCTGTGATCTCTGTGGAGAATTGTGGGGTAACGCAGTGAGCGACGTTTCTGAGCAGACGCACAATTAGAGTCTCTGGGCCATTTCTCCTAGGATACCCTCTAGGGCAGGCCTGGGCGTATCACCTAAGCAAAGTGTGGCAAGAGCACTTTCATCACGGGGGATCAAAGCCACCTTGTTGGGTTCACAGCTTTCTGGTGCTCCGATTACATGGTTCTGGGTCAGTGCCATGGGTGTCACGGAGAGTGGAGGCTCAGTATCTCCAAGCAACAGGACCCTCTGGGGCACCCTGGGCAGCAGAGCCCCACCCTTCCTCTGAAGAACAGAGGTCCACTAGGATCACCTGCTTCACATATGGAGCTGGGGATGGAAATGCTGGGGGTCAGTCGACCCTCTGAGCCCAAGCAGAGAGTAAGGGACGGGGTGGAGGCGCACGGCCACCTGAGAACTTGCGAGACTCACGCCGGCCCCTCCTGGGGCGCCCCCACCACCAGCCCCTTTGGTCCCCAGTGAGTCTTTCATCCAAGTGGGTCATTCATCCAAGGGGGTGAGGACTTCTAAATCTATGTGAGATTTCAACAGATGAGGCTTCTAGCTGACATCTCCGTTTTCTTTTAGACAAATGGGAAAACACCAGTTATAGTCACTCACTAACATCCTCTTAGTCCACACCGGGTGCAAGGCACCGCACCAGATGCTGTGGGGGTGTGAAGAGGCTGCAGCTGTGATCCCTGCCTTCCAGGAACTCATGGTGCCACCGGGGAGAGGGTGATCCTGCAGGGTGGTAGAGGTGAGATGCCATCTTGTCCATGCGGAGACTGTGTGTGAGCATATGCGTGTGGGCATGTGAGTTTGTGCATGTGCGCTTGTGTGCACCTGTATATGAGTTAGTGTGTCTGGGTGTGTGCGTGTGCACATTTGCAAATGTGAGTGTGCACGTGCTCCTGTGTTTGCACAATCAAGTGCATGCAAATGAGTGTGTGCACACCTGTGTGTGTGCATATATTGGAATGTTCACGTGGGTGCATACGAGTGTGAGTGTGTGAGTGTCCCGTGCATGGGAGAAGTGTGTGAAAATGTGTGTGTTTGTGCATATGTGGCTTTACACCACATGTGTGGTGTAAAGTTGGAGGGAGGTATGCAGCCCCGCAGACTAAATGAGAATAGAAGTGGGCTGGAAGCTTGGTCCTGGAGGAGGTCTGTGCTAGGCCTTTATTTGTGTTTTGGGGACAGTGACGCTTGTGAATGAAATTTCTTTGGCCTGTGGGAACAGTGCTCTAAGGAACACTGGTTAAAACAAATTACCAAGATAAATGAGCTCTTTTTCTGATTTCTCCAAAAATCCAACAACAGGAAATGCTCAATATTTTATCTTCAAATGGAAGAAACTGACCACCCAATTCTAGATTACTGTTAATAAAAGTGCCTCTAAGCAAACCTTTTGCTCCTCAAAGCTTTTGTGTCCATTGTCCTGGGCCCTGTTCATCCGCTGCTCTGCATCCTGGGCGTTCCTTCTCTCACTGTCTTTAGCACTGTCCATTCCGGTCCCAGAGGCAGTGGGGTCCAGCCTTCTGTCTGCACAGTGAAGGGGTTGCGTCCCGGAACTCTGGGGATGTGAGGCCCCCCAGTTCATTGAGTCCCTGAGATCGGGTTCTGTGGGGTCCAGCCTTCTGTCTGCACAGTGAAGGGGTTGTGTTCTAGAACTCTGGGGATGTGAGCCCCCCCCGGTTCACTGAGTCCCTGAGATCGGGTTCTGTGGGGTCCAGCCTTCTGTCTGCACAGTGAAGGGGTTGTGTCCTAGAACTCTGGGGATGTGAGCCCCCCCCCGGTTCACTGAGTCCCTGAGATCGGGTTCTGTGGGGTCCAGCCTTCTGTCTGCACAGTGAAGGGGTTGTGTCCTAGAACTCTGGGGATGTGAGCCACCCCCCCGGTTCACTGAGTCCCTGAGATCGGGTTCTGTGGGGTCCAGCCTTCTGTCTGCACAGTGAAGGGGTTGCATCCCAGAACTCTGGGGATGTGAGGCCCCCCAGTTCATTGAATCCCTGAGATCGGAGTTCCAGGCCAGGCAGAGTTCCTGTTGGGGGACACCTGCCATGTCTCGCCTCTCCCAGCCAGGGCAGCAAGAAGCTTTCCTTCCTGTTTTGGAAAAAGACTCATTCAACAGAACGTCTCCCAGAATATTCCTCTCCCCCACAAGCCTGTCTGTGCGTGGGCTCGGTAGCGTGTGGAAGGGCTTGGTTGCTGCCGCCGGCAGAGGGATGCGTGTTGTCCTGAGGTTCACCTTGCAGATGGCTCCAGTCTCTCCAGGTCTCTGGTCTCCATGACCACCATCCTCGCTTAGCCACGATCCCCTGGGTGGGGCTCCTCCATTCACCAGCCATGGGCTCCTGGCAATCTCCAGCCCCTGCCAGGGAGATCTGTTTTAAAATGCAGACCCATTCAAGAGCCTGCCCTGCCTGGAACACCACCCAAGCGGAGGCGGCCTCCTCTAGCTCCTGGGATGAAGGCCACTGCCTCTGATTCCCGCAGGCTGTGCACAGTCTGCTTGAGTGGCTTGACCGGCGTGGTGCCCTCTCCTGCCTGATCCAGAACTGCAAGGCCTTGTCCCCACTGCCCACTGGGGCTGACCATGGCCGGGTGCTGCCATGCACAGAGCTGCTGTCTCCCCGCTGCCCACCGGGGCTGGGTGGTGCCATGCAGGGAGCTGCTTCCTCAGCCTGGAGTGTCCTCGATGTCCTCAGGCCGGCCGCTGTTCGTTCTCTGACTGCTGGGTGAGGTCGGCACCGTCTGTCAGGCTCTCTCATGCCCTTTTTTGCAGTCCGTCCACAATTATAACCGAACCATCAGTGGTGAACATCTGTTGCCCCAGGATCCTGGAGGCTCTGGAGCATGGAGCCTGCAGTGTCTGCTTTTTCTGCGTGCGTGTTTCCCGGCTGTCCTGGCCTGGCCATGCAAGCAGGATGCAGGGCAGAGCTGTGCCTTCCCTGGGACGAGGGTGTGGGGCGGAGGCAGCCGAGCAGCAGGCATGGCACTGACCTGCTCCTGGAACAGGAAGGGGCTTTGCAAGGCGCAGGCAATGCTGGGGACATAAATGACAAGCCACGTTGATGAGAGCACCCAACGCTGCAGGGAAGACAGAGGGAGAAGGCACGAAGCCGTCATCGAGGAGCGCCTGGGGGTTAGGATTCCACGCAGAGGCGTGGGCAGTGTCTGTTTGCTGGAAGGGTTTATGATGTTGGATTAGCGGCATCCTTGGGCACGCACAGTAAGTTTGGCAGCTAAACACATTAGTGGCTGTGCACATGTGTGTGTATGAGTTAGCAGCTGTGTGCGTGTTTCTGCATGAGGATTCACGCGTACACATATATTTGCACACATGAGTGTTTTGATGGTGACAGTAGCCGAGGACGGGTGGACAGGGAGCCCACAGTTTTCATAGGCAAACCCGTTCTCATCCCCCATGATTTTCAGACAGCCCCCAATTTGAACTCAGTTGCCAGCGGTAAGACTTGGAATCAAGGTTGCGCATGGAATGCCCGTTCTGGACGAAGAGCAGGACCCTGGTTCTGAAAGTCTCATGGACGGGCTCCATCACCCAAGGCCTCCTGCCTCCACTGCGCTGCGGTGACCCACTTCCAGCTGGGAGCTTGGCATGGCCTGCGGGACTGCAGAGCTGGACGGCTCAGTCTGGGCTTCGATGATAGGGTTATGTCGACAGGGTGCAGGGCCATGGTGCACGAAACACAGTCAGAAGTAGAAGAGAGTTCATGAGGAAACCCCGAGCAAGGTCAGATCCCAGGTGGGGTCTTGGCTGTATCCCAAGAACATGAAGGCAGGAGTCCCGCAGAGGAGGGACCTGAGGGTTAGGGGTTCTGGGTAGTTTCTAGGGTGATTAAATGGTCAGCGGTGAGGCGACTTCATGTACCACTTCCCGGGATTGTTTCAGAGGCCGCACTGCACGTCTGTGATGGTGGAGCAGCCTGGCCTGGTGGGAGCTTTGGTTCTCTGGCTCCAGCACCTCTGCTGTGTAGATCACCCCTGGCGTCCCGACGCCGGAGTCTCATCACACCTGATGCTTTCCTGACTGAGACTTCACTTTCCAGTGCTTTTCTCTAGTATGTTCATAGAGAACTTTTGGGGTCCTGCCTATTAGCCAAGTGACCTGGAAGAACAAAGCAATAGTTTCAAAATTCTGGCCACATAAAAATCAATTCTACCAAATGTATTTAGGAATTTCCTTAATTTTCTATTTCATTGCTAGGCATGTATCCGTATTTGGGGGAATCCAGCAGCCCCTTAAAATCAAGCAGGTAGCAGTGAACCTGGGCATGATCTGTGGGAGCTTCTGGGCTCCTTCCTTCTGGTCACACTCTTCTTCAACAAGCCTTATTGCTGAGTATTTACTAGAATAAAGGATACCCATATCATGAAGTCCTTTAAATACGGAGATAAAGATGAATTTCAATATTGAAAAATGCATTGGATAAAAAATCATGAGATACCGACACGCACCTATGACAGCAGCCAAACGCGGGAACATGGACGCAACCCAGTGCTGCCGAGGACGCGGGAACATGGACACCACCGAGTGCTGCCAAGGACGCGGGCGATGGCGGCGCCATCGCGGCTGCTGGGAGTGAAAAATGGCGCGGCCACTGTTAGGCTGATCGTTACTGTGGAGGACAGTTTGGCGTTTTCCTACAAAACTAAGCATACTCTTACCATATGAGCCAGCAGTCACTCGTGTTGGTCTTTACCCAAAAACATGGAAAATTGATATCTGCAAATACCCTGTGAGGGAGGCTGCGTGTGTGTGTGAGGGAGGCTGTGTGTGTGGGAGGATGTGTGTGTGTGAGGGAGGCAGGCTGTGTGTGAGGGAGGTTGTGTGTGTGGGGGGAGGCGGTTTGTGGAAGGCTGTGTGTGTGTGTGAGGGGGGCTGTGTGTGTGGGGGGGAGGCTGTGTGTGTGTATGAGGGAGGTTGTGTGTGTGTGTGAGGGAGGCTGTCTGTGCTTGTGTGTGAGGGAGGCTGTGTGTGTGTGAGGGAGGCTGTGTGTGTGGGAGGATGTGTGTGTGTGTGAGGGAGGTTGTGTGTGTGTGTGAGGGAGGCTGTCTGTGCTTGTGTGAGGGTGTGTGTGTGTGTGAGGGAGGCTGTGTGTGTGTGAGGATGTGTGTGTGTGTGAGGGAGGCAGGCTGTGTGTGAGGGAGGCTGTGTGTGTGTGTGAGGATGTGTGTGTGTGAGGGAGGTTGTGTGTGTGTGTGAGGGTGTGTGTGGGGGGGGGAGGCGGTTTGTGGAAGGCTGTGTGTGTGTGTGAGGGGGGCTGTGTGTGTGGGAGGGGAGGCTGTGTGTGTGTATGAGGGAGGCTGTGTGTGTGTGTGTGGTGGGGAGGCTGTGTGTGTGTGTGCGTGTGTGAGGATGCATGGAAAATATCCCTACTTTCCACTCAATTTTGCAGTAATCTAAACTGCTCTAAAAATAAAGCCTATTAACAATGCACTGGGGATGGTGTCTGTGTCCACTGCATTGAGTACAGGGATAGTCTAAGGCAAAGAGAATCAATGGTTAGTTTATTTCAACTGTCAAGTAGTTAAAATTATTAGCTAAAACTGATTTTAAAAGCACAAACTATATTATGCATTATATTCTATATATTCTAAATAAATATTTAAAGGAAAGTTTTCAAGAAAGTCTAATATATATTATTCTAAAATATATTTATGACATTGTATGCAAGAAACAAAATTTAAAGAATGAGGCTATTATGCTTGAGAAATGATTTGCTTGGAACGTTCCACAATTGATAGGAATTGTCCTGGGCCATTTTTCTTTATGAAAAGCTGAATGATTTCATGAGTTTGCTTGGAAAGGGGATTCTCAGCTGCATGTTGGGAAGCGTTGGCTGCCCACAGATGTGCTTCTATTTGGCACCAAATCACCAAGCCCTGTGTGCAGACACCCGGAGTGGCTGAGTGGGGCCCGGACCAGCCAGGCTCTGCCATGCCCTGAGCTGGCCATGCACGTCCACCCCGGGGGTGCATTTTCCAACGTGCACAAGAGACCGGGGAGCTGCAGGCAGCCGGCACCGTCACTGCTCTGGGGCCGGCCGAGAGCGCCCTTCCTTCTGAGGGTGGGGAGTGCAGCTCGCAGGCTCTGCTGCTGAGTGGAGCCCTGGGCTTCTGAGCCTCCCGTGGCCTCAGGGATCAGAAGACGCTGCCGGCCCTGGCCTAGGATTAGGTGGTCACTGACTTGGGCCCCGCCTGGGGGTCCAGGAACCTGGCTTTTGGTTCTTCCCGGCCTATGGCTCACTCCCTCCTCTGTGGCCCGAGGCCTTGGTCCTGAGGCCTAGGAGAGTTCTGCATTGTGAGCACGGGGGCTGGGCCATCTCAACGTGCCGCCCAGTTCCTGCTTGTTGCCTTTCTATTTTCAAGATATTTTCATTTGAAAAGTAGAGTACAAACATTAGATATGTTTGAAGTCATTCCTTATTTTCCCTCTTTGCCCCTTTCTCCTTCCTCCCCCCCTTCCCACTCCTACTTACACTGAATGGTTCGTGTCTGAGGAAGGCAAAGGAGCGGGCACATCTGCCTGTGTTCCCGCCGTGTGGTGCGGCCTGTCCATCACGGACGGTGGGGGGCGCCGGGCTCTGCAGACGTGTCCCCGAGAGCCCTCTGCCTTTGTGTGGCCTCGCAGGGATTTCGGGCCGGCTCTCAGACAGGAGGCAGCGCGGCCGGGCTGCACGGAGGGAAACGGCGCAGGCCTGGCGTCTCCTCGCCATTGTCCGCCCGCCCGCGCAGCTGCCAGGCTGCCTCCCGGATTCCCTGGTCTTTGCAAAGTCCCATAGAAACCTGCAAGACGCTTGCAATACTCGAGGTTATTTTCTGCTAATCACCCGGGCCGGTCGACGGGAGCATATATGTAATATCAGACCAGCAATTACTGCGTCAGCCTGGCCCTGGGCAAATGTGTTTCTGCTAATTACACTTGTTGCATTTGAATGGCTTTCTTCAGCCAAGCTGCACGACAAAACCTAGTGAACAATAAAAGAGACCATTTCCCCTTCCGCCCGGCCCGAGGCTGCAGATGGCCGCCCTGTGTGGAAGCAGTAGCGCCTGAATTAATCTTTTGTGTGCACCAAAGAAGGTAATTTGAATGTTTGAAACCCCACAGGAAGCCTGTCTCAAAGTGAACAATTCGCGGAATAAAGACTAATTAGGGACTAAATTAATTAGAAGGTGTGGTTGGAAAGGATGGTGATGAGCAGAGTCTGCCATTTCAGACAAATGGAATCGAGCTAAATAAATTAGTCCCCATTAGTCCCACATCGTTCGCCTGCCTCGCGCCTCTCCTGCGCCGCCGGAAAGCAGCCCCGGAAGCCGCCCTTGCCTCCCACGCAGCCCAGGGAGAGACGTCTCCGCCGATCCTTGTAGCTCTTGCAAAGTGATATTTACATTTCCTGGATGTTCTGTTTTCCATCTGGAAAACTGGCCTGGAATGTTACTGACTTTATTTTTTTGTTGTCACTGAGTTGTCAGAAGCAAGTTTTACATTAAAAAAAAGTGAAATTACATAAAAGGAGGGCTTGGGGGTTATGGAGGAAAGTGTAGTGACAACATTGCAGCCACACTGGACTTTCTCTCCACCTTGGCATTTGTGTTTTCCGTGATGCTCGGTTTTTATTTAACAAACCAGCATTTTCCGGGCGCTCCCGGGGCCTAACAGCCCTCTGGTGACGCCGTGCTCCAAAACCTCACGGGGGCACATGATCAGAACGCATTGCAAGGACGTGTGTGACACCTTCCTGCTCTCTGAAAATGAAACGTCTCGTTCTGTCTTATCTGCTTCCCTTCTCACAGATGGGGTATTTGGAAGGTGCCAGAAGGTTCCGGCAATGGACTTTTACCGCTACGAGGTGTCGCCCGTGGCCCTGCAGCGCCTGCGCGTGGCCTTGCAGAAGCTCTCCGGCACAGGTAGGGCGGGCGTGGGCCGAGGCTCGGCGGCTGCCGCACTGAGCGACCGCACGGGGTTTGCTTCTCCTCCTGGGTGGTGAGGAGCTGGGATGGACTGAATCCGCGAGTGTGGTGGTGGAAGGGGCAGGTGGGAGCCGGGCGCTGGGCTCACGGGTGCTTCCTACTGGGATCGTCCGTTCCTGGGTTTGGAGGAGCCCAGGCCTGCTGCCTCCTGTGTCCGAGGGAGGAGATGCCGGGAGGCTGCAGTGGCCTGCAGCTGGGCCTGGCGCAAGGTAGGCAGGCGTCGGCTGCTTATCTGGGCCTGGCTGGGTCCGGTGCAGGCGTGGCTCGGCCTGGAGAGAATCAGCCTCCCCGTCATTGTTGTTGTGAAATTTTTGTTGCAGGTGGTCCCTGCAGGGGTGATGGGAAAATAATTTTAAAAATCATGATAATTTAAAAATTACATGTGGCAACATGGTAGGACCAGGGAATTCCCAGAGCACCGGCCCACTGCTGCCGTTCTTTGACAGTGAAGTGAGGTCTCTTGGTCAGAAGCAGTGCTGTGTGGACACCATGGTGATGGATAAGGCGTTCTGAGTCCACGGATGGTAGTTATGGCAGGAGCACTGTGCGTAGGGAAGCGAAATCCACATCTGGAGTAAGCCTCTAGTCCAGCAAGGACCATTCCCCGCCCCTTCCACAGGGGAAGCTGCCTGCGGAACCGCCTGCCCTCTGGCGGCTGGCTGATCACCTCGGGGAATGGTGTCATGTTGGGGACTCAGGGTTGGTCTTTGTGGTGGCCGACTGGGGACTCAGGGGTGGCCACAGCAGGGCTGGCTTTGGTGAGTGGGAGCCTGGGCGTCACTTGCAACTCTGCCACCGCGGCCACTTTGTTCATGGGCCCACAGGGCAACTGCAGGGTGGCTGGGTAAAGAGGCTGACTGGTGTCCACAGAACAGGTCACCCTATCCACTTGGTTATTAAAGTCCTCCTCTGCTGAGGTCACTCTTTGGAGAACATTCACACGGGACATTCATATCTTAGTACTTCATACCACTTCATAGACGTCTATCTAATATGTCTCTTCCCCAGTTGCCCTTGTCAACAATGTTTCCAGTCATATTCTCTCCGAGTCCCTGGCCCTCCAGCCAAGCCATTGGCCACAGCCCATTAATTCATAAGTAATCACACATCTGGCCGTTTCTCCTTCCAGGCGGAATCACCAGCCGTGTGCACTGCTTGAGGTTCTGCTCACAGGAGGGTTTCCGTTCACCTCCGTCCTTCAGGGGGTTCCCGGGTTCACCTCCGTCCTTCAGGGGGTCCCGGGTTCACCTCCGTCCTTCAGGGGGTCCCGGGTTCACCTCCGTCCTTCAGGGGTTCCCGGGTTCACCTCCGTCCTTCAGGGGGTCCGTCCCCGTCCCGGGTTCACCTCCGTCCTTCAGGGGGTGGGGTACCGGGTTCACCTCCGTCCTTCGGGGTCCGGGCTTCACCTCCGTCCTTCAGGGGGTACCGGGTTCACCTCTGTCCTTCAGGGGGTCCCAGCATGGGCGGTGTGCAGTGCTACATGTGTCTGCTTTTGGGTGGTGCCTGCGCGTTACACGGAACCACCCGCAAACAAAGCCCAAGTCACCTGAGCCCAAGGTCCGTGGGGAACTCTCCACAAAGCCAAACTGCAGGTTGAGAGGGTTGAGAGGGAGAAACGCGTGTGGCGGTGTGGGCCCGGGCGCTGGGCCACTCCCTGATGCACATTCCAGGCCACACTGGACTCCTGAGCCCTTTCCCCACAAGAGCCTCCAGGGCGGCTTGGGCCCAGCTCCTGCTCCATGTGTGCCACTGTCGTTTGGCGATGGGGTGCTGTGCGCAGCCCAGTGCCAGGCTTGGCAGGGCATGTAGATATGGGTATCAATTTAGATGACACAGACTGAAGGCTGCCCACGCAGGGACAAACATGGAGTGAGTCATATTGAAGGAAGGTCGTGTGAATATGCAACTGTGTCACATTTTCTGAGTTTGCTTGTCTTGTGAGCCTTACTCTATGTTTCACCCTTCACTTTTTTATCTTGAGAAGAGGGAAAAAGCCTTATTTAAAGAGCAAACAGATGAGCTTTTGCCACGCTGATGGCTGGACGTGCAAGTGGAGGCCAGGGGTTTTTCAATGAGAATGGGCGTGGCTCTTTCAGAACTTCCCCTGAGCGTAATTTCAACCCGGCTCTAGGTATGTATGTAGCTATCACCACGTGCTGGCAACTGGCACTGAACATCATCACGTTTCTGTGCTATCCTGTGCTGAGATGTGGCGGGGGCAGCGTGCCGGAGTTCACCTGAGCTCCCTTCTCATGGGAGCTAGTGCCACGGGCACTCTGGGGCCCTGCCTGGGTGGGCGTCCCAGGATGAAACGAAACCAGAGAATGCACAAGACGCTCAGCCTGACAAACTAGAAAAGAACCAAGAAATTTAAGGTGAGTTTCAAAAGGAGAGATAGAAAAATATCTAGTGGCCCCGAATTCCCCAACAGAGATGAGTTTTCTTACCTATGATTTTAAAGCAATAGCCTTTTCTAGTTTGTCTCATACATCCATGAATTCAAATTACATGACAATCATCTAACCAAATAATGGCAAAAGGTAAACCATTTCTCCTAAGGAAAACCATCTCAGAGAAAATTAATATTGTGCTGAGCGTCAGGCTATGTCCACATTCCTGGCACCTGTTCTTGAGGATAAGAGCATCTTTATGGAGACGGAGTCCCAGGCAGCCCCACGTGGAGATGGGGTTCGCAGGTATCCTTGTGTAGAGACAGAGGTCCCAGGCAGCCCTGTAGAGAGACAGGAGTCCCAGGCAGCCCTGCATCTCCAGTCTTGCTCAGGCCCTGGCTGAGCGTCTGCCCAGGTGTATCAGAACTGCCCATGGCCTGGGCACCTGGCGCCCCCTGCCCAGCTCCATCCCCAGGGGCTCTGTGTCCTGGGCTGTTGGACTCTCTAGACAGTGAAAAATCATCTTCTGCATTGTGGGGACATTCTGGGGAATTGCTGACACCTTCCCAGCTGGTTCTGACACAGCTGTGGGGTGTGTCCTGGGCTGGGCATTTCCAGCAAACCCCAGGGATGACCCTGTGGCAGGAGGATGACCCTGTGGCAGGAGGATGACCCTGTAGCAGGAGGCCCCTTTGGTTGCCAGGGCCATTGGTGCATTTAGTCCAGGATGCAAGCTTCTGGAAGGTGGGCGTTCTGTGATGGCACACTTACCTGCACACACATTCACATGCTCATGTGTAGATAACCCAACATACACCTGCACACTCATTCACATGCTCACGTGTAGATACCACACACCTGCACACTCATTCAGTGCTCACTGTAGATAACCACATATGCACACACACCTGCACACATTCACATGCTCACATGCAGATACACATGCCACACACCTGCACACATTCACATGCTCACATGCAGATACCCACACATGCGCACACACACCTGCACACACATTCACATGCTCACATGCAGATACCCCACAACTACACACACCTGCACACTCATTCACGTGCTGTGTAGATACACATATGCACACACACCTGCACACTCCTTCACGTGCTCATGTGTAGATACCACACACCTGCACACTCATTCACGTGCTGTGTAGATACACATATGCACACACCTGCACACTCCTTCACGTGCTCATGTGTAGATACCCACACCTGCACACACATCTGCACACACATTCACATGCTCACATTTAGACACCCCCACAACATGCACACACGCACACTCATTCACGTGCTCACGTGTAAATACACACTTGCACACACCTGCACACTCATGTGGTCACTTGTAGATAACCACACACACCCGCACACTCATGTGCTCACGTGTAGATAACCACATATGCACACACACCTGCACACACATTCACATGCTCACATTTAGACACCCCAGAACATGCACACACACACATTCACGTGCTCATGTGTAGATACCCCACAACATACACACACACCTGCACACTCATTCACATGCTCACGTGTAGATAACCACATATGCACACACATCTGCACACTCATTCACATGCTCACGTGTAGATACCCACATACACACACACCTGCACACTCATTCATGTGCTCACCTGTAGATAACCACATAGCACACACATCTGCACACACATTCACATGCTCACATTTAGACACCCCCACAACATGCACACATGCAGCACCCTCATTCACGTGCTCACGTATAGATACCCACACACGCACACACCTGCACACTCATGTGGTCCCGTGTAGATACCTACACACGCACACACACCTGCACACTCATTCATGTGCGTGTGTACAGGTATCTGTGCATGTGTGTGGGTGTCTACACGTAAGCACATGTGTGGGTGTCTGCACGTGAGCATGTGAATGAGTGCAGGTATGTGTGCATGTGTGTGTATGTCTACATGTTAGCATGTGAGTGCATGTACAGGTAAGTGTGCATGTGTCTACATGTGATGGTGTGCATGTGCAGGTGTATGTATGGGTTTCTATGTGTAAGCACATGAGTGCATGTGCATTGTGTGGGTGTCTACATGTGAGCATGTGAATGAGTGTGCAGGTGTGCATGTGTCTACATGTGAGCACATGAGTGCATGTGCAGGTGTGTGCATGTATGTGGGTGTCTACACGTGAGCACGTGGGTGCATGTGCTGGTGTGTGTGTGTGGGTGTCTACACGTGAGCACGTGGGTGCATGTGCAGGTGTGTGCATGTGTGTGGGTGTCTACATGTAAGCACGTGAGTACATGTGCTGGTGTGTGTGTGTGTGGGTGTCTACACGTGAGCACGTGGGTGCATGTGCTGGCGTGTGTGCATGTGTGTGGGTGTCTACACGTGAGTACGTGTGTTTGTGTGTGTGTTTACATGTGAGCATGTGTATGTGCATGTGTGTGTGCGTGTGTGGGTGTCCACGTGAGCACGTGTATGTGCATATGTGTGTGTCTACACGTGAGCATGTGAATGAGTGTGCAGGTTTATGTGCATGTGTGTGGGTGTCTACATGTGAGCATGTGAGTGCATGTGCAAGTGTGTGGTTGTCTACACATGAGCACGTGAGTGTGTGTGCAGGTGTGTGCGTGTGTGGGTGTCTACACATGAGCACGTGCGTGTGCAGGTGTGTGCGTGTGTGGGTATCTACACATGAGCGTGTGTGTGCATGTGTGTGTGCCTGTGAGGGTGTGTACACGTGAGCATGTGCGTATGCAGGTTTTTCAGGATTCCAGAAATGATTCTGTCTTGGTAACTGCACTTGAAACAGAGTTGGTCCTATGCTTCTTCCTGTCATCTTCATCCAGGCCACTTCTTGCAGGTGCAGTTGTTGGATTCATTGACAGACAGCTGCTTGCGCGGCCTTCAGAGCCTTCCGCATGAAAGCGGGTAAATGGGAGTTAATTTCACAACCTTCTTCCTCCACGTAGATGTGTACGTCACAGAACAAAATACGTTCACTGTGTTTTTACCATTCTTATCTACTACAGGCAGCATTATTTCATGGGCAGACACACTGCTCTCTCATGTATGATTTTTTTTTTAAATACATTTCGCTTCTTCTGACAAGCCATTAAAATTCAGCATTTAAATGTCACTCGTTGGCATGCAATTTGCTGTCATGAAAACGACTGTGGGTTCATTTCCTGGCAAGAATCTTCTGACTTATTGAGCTGCATGTCAGAAGGAAAAAGCAAAAAAACCAAATATGTGCATAAAACAGTGTTATCATTCCCTAAAAGAGATGGAAAAGAAATCCCCAAACAATATGGACTGGAACACAGAAATCCAGTGGACCCCGCACGGGTCCTGGACAGGATGGCGTCCAGGGAGCTGCTGCTGGGGACGTGCTTGCTGGCACAGGTCAGGGGAGCTGGGCTCTGCCTCCTCCTTGCCCACTCTCTTTGCCTGCGGCCTCCATGTGCTCACCTGTCTTGTTGTAACGCCCACCCTGGGCCCTTGGAGCTTGGAGGCTTTCCTTCTTGCTGACAGGAGCTGAGATCCACCCCCCACCCGACCTCCAGGCAGATGTGTGGGGTTGGGGAGGGAGAACGTCTGGCTCACGTCTGGTGAGCACAGGTGGGTGTGTTGGAGTCACGCATGGCGCTCACCCTCCGTGGGACTCGCGCTGTGTCCGGCTCAGGGCTCACCCTCTGTGGGATTTGTGCTCTTTCCGGCTCAGGCTGCGCAGGGCAATGGAGGAGCCTCCCCGGGCGGGCCCAGCGGCTCCTTCCACCCAGCCCCCAGCTCCGGCCGGCCATTTGTGAGGCCCTCTGCCACTGAGGTGCACTGTTTCCAATTCCTCATTCGCAAGCTCTACCTTCCACAGGAGCCCAGAGCATGAACGCATTCGGCCATGGGCCTCACCACTCTGGAAGGTGCACGGCCTCTTCTCCACTGTCCCATAGTGCGTTCCTCCTTTCCCAGGCCTCACAGAATGGCCTTTTTGTCTGCATCCGCCCAGCATTCCGTTCATGATGGCCGAGCTGTTCTCTAGGAGACACTGCTTTGTCTTGCTTTTGATCTCTCAACACAAGCACTTTTACAAATTCATCCACAGTGAAGGAGGCTTGTTCCAGCACACACCTCAAGACTCTTTCAGCCTCAACGCGTTTCCCAGACCCAAAGCTGCTTCTGCATTTTTAGGAATTTGTCACAGCAGTGCCCCTACTTCCCGGTGCCAATTTTTCTCTTGTTCGAGCTGCTGTCACAAAAATCACATGGCGTGGGCAGCTGAAACAGCAAACATTGATTCCTCACAGCTCTGGAGGCTCCCCCAGATTTGGTGTCTGGTGGGGGGTGGCTTCCTGGTTCATGGGTGGCATCTCCCCCCCGTGTCCTCATGTGGCAGACGGGGCAAGGGAACGCTCTGGGATCTCTTTCGTATGCACACTAATCCCACCTGCATGGGTGCCGTCTTCATGACCTAATTACCCCCAAAGCCTTCACCTCCTCATGCTGTCACACTGGGGATCAGAATCCCAGCATGTACGTTTGGGGAGGATGTCAACCTTCAGTCTGTATCATAGCATGTGTATCCTACGACCATAGTGTATCTCGTTGGTTAGTTTTTATATTTGAACTAATCTTATATTCCTGGGATATTCCTTACTTGACCATGCTGTATAAGTCTTTGTATATGTTTCTGGATTTAGTATCTTAGTGTTTTGTTGAGAATTTTTATGTCCGTATTTATAAAGGATATCTCTTAATCTTTTGATATCTTTGGTTTTGGTATTATAGTAATACATAACTTGTCAAATGCATTAGTCAGAGTTCTCTAGAAGGACAGAACTAATAGGATAGATGTGTATACAAAGGGGAGTTTTTTAAGGAGTATTGACTCACACGATCACAGGGTGAGGTCCCACAATAGGCCCTGAGGAGCAAGGAAGCCAGTCTGAGTCCTAAAGCTGAAGAACTTGAAGTCCAAGGTTTGAAGGCAGGAAGCATCCCACAGGGGAGAAGTATGTAGGCTGGAAGACTAAACCACTTTTGTGTTCTTCTGCCTGCTTTTGTTCTGACTGGTGCTGGAAGCTGATTAGATGGTGCCCACCCAGACTGAGGGTGGGTCTGCCTCTCCCAGTCCACTGACTCAAAGGTGAATCTCCTTTGGAAACGCCCTCACAGACACACCCAGGATCAATACTTGGCATCCTTCAATCCAATCAAGTTGACACGCAATATTAACCATCACATCAAATTAATTGAAGAGTATTCTTTCTTTTTTTTTTGGAAGACTGTGAAAGAATGGTGTTAATTCTTCCTTAAACATTTGAAGCGAAGCTATTGCAAATGGAAGCCATCTGACCATGGGCTTTTCTTTATGAGGTTTTAAATTACTCAATTTCCATTATTATAGGCATATTCAAATTTTCTATTTCTTCTTGAGTCAGTTTCAGTAGTTCATGTCTTCATAAGAATTTGTCAATTTCACCTAGATTATCTAATTTTTTGGCATATGATTACTTACAGTATTTCTGTATACTCCTTGTAATTTTTATGTCTGTAAGATCAGTAATAATGTCCTTTCATTCCTGATTATTTTTTGAGTTGCTTTCTTAGTGTTCGCTCAGAAGATTAATATTATTTAATTTTAACACCAAGTTAATTAATTCAAATTAACATTAAGATCTTCATAATAATCTAGTTGAATTAATACCAACTTAATTTTCAAACACTATCATTTTCTTCTCTTTCCCTCTGTGCTGTTATTGTCATGAACATTACATCTTTATAGATTGTACGTTTATCAACATGGATTTATAATTATTGCTTTATGCAGTTTTTTTTAAGAAAATTAGGAGAAAATAAATGTTACATACTCAAATATTTGTTCTGTCTTTCATATTTACTAAATAACGACCTTTGCTGGTGCTGTTTATTTCTTTATTTCGATACAACTCACTGTCTAATGTCCTTTCATTTTTGCCTAAAGTACTCCATTTAGAACTTGCTAGGGAAGGGTTGTTAGCAAAAATCTCTTTGTTTTTTGTTTGGGAATGTACTGATTTCTCTTTTAGTTTTGGAGGATAGATTTTCTGAATATAGAATTCTTGGTTGATAGACTTTTTTCTTTTAGGACTTTGAATATATCATTCCACTGCCTCTTGGCCTTCATAGTCTCAGATGAGAAATTAGTTGTTAATATTATTGAGGATCATTGCCTATTTTCTGTTGCTTATCACAGAATATCTGAAACTGGGTAATTTATAAAGAAAAGGAATTTATTTCTTACAGGTATCTGGGCTGAGAAGTTCAAGGTTGAGGGGCAGAATCAGGTAAGGGTCTTCTTGCTGTTGGGGACTCTCTGCAGAGTCCTGAGGTGGCACAGGATATCACATGATGAGGAGGCTGAGCATGCTAGTGTGCTAGCTCAGGTCTCCCTTCCTCTTCTTAGAAAGTCACCAGGTCCCCTCTTGTGATAACCCATTAATTCATTAATTCATGAGTGGATTAATCCATTCATGAGGGCAGAGCCCTCATGACCCAGTTACCTCCTCCCTCCTGATACTGCCAAATTAGGGATTAAACTTCAACATGAGTTTTGGAGGGGACAAATATCTAGTCCATGACATGTGTGACAAGTTGCTTCTCTCTTACTGCTTTCATTAGATTTACTTTGTCTTTGGGTTTTGAAAATCTGATTTTGATGTGTCTAGGTGTGGCTGTCTTAGAGTTTATTCTACTTGGAGTTCATTGAGTGTTTTAGATATGTAGATTCATGTTTTCCATCTAGTTTTGGGAATTTGGGGTCATTATTTCTTCAAATATTCTTTCTGCCTCATTCTTTCCCTCCTACATCTGGGACTTCCTTTACATGTATCTCAGTACATTGGATGGTCTCTCACAGGTTTCTAATTTTTTATTATTCTTTTTTCTTTCTGTTCCTCAGACTGGATAATTTCAGTTGACCTATCCTGAAGTTTGCTAATTCTTTCATCTGCTGCTAAGATCTGCCGTTGAGCTGCTGTACTGAATTTTTCAATTATTTTTGAAATGTAATTTCTGTCTCTTTATTCATATTCTCTATCTGATGAGACACTATTTTCTTACTTTTATTTAGCTCTTTGGACATTGTTCTTATAGTTTTTGGAGCACATTAAAAATAGCTCATTTAATCTGGGCACGGTGGCTCATGCCTATAATCCCAGCACTTTGGGAGGCCGAGGCGGGTAGATCACTTGAGGTTCAGGAGTTCAAGACTAGTCTGCCCAACATGGTGAAAGCCCGTCTCTACTAAAAATACAAAAATTAGCTGGGCATGGTGGTGCATGCCTGTAATCCCAGCTACTTGGGAGGCTGAGGCAGGGGAATCAATTGAACTTGGGAGGCAGAGGTTGCAGTAGGCTGGGATCACACCACTGCACTCCAGCCTGGGTGACAGAGCAAGACTCTTGTCTCAAAAAAAAAAAAAAAATAGCTCTTTTAAAATCTTTGTCTTGTAAGCCATTTGGCTTCCCCAAGGACAGCTTCTATTGTTTTCCTATGGAAGAGGCACATTTGCACGTTTCTTTGAATGCCTCAAAAATTTTTAGGAAAATTTGATGTTTTAAATAATATAGTGTGGCAACTCTGAAAACCAGAACTTCCCTCTCCTTAGGTGGTGGTGGTGTTGTTTATTGTTGTTTGCTTGCTTAGTGACTATTCTGAACTAATTCTGTAAAGTTTGTGTTTTTTTCGTCATGTGTGGCTACCAAGTCTCTGCTCAGTTTGGTTAGTGGTCAGATGATGACCAGACAGATCGCCTTAAATGCCTAGAAACAAGTCTCAGTCTCTGCTGAGGGTTCTGTGTGAGTGTGGGGCATACCTTCAGCCGTCAGACAGGCAGTTCACGGCTCTGTTGTAGCCTTCACTTCTTGCTGGCCTAGAGCCTCTACGGCAGCCAGGGTCGCGTGAGAGCTTAGAGCCTCATGTCTTTCCTGAGTGTGCACAGCCTGGGCAGGCACACAGCCCTCCCTGTGTAGTGGCCATCCATAATCCAAGGATCATGTCAGAGCTTTGCAAAGCCCCTGTGCACATCTCATTTTCCAGCTTTTCCTTCAAGCTTTCTGGTTAGCCTATTGTTTGTCCCAACCATTAGCCTCTACCTCCGGTGGCTGGTAAGTAAAACGTTGCCTCTAAATGTTTTCAACAAATGCCCCCAGGGAAAAGACTTTTCACATATATGAGCTTTGAGTTGGATGAAATAAAGACAGCCTTTCCAGTGGGTCCTCCAGGGAACAACCAGACAGGTCAAGTAGTGACAATTCTCTGGGAATGGGGTTTTGAAGGCACTCTAACCCCACCCTGTGCTTTCTGGTGGCTTCCAGGCTGTTGGTTTTTACTGCCATTGTAGGCCGCTCATTTTCAAGCCTGTGGCAGAGCTGAGGAGAGGGAGCTTGGAAATAGGGTGAGTTAAGATGCCAGGAAGTTCGCTGTTCTTGCTGAGATTCAGACCTTTCTTTCTTTCTTTCTTTCTTTCTTTCTTTCTTTCTTTCTTTCTTTTTTTTTAGTAAATTGCTCTGATTTCTGCCAGCCTTCAGTTAATTTCCAGAGTTCTGTAAAGGTTGATTCTGATGTTTTTGAGTGGTTTTCTCATTGCTTTTATGAAGGAGAGAACGTTTAAGGGTCTTTGCCATTTTCACTGATGTCTACAGCTACTTCCTAAGGCTGCATTTCTCTGGTCCTCAACGTTCATCTGGACATCACCTTGGGGATCACTAGCTGGGGACAGCTTCACTTCGGTTTGATTTAAGTGTGATCTTGGTTTGTTGATTTCCTCGTCTAGTTGCTCCATCTGTTTTATGTGGGAATTGGGGAATACCCAAAAACAATGCTGCCATGGCCACATCCATCTTTTTTTCTCTTTCTCTCTCCACCTCCCTCCCCACCCCCACTCTCTCCCTTCCTCCCTCTCTCCCTCTATCTTTAGCTCTATGTTTTGTCTAATATAAAAATGAATCCCTATTTTTTCTGTTGTCCTTTCCTTGTTAAAAATATCTGTTGGGTTCCTCTGCACTGAAGGGAAGAAGCCACTCTTGGCTTCAGAGTATAAACCAAAAATAAAATTCTAAGTCCCCCAACCAGCTGAATGGACCTCTCCTCTCAGCCAAGGGCATTCTAAAATAAACCTGAAACGCTAGTTCAGGCCATGATGGGAAGGGGTGTTTGGACACACCTTATTCTACCCTCCTCCCTTGGTGTCTAGGCACAGCTGACCAGTGTTAACATTGAAACAGAGGCATGGAGACTGACAAAGCAGACCCTTTGCAGCTATAAGGTACCAACATGGCAGATCACAGGCCCTCAAAGAAATGGAAGTATTTTACCCCAAAATATATTTCTGCGATATATTTAAATGGCTTGCAAAGCTGTCTCCCCTGCGAAATGTCTACATTCTGTAGAGAATCCCTTTTCCTTTCCAGGTCTTTTCCCTGATCCAAGAGGGAATTAACTAAGAGTAGCACCTTTTCAAGTCTGATAAACATTGACCATCTATTCTCTCTGAAGCCTGCAACCTGGAGGTTTCATCTGCATAATAAAAACCTTGGTTTCCACAGCCCCTTATCTTAACCCAGACACTCCTTTCTACCGATTCCAGGTCCTTAGATAAACTCAACCAATTGCCATTCAGAAATCTTTGAATTCATCTATGCCCAGGAAGACCCTGCTTAGTGTTTTCTGGTCTTTCTGGACCAAGCTTGTGTACACCTTAGTGTATTGATGGATGTCTTATGCCTCCCTAGCATGTAGAAATCCAAGCCTGTGTACATCTTAGTGTGTTGACGCATGTCTTATGCCTCCCTAGCATGTAGAAATCCAAGCCTGTGTACATCTTAGTGTATTGACGCATGTCTTATGCCTCCCTGAGATGTAGAAATTCAAGACTGTGTACATCTTAGTGTATTGACGGATGTCTTATGCCTCCCTGACATGTAGAAATCCAAGCCTGTGTACATCTTAGTGTATTGACGGATGTCTTATGCCTCCCTAGCATGTAGAAATCCAAGCCTGTGTACATCTTAGTGTATTGAGGATGTCTTATGTCCTAATTAAATCAGCTTGTAATCTTAGTGTATTGACGATGTCTTATGCCTCCTAGATGTAGAAATCAAGCCTGTGTACATCTTAGTGTATTGACGGATGTCTTATGCCTCCCTAGCATGTAGAAATCCAAGCCTGTGTACATCTTAGTGTATTGACGGATGTCTTATGCCTCCCTGACATGTAGAAATCCAAGCCTGTGTACATCTTAGTGTATTGACGGATGTCTTATGCCTCCCTGACATGTAGAAATCCAAGCCTGTGTACATCTTAGTGTATTGACGCATGTCTTATGCCTCCCTGACATGTAGAAATCCAAGCTGTGTACATCTTAGTGTATTGACGGATGTCTTATGCCTCCCTGACTGTAGAAATCCAAGCCTGTGTACATCTTAGTGTATTGACGGATGTCTTATGCCTCCCTAGCATGTAGAAATCCAAGCCTGTGTACATCTTAGTGTATTGACGGATGTCTTATGCCTCCCTGACATGTAGAAATCCAAGCCTGTGTACATCTTAGTGTATTGACGGATGTCTTATGCCTCCCTGACATGTAGAAATCCAAGCCTGTGTACATCTTAGTGTATTGACGGATGTCTTATGCCTCCCTGACATGTAGAAATCCAAGCCTGTGTACATCTTAGTGTATTGATGGATGTCTTATGCCTCCCTGACGTGTAGAAATCCAAGCTGAAGCCCATCCACCTTGGGCACATGATCTCAGGCTCTCCTGGGGCTGTGGCCTGGGCCATTGGTCACTCACATTTGGCTCAGAATACATTTCTTCAAATAGTTTTCAGAGTTTGACCCTCTTCATCAACAAGAACAGTAATTGTCAGCCCTGACGTTATATTAAAGTAAATCGGGAGCCTCAGAAACCATGATGTCTGGGGCCTTACCCTTCAGAGATTCTAAATTGATTTGTCTCATATGGGGCCTGCCATCAGCATCTCCTAAAAATTCTCCAGGTGATTTCGGTGTCTTCATCTTTATTTTTTTCCATGAATAAAATGGGACTAACACTCTCTGAAGCTTGTTTTATATACCAACAATATGAATGGCTTTCTTCTTATTCCTGTCTTAAATTTTTATCCGGCTGTCTTAAGGTTTACACATTGCAAGCTTAATGACATTTTAATCCTGTATGGTAAATTAGTATAATATATTTTGTTAAAATTTTCATAGAATAATGGAGAAGGGGATACTGGATATAGTATAGAGCAGTAAAAGTTTAAAAGTAGTTTTAACTTACAGGGTTCTACTGGTGCTTTCCTTTTGCTGTAGGGAAGTTACATCTCTTTATTTAGCAGATTAAAGCACAGAGGGATTACAGGGTGTTCCCAGGGTCCTTCGGCTGGTGTGGAGTGGAGAGTGGAATTCCAAACTCCCAGCAGGAGGGTGCGGAGCAGTGATTTTTAAAATTTTGATCTCAGGACCACATCGATTATTGAAAATTACTGAAGACTCCAAAGAATTTTTTTTTTTTTTTTTTTTTTTTTTTTTTTTGGTGGGTTAGTGCTATCCACATTTGTTACCTTAGAAATTAAAATGGGCAACACTTTAGAAAAGCTCTTTGTTAATTCACTTAAAAATAAATCATAAAATTATTTCATTATAAACATAGTAGCTATATTTTCCAAAACATAAAAAAGTGCTGAGTGTGGCATTTTTGTTTTACATTTTTACATTCTTGTTTCAGACTTTTGCAATTCTCATTGTTTCATTTAACAGAAAACACCTGGATTCTCATCTCTGCCTCCCACTCATTCTGTGTCATTTCCTGCCACATAGCCTCTGGACTGTTCCAAGTTCTCTCGTGAAAGAGTACACGTGAGAAAGGCAAAGTACGTCTTAGTATTTTATGAAAATAGTTTTGGCCTCATGGACCACTTGAAAGAGCCTGGGGGCCTCTTACAGTTGCAGGCTGTGCTCTGAGCATTGATTGTGGAGAGACAACAGGGTGGCCTTGGAGTCCGGATGGAGTTTAAGTTCCAGCTGCGGCACGTGTGAGTCGTGCCATCTTGGGCACGTCACGTAACTGCCCTGTTTTCGTTCTTTATCATGAAATGAGGGTGGTCTTACATGCCTTAGCTTGAATGTGCTGGGACCAAACTCTGAGACAGAGATTTGCTTGCAGTCAGTGACTGGGGGTGATCTGGGGTCACCCCCATACGGGCGATGGAAGCTGAATTGGGCAGAGGGAGAAGGTGAGCTGGAATGCAGTTTAAGAGGCCCGAGCTGATCCTGTGAGGTGCTCTGCAGCCGGAGCTGGGGTTCCCCTTTGGGGTTGACCCAACCAGGGCTGGCGGCTAGGCCTTTGTGTCCCATATGAGGGATCGCTGGTGGTGGTCCGCCTCCAGGGAGCAAGAGACTGTAACTTACGGAGTGGCTGTTCCCTTGGGCTCAGGTGGTGATGGGGAGGGATTCAGTGGCTGACCCCTAGCCCTCAACAGCTGGTGGCTGGGGAGAGGATGCAGAGTCCCTAGGAAGCAGCAGTGTGGCTGTCACAGTACCCACCACCCTGAATGTCATCATTTCTCAGGTGCGTATTGTTTTCCCATCCCTGAAATTAGGAGGCATCTTTTATCAATAGCACATCATCGTTTAACTGCCAGCGGGTTTGTTTTTCCTTAGCAGTACTAGAGTAATGGTCTGTCTTGCAATCAATACCTTCCTAGATTGGAGGAGGTCATGCCATCTTATGGGACAGGGGACTGCTTTTTTTGAGACAGGCTCTTACTCTATTGCCCAGGCTGGAATGCAGTGGCACAATCTCGGCTTACTGCAACCTCTGCCTCCTGGACTCAAGTGATCCTCCCACCTCAGCCTCCCAAGTAGTTGAAACTACAGGTGCACACCACCATGCCCAGCTAATTTTTGTATTTTTTGGCAGAGATGGGGTTTTGCCATGTTGCCCAGGCTGGTCTCGAACTCCTGGGCTCAAGCAATGCACTTGCCTTGGCCTCCCAAAGTTCTGGGATTATAGGAATGGGCCACCACGCCCAGCAAATGGGATTGTTCTTAAGATTAATTTAGGTGGTGCCACTCATTAAATCCTCAGGAAGTGTGAATGTCCTTTGCTTATTGGTACTGAGTATGGTAGAAGCTTCCCTAATGATGTTGAAGGTTCACATAACTCAAACCAGCGAGAGCTGGGGAGTGGTGTGTAGGTTAACCCAGAAGCTGATAAATACAGAGCATTCTGCTAAGCACCTTGGAGCTAAGACGATGACTCAGAATTGGGAACTCTGGTTAACTGCTTGGGAATTCTGAATAAATACATCTGTTCAGCTTCTTAGAATTGAGTGCAAATTAATGCAAACAGATCAGAACAGGGAGGAGGGGAGTGTGTCAGGAGCCGTTAATGCAGAGCCTGGGGACAGCTGAGCCGGTCGTGGTTCATCTATGTTCATGCCCTGCAGTGCTGGCTGTTTAATTTGCAGGGCCGTGCAAAGTGCAAATATAGGTCCTTAGTTCAGAAATCAAGGAAAAGTGCCCCTAAAGGAACTAGTTATAGTATAAGATCCTTTCACAATCTTCCTCTTGACTTGTCATGGGATTTTTATTTGCTATTCAGCATCATTCTAAAAAATTTAAGATTTTTGAATTATTAACATGAAGGTTACCATTCATCTGTATATTGTGCATTGCTGGTTTCAAATGCAAACGAAAGAACATTTAATTCACGTGCAGAATCTGAACAACTACACAGTTCATCTGTCATAGCTCAAACATGCATATGTACTTCACTCTCATTAGAACGGTGGAAATGCTGTGTGAAACTCACTCGGCTGTGTTTATTTCCCTTCATGAAACACCCACTGTCCGCCGAGATTCTCCACCTTTGCTCACACATGAGAAGGACTGTGGGCTGCCCACCTCCCCTCCCTCCACACGGCCACATTCAGCATAAATGGTGGCTTATGTGGGGAAGCAATGTGAGTGGGAGAGAGGGTGGGACCCTTGGTCATTTGTATTGCTTAGGACACTGTTGCACTTTCTGGTTTGCGGCAAGCTCTGGGTAAGCAGAGGGGTGGCCTCTCAGGGCCACATGAGCACAGACAGACACGTGGCGGGCGAGGCGCTGTGGGACTGTGTGGCCGGCCTGGCGCTGTGGGACTGTGTGGCGAGTGAGGCGCTGTGGGACTGTGTGGCGAGTGAGGCGCTGTGGGACTGTGTGGCCGGCCTGGCGCTGTGGGACTGTGTGGCGGGTGAGGGGCTGTGGGACTGTGTGGCGGGTGAGGGGCTGTGGGACTGTGTGGCCGGCGAGGCGCTGTGGGCGTGCGGATCAGGATGTCTTCCCTGCAGGTGCGCACACCACGTCATCCCATGGGATGTCTCACACAAAATATAGGTTGGGAGATAAAATCATCCATGATTTCAGGACAGCAACAGCAGCGTGTCAAAGCAAATGAGAAATTCGGCGCACGGCCCCTGGCGACTACCCAGGTCCATGCTCCCCTGAGGCTGCCCGCCTTCCTCCCCCAGCCGTCGGATCAGACGATATGAGGGGACCTCTGGCCGTTTGCTTTATGGCCTTGACTTCAAGGGCTAGGGGTAGAACCGGACTGCCACCATTGGGAAATGCCACAGTGGGCCTGTCCCTCATAATTACAATCATTTCTGCATTTGTTTCTATGAAATGGACTTTAGTTAAGAAACTTTGCTTCTTCATTGACCCATATCACCATTTTGGAGGCATTCTCTGTGGTTCAAAGTGACATAAATTGCTTGCTGCCAAAACATCCTAGGTTTCTACAGAGTAAACAAATATTTTCAACTGTCAGACAGTGGGAAAAATGTGTGTCTTGGGAGGAAATGGTGCTCGTGTTGCCTGCTCTGACCCCATGAAACATTCAATGGTGTTACCTGGAAAAGGCCTTTCCAGGACCTGCCCCTGAGCTGCTAATACTCTCCAAGGGCCTTTCAGGGACATTCTCCTCCCGACCAAGGTGCTTGTTTTGCTGGGTTCTGGGGTAAAGACCCAACTGCAGCAAGCACCTGCCAGGGCTTCCATGGGGAGCCTGGGAACGGCCAACCACTCTGCCACTTCCTGAGGGAGGTGAGGGAGCTCTGGGGCAGTGAAGGATGAATGCAGCCAGCAGCTCTAGGACTGAGGAATCCATGTCTGCTAAAAACTGTCAGAGAGGTGAGAAGCTTATTTACAGCTCTTAGAAGGCCCTGGCTATCTGTCTTTGCTATGTTAATGAGCTAAAAAAAAAAAAAAAAAAAAATTGCTTCCTGGCCAGGCGTGGTGGCTTACGCATGTAATCCCAGCACTCTAGGAGGCTGAGGCCAGTGGATCAAGAGGTCAGGAGTTTAAGACCAGCCTGGCCAACATGGCGAAACCCCATCTCTACTAAAAATACAAAAATTAGCCGGGTATGGTGGCATGCACCTGTAGTCCTAGCTGCTCCGGAGGCTGAGGCAGGAGAATTGCTTGAACCTGGGAGGCAGAGGTTGCAGTGAGCCAAGACCATGCCATTGCACTCCAGCCTGGGCAACAGAGTGAGACTCCGTCTCAAAAAAAAAAAAAGTTGCTTCCTGAGAGCCCTGCATGCATCTGCAGAAAGGTGGGAAGGACAGACTTGCATGGCAGTTTCCCCAGGGCAGCCCAGGTCTGCGAACAGAGCAGCGATTCAGTAACCACTGAGATTTGTCTCGGGAATATGCCAGTCTTAGGTGGGATAAAAAGCATTGATTAGTGTCAAAAGTTCCCCTTCAGTTTGAATTTAATAATGCACTGACATCATCGCTCACCAGACTGCTGTGACGTTCTGTCCATTAGTGTCTGCAGGGAGGTCATGAACATCCTGCCGGAGTTGAAAATGGGCTGAGCTGCACCCTCCTTCCTGTGCGGTTCCCGGAAGGCCCCTCCCAGGACAATCGGCAGTGGCTGTCAGGGCCACAGGGGCATCGTGTTCCTGTGGCTCAGGGGGTATTTGGGTGCCGTGCCCAGGAAGAGGTGATGACATGAATTTACCCCCTGGGTCTGGGCTGTGCTGTTTTTACTTTTTGAAGGTGGGAGGTCCTTGGACCCAGGGGCTCAGCAGGAAGAGGAGAGAGGACAGGCAACCCCGGAAGTGCTCGGAGGTGACATTGTGGGGCCTGATTTCCTCCTGATGTGCCCGAGCACAACTTTGGCACATCCTGCTGGGCCCTCGTGCCCTCCTCCAATCTGAAGCCTCACAGCTTTTTCACTTGGGAAGTTTCTCGGCCATTCCTTCAGAGGTGGCCTCCCTCACGAGCTCTTCATTCTTTTCTTTCAGATTCACGGCACATAAACTTTGTTATATGCACAAGATTATTAAAAATTACATAACATTACCTTCAGGCCTTCTATATAAGGTATATAGGAAACACAAGTCAATTTCATGTTTAGACTTGGGTCCTGTCCCCAAGATATGTCATTATGTACATGCAAATATTCCAGAATAAATCCAAGCATACCTGAAATCCAAACCACTTCTAGTCCCAAACATTTCAGATGAGGGATACTCAACCTGTGTCATTATTTTATTCCTTTTTGTGTGCCTGAAACATTTCATAATAAGAATTAAAGGACGAACAAAGCAAGCAAAAGACATTAAAAAGAAGAAAATAATGAAGACAAGAGCAGAAAATACTGAAATAGATACGAAGAAATGAGGGCAAGGATCAAGAACACAAACAGCAGAAATATCTCTGGGTCTTTGAAAAGACTTACAGAGCTCTTTTTACCAACAATAACAAAAAAGGGCATAAGTACACAATTATTGAGAGGAAAAAGGGAATTCCACCATAGGTAAATTGAATTCAAGAATCATAAGAAAACACTATTAATGACTTTGTTCTAAGAAATTTGAAAAGGCAATTAGGAAAAAAACCTGTAAGTTGATAAAAGTGACTCAAAAAGTAAAGAAAACTTGAGTTAGTCTATATTCATTAAAACATGCATATCCTTAAATTTTCAATAAACTGTTTTTGTAACTTCAGTAAGAGTAGTCCACATTCACAATAGGAAATTCATTCTGTCCACAAACCATCCTATTGTGATATTCTCCAAAATATAGGTGGGAGAGGTGAGGGAACAGCTTAACTGGGGTGTGTGGTTAGGTAGGATGGGGGTTAGTTATTTTAAACATGGGCATGTGTGGTATGCACCTATAGCACTCTTAAACTCTAAACATTGGCCATTCTCTGTTTTACAAGAAACCTGATTGTATTTTTTACTAAGTCCATATTTCCTTGGGACCTGTCCTTAATGACTCTGAAAGACCCCTCCTTACTGGTGGGTTTTGTGGTCAAAGGAGAAATGAGGGCTGTACGTGAAAACCCTTCCCAAGACAAGATGCTCGTGTCTGATGAAGAATGAAGCCTCAAGTCAAGCTCACCAGGTCATGGGCTGAGGGTTGCTGAACCGCAAGGAGATACCGTATCGCAAATGAACAGACTGGGCAGTGTCATCACTGTGGCTCCAGGGGCATCTTCCCTTCCCAAAGGGTTTCTGGCAGATCCCTTTGAACAGAGAGTTCCTCTATACATTTCAGAATAGGTTCCCAGATTGTTAACACCAGGACAGAACGGCTGAAAGCCAGAGAGTTAGCAGCTCTCTCTGAATGCTGATCGATCTGAAATGAAGAGAAAGTAGTTCTGTAGCTTGGAAGCATGATCACTTTTTAAAAGCTTATGCCCAGCCATTGACAGAAGCTGCATATGTGCTGTGCCGGTCCCTCCGGGACTGGATCCTGAGAGTTCCCAGGATTTTCACCGTTACCGTTTCAGAAGCAGAGGAACCAGTAAGGCGCACATTTGTGTTTGGATGGAATGCTATCCATGGACATTCCAAATGTTGCCCCCGGCCACATCTGCTGGTCTCTCCTGCCCCACCACCCCAACTGCTCCACCACCCAAGCCCACCTCCCTTAGAGCTCCCTGAGTGCTGGGCGTGTCCACCTGTGGTCTTCCCGTGGTGTTCGTGTGGGCCAGGTGGCCGTGTGCCTCTGTGACCACAGCCTACATGCTTGGCTCGATCTGCTGCCTCAGAAAGGCTAACTGCTGCCCAGAAGAGAGTGGGTCAGGAGGGTTGAGATGAAGTGAAACGGGAAAAGTTCCCTTATTCCCCTCACAGGGCGTGCGATGGGGGAGTGGCTCCCTTCTTCGGTGCCCCGCTGCTCAAACCTCTAGGGGAGCATGCAGACGGGCAGGCTGTGGGCTCAGACCCCATGGCCGTGTCTAGGGGTGAATGCTTACAGCTCCTAAAGCCCCAGTGGGTGTGTGTTACAGGGTGCTCTTTCAGTTTCTCTGTCTGTAGGTGGCTTGTGTTAACCAGCTCAATTAGACCCTCTGCCTTGTTGCAGGGACAGGGGGCTTTCTGTGTCCTGGGGTTTCTTGCCTTGGTGTACCGGAAGAATCGGATTGCACATGGGCTTGGAGAAAAAGCGCAAGGTTTTATAGAGTGGAAGTAACTCTCAGCAGGAGCCAGAGGGAGATGGACTGGGAAGGCGGTTTTCCCCTGGAGTTGGGCCGCTCAGCAGCCAGGCTCTCCTCCAACTGCCTCGTCTGCTGGTGCCTGTCGGTGAGTTCTTCTGCCGGTGTGCTCCTCTTGACATCCAGCCGCTTGTATCTCTGCCTGCTAGGGTCTTCGGGAGCTGCCTGTGTCTCTGCCTGCTAGGGTCTCAGGGTTTTTATAGGCACAGGATAGGGGCGTGGTGGACCAGTGTGGTCTTGGGAAATGCAACATTTGGGCACAGAAACAAAAATGACTGTCCTCGCCTAGGCCCATGGGAAAGGTCTAGGGGTAGAGCCCTTGCCAGAGACCCGCCCTTCTCCACCCAGCACTTCCCTGCCCGTCTCCCGTATCAGAAGCAACCCAAACTCATCTTTCTGTTTATTTAACTAAGCAACCATCTCAGACATGGTGCCTGATGATGTGAAAATGCAAAGTGAGAAAATGAGGATTTGACAGCTCGCCTCAGCTACTAGTACACAACTGGGTGCTATGGAGATGTGGGGCAGTGTCTGGGCAGACAGGCGGGGTCAGCAGGCGCCATGGGCTTGGACCCTCAGAAAGGCGGGTGAACCACAATATGGTGCAGTGTCTGGGCAGACAGGCAGGGTCAGTGGGCTCCGTGGGCTTGGATCCTCAGAAAGGCGGGTGAACCATGCACATGGAGAGTGATGCAGTGTCCGGGCAGACAGGCAGGGTCAGCGGGCGCCGTGGGCTTGGACCCTCAGAAAGGCGGCTGAACCATGCACGTGGAAATAGAAGCACACTGAATTCTGGGCGACCCATGCTCCCAGGTCTCCTTGTGGCTGGACGTCTTTCCTGCCTCTCACTCTCCCCAGGGAACATTCCTCCCTCCCTGCTTGCTCCTGCCTGGCCCTGTTCAGCCCTGCCTCTCCCATCCTGCTGTGTCAGAGGCACATGCATGTCTGATGCTGCTACTCAGGGGTATCAGTTGAGGAGCTGAGGGCCGGGAATTACGTGACTTATTCCCAAATGAGTAGATGCAGGAAATGGAATGTCTGTGATTCCAGGCCAGGAGGGAATTAGTTGATGCCAGAGTAAACCTTTAATTTACATGAAAAACTTACAAAAAATATGGGAGCCAGACATGAAAACAACGAACTCTCATATAATTTCATCACTTTGGGGGAGAACAAAAATCCTTCTTATTTTTATGTGTTTGAGAATCAAGCTTTTGTGTCTCAGAAGGTCCTTAGATATTCTTGTAGGTTCAAGTGATATTGATAAACCGTAAACAGCAAGCACAACATAACAATGTTTCCACCAGCAGCAGATCGTGTACATGATGGTGGTCCCATACGGTTATAATGGAGCTGAAAACCCCTGTCACCGACTGACCTTGTGGCCCTCATGATGTCACAGTGCAGTGAATTACACGTTTGTGGTGATGCTGGTGTAGACGAGCCAACTGCGGTCCCACTCGTAGGAAAGTCTAGTCTAGCTGTGCATGGTACATGTGTATTTACTGTACTTTTATCATTATTTTAGAATGCACTCTTTCTACTTACTAAAAAGCAAAACTAACACTCACACAGACTCAGGCAGGTCCTTCAGGAGATATGCCAGCAGAAGGCATTCTTCTTATGGGAGGTGATGGCCCCACATGTGCTATTGCCCCTGAAGACCTTCCTGTGGGACAAGATGTGGAGGCGGAAGACAGTGATATTGATGAGCCTTCCCTGTGTAGGCCTAGGCTAGAGTGTGTGTTTGTGTCTTAGTTTTTTTTTTTTTTTTTTTAACAAAAAAGTTTTAAAAGTAGGAAAAAAATGTAAATAGGAAAAAGCTTATAGAATAAGGATATAAAGAAACTATTTTTATACTGCTGTACAATGTGTTTGTTTTAAGCTAAGTGTTGTAAGAAAAAGTTAAAAGTAGTTAAAACATTTATAAAGTACACAAGTTACTATTTTTTTTTTTGAGACGGAGTCTTGCTCTGTCACCTAGGCTGGAGAACAGTGGTGCAATCTCAGCTCACTGCAACCTCTGCCTCCTAGGTTTGAACGATTCTCCTGCCTCAGCCTCCTGAGTACCTGGGATTACACGTGCACACTATCACATCTGGCTAATTTTTGTATTTTTAGTAGAGACGGGGTTTCACCATGTTGGTCAGGCTGGCCTTGAACTCCTGACCTCAGGTGATCACCTGCCTCAGCTTCCCAAAGTGCTGGGATTATAGGCGTGAGTCACCGTGCCCAGCCAAAAGTTACTATTTAAAGGTAATTTATTATTGAAGAAAAAACATTTTTATAAATTTAGTGTAGCCTAAGTGTACAGTGTTGTAGTCTAGTGTGGCGTACAGTAATGTCCTCAGCCTTCACACTCACCCACCCCACCCTCACTGATGCACTCAGAGCAAATTTCAGTCCTACAGGCTCCATTCATGGTCAGTGCCCTATATAGCTGCACCATTTTAATCTTCTTTTTTAGATGGAATCTCACTCTGTTGCCCAGGCTGGAGTGCAGTGACGTGATCTTGACTCACTGCAACCTCTGCCTCCCTGGTTCAAGTGATTCTCCTGACTCAGCCTCCCTAATAGCTGGGATTACAGGTGCCTGATGCCTCGTCTGGCTAATTTTTGTATTTTTAGTAGAGACAGGGTTTCACCATGTTGGCTAGGTTGGACTCAAACTCCTGACCTCAACTGATCCACCCGCCTCGACCTCCCAAAGTGCTGGAATTACAGGCGTAAGCCACCATGCCCGGCCCATTTTTATCTTTTATAGCATATTTTTACTGCACCTTTTAATGTATAGATGATACACAGATACTTAACCTTGTGTTACAATTGCCTGTAGCATTCAGCACAGTAACTTGCAGGACATATTTATAGCCTAGGCACAATGGGCTTTACCATCCAGCCCAGGTGTGTGGCAGGCTGTCCCATCTAGGGGTGCGTAAGTGCACCCGTGATGTTTGCACAATGACAGGATCACCTAACGAGGAATTTCTCAGAATGTACCCCCACCGTTAAGCAATGCGACTGTACTACTCTTAGGATTAAAACTACATGGCTTACCTGTGAATGCTTTAAAAGCTTGCATTTTCTTTTCTGATGCAACCCACAGTTTTTACCTTTTAATTTTAAAGTATGAGGTCAGTTGGACTTCATCCCTATTTAAAACTTAAAAGCTAAAAGCTTGATTTAGGGCATTCTTTGGTGTTAATGGAAAAGCCTCACCAGGAGGCGGGCTCCATCTGCTTTTGAACATCCTGGAATAGGGGCAGTCTTTGTTTAATAGAAGCTTCATTTCAGACAAGGAAGAACCGTCACCCTCAGGAGAATTAGATGTCTCAACAGAGGAGGAAATTGAGACCTATCGAAACTGGAAGCTTACCAGATGGCAGCACAGAAAACCCTGACATTTCTGAAAGAAGCAGGAAGGTGGGGAGAGGAGGGATCTATTTGTGGGCTGTATGGAATGTAATCTTGTCTTAAGCCTCACTAAAAGCTAGACAGGTCATGGAGACAATCAGGCTTTTATTCTTTGAAATAATTCACATTACAGACTTGTGTATTAGTGGCCTTATCAAATAAAAGCCTTTAGACTCATGTGGGCAGATAATTACAAATTGATGTCTGGGCCTTTTGTTTTGGAAATGGCTTTTACACTCCCCTCTTCTTTCTCTCCCTCTTTCATCTCTCTTCTTGAGTTAAACTTTCTTGTGATTTTGTAGAGTTCTGGTAGTGTTAGCTGGCTCTAAGAGTAAATGGCAAAGCTATATGAAGAAGTCACTTTTATTTGAAGTCAAGAATTGAGTTACAAAGTGCAGGAACATTGGTGCAGACAGGGAATTTCATTTAACACTGTATTCAGCCTCAAAAATTATTACAAATCAGAAGTAATAAGTCAGACAACCAAAGACAGCAGCACTGTTGAGGGTCAGTTTCATCTGTTCAGAGTTGTTTCTTGCCACAGAACTCTATTTTACTTTACCCAGTGAATCTTAACTTTCAAGACAAAACCCAATGAATAAACACCTTTTGGAAAACATTAGAAATCAACCAAAATCTATTTAATTTATAAAAATTTGGGGAGGGGAAGCTCCTCGAGCTTAGACTAAAAAAACCCAGACAAAACATAAATTCCAATAAACGATATCCTCATATCCCTATTGTTTCTCCAGATCAACAGATATGTGTGATTCTGTATCGTATGACTTTGTATATCAAGGGAAGAGTAGATAGTATCAGAAAAATCCCTAGAACCCTCAAGTGTGAAAATGATTAGATATCTTGAATAATACAAAGCAACACAGCTAGATCCACATCAAAAGAGTCATGAAGACCAAGTGGGTTGATCCTGGTGAGTACATTTTGGAAACCGTGAAACACAAATGGAAGCTGTTACATCATCACCAAATGGGGTGGAATGAAGGCAAGCCTTGGAAAGTTCTCCTGCCATGAAGTTCTCAACTCCCTTCCCCAGAGCGGAAATGCCTCATCCCTGCACCCTGCTCTTGGCTCAGCAGACCTCCTCCTCGTCTGTCAACCAGCGTCCACATTTTATCTGCTGGCTTCTTAAAGAATCAGATGCTCCTTTCCCTGAATATTTTAAAGAGAGTCACATAGTCAACATTCGTCGGAGATGGACATCAGCAAGGCAGCAGGAGAGGACTCTCCATTGCTCATCCATCACAGAAACAACAATTTGAACATCTATCTGTGCAAAAATACCTTCACAAGTGCTAAGGAAACCAGGTGAGAGGTGTGATAGCACCTGGGCATGGCACAGAAATAAGATACACTGAAAAGGCAGAAAAAACAGTTTTGCATGACTGGGTCCCCTCTCACCCAGCCCTAGCAGCACGTTGTGGGGAGAGATACCCTCTACGTGGGGGAAGGAAAGAGAAGTGAGTACCAGACTTTGCTTCTAACTCTAAAACTGCCTCCTGACCCCCCACCAACCAAGTTCAACCCAGCACCAGACATGCCCCCCAGCTTCCTACTCCAGGCTGGTACCCAAGGATGGAGGCTTCAGGCCTGCCCCAATACCAGGTAGGATCCTGCAGGCCCAGGCCCCCCACCTGCCCAGTGGACTTAGTCTCTGGGCCCACTCCGCATACAGGTTGACTCCACTGGCCTCAGGCTCCACATCACCTCTGGCACCAGGCTGGCCCTGCAGCTCCATGGTTAGCAGACAGGAGCCAGGCCTATACTGGTAGGCCCCAGCACTGAACCAGCCCTCACTGACCTAGGCTCCAGGAGTGTCCCTGTGGACTCAGGATCCAGGCTGGTCCCCAATGCTCCAGGCTCCAGAACTCAGAGTCCAGGCCCACTCCAATAGACCCTGGTGCCAGGCCAGCCCCTCTGGACAGAGGCTCCAAGACCACTCCTGCAGACTTAGGCTCTAGGCCAACCCTTGTGGATCCAGGACCCAGGCTCACCCCCACTAATTCAAGCTCTGGGCCCACCTTAGCCCCAGGATAGCCCCTTCAGACTCAGGTATATGGCCTACCCCAGCACCAGTCCTGCTTTAATGGACGCCAGGCTCTAAGTCCACCTTTGCAGACTCAATCAACAGGTCCACTCCAGTGGATCTAGGCCAAAGCTCACTCACCTGCTAACCCAGGCACTGGACTAGCCTGTGTGAGGACTCCAATAGCAAGCCTACCTATGGAGCATGCCAGATGACAGGCCCAGAATCTGCGTGGGCTTATTGGTGAAGGGCTTACCCAGGTGAAGCCAGTCTACAAAGAATAGAATAAGTCCCTACTTCCCAAAATGTGCAGACATCAACGTAAGGCAACAACAACAACAACAACAACAACAACAACAAACATGAAAAACCAAGGAGACAAAACACCACCAAAAAACACAATAATCTCCCAGCAGCAGACTCCAAAGAAATGGAGATAAACAAATGGCTCGATAATTCAAAGTAAGTGTTTGAAGGAAGTTCATGAACTTCAAGAAAATATAGAAAAACAATTCAATAAAATCAGGAAAACAGTAAATGACTGCAATTAGAAATTCCACAGAGAGGTATAAATTATTTTTTAAAAATTCTAGAAATTCTGGATGTGGAAAACACAATAAATTAAATGAAAAATGCAGTAGAGAGTGTCAACCGCAGAACTGATGAAACAGAATCCATGAACTTAAAGACAGGTTATTTGAAAACATACAGTCAGAGGAGAAAAAGAATAGAAGGGAATGAAGAAAGCTTATGGGATTTGTGAGATAACACCAAAAGATCCAATATTTGAGTTACAGGTATTCAAGAAGGAGAAGAGAGACCAAAGGACTGAAAGCATATTTAAATAATACAAGAAAACATTCCAAATCTGGGGAAATATATAAATATCTAGGTACAGGAAGATCAAAAGTCTCCGATCACATTGAATCCAAATAAGACTATACTGAGACATATTATAATCAAACTGTCAAAAATCAAAGACAGAGGATCTTAAAAGCAGTGAGAGAAAAGAAGCAAATCACATATAAAGGAGTTACAGGAAGGTTTATAGCAGACTTCTCAGCAGAAACCCTATAGGCAAGAGACAGTAGAATGATATATTCAAGGTGCTGAAGGAAAAAAATGGCCAACCAAGAATACTGTACTTGGCAAAGCTGTTCTTCAGAAATGAAGGAGAGGAAAAGACCTTCCTAGCCAAACAAAAGCTGGGGGATTCATCACCACCAGAACTGTCCTACAAGAAATGCTAAAGAGAGTTCTTCAAGCTGAAAGAAAAGAATGCTAACTAGTAAAATGAAAACATACAAAAGTATAGAACTCACTGGTAAAAATAATTATACAGTCAAATTCAGAATAATACTGTAATGGTGGTGTACGAATCACTTAAGTCTTTAGCATGAAGGTAAAAAGACAAAACTATCACAGTGATAGCTATGAAATTTCTTAATTAATAGCTACAATAAAAAGATATGAATTGTGACATTAAAGTTTATATGGGGGATGGAATAAATGTGTAGAGATTTTAAAAATGTGATCAAAGTTAAGCTGTTACCAGCTTAGAAAAGTTTGCTATAAGATATTTTATGTAAGCTTCATGGTAACTACAAAGCAAAAACTTTAGTAGATATGCCAAAGATAGAAAGTAAGGAATAAAAGCATATCACTAGAGAAAATCACCCAATCACAAGGGAAGACAGATAGAGAGGGTGAAAGGAAAAAGGATTAGAAAATACCAGAAAACAATGAACAAAATGGCATTAGTAAGACCCTACCTGTCAATAATTACTGTGAATGTAAATGGATTAAATTTTTCTAATCAAAAGACAGAGTGGCTGAATGGCTGAAAAAGAGGACCAAACTATATGCTACCTACAAGAGATTCCCTTCACTTTTAAGGATATAGACTGAAAGTGAAGGGATGAAAAAGACATTTCATGCAAATGAAGACCAAAAGAGAGCAGAAATGCTATACTTAAATAGACTTCATGTCATAAACTGTAAAATAAAGTCATTATACAGTGATTAAGGGGTCAACTCATCAAGAAGATATAATAATTATAAATATGGGCTAAAAACTGGAGAACCTAAGTGTGTAAAGCAAATATTAATATGTCTGAAGAGAGAGAGATGGACTGTAATGTAGCAGTAGGGGACTTCAATACCCACTTTCGGCAATGGACAGATCATTCAGACGGAAAATCAATAAGGAAACATCAGTCTTAAACTATACTTTTAGACCAAATGGACATGTAACAGATATATACAGAATATACCATATAATGGCAGCAAATACACATTCTTCTGAAACACAGAGAACATTCTCCAGGATAGATCACATTATGCCACAAAACACATTAATAAATTTAAGAAGATTCAAATCACATTAAGCATCTTTTCTGACCATCCTGGTATGAGACTAGAAATCAATAATAGGAGGAATTTCAGAAAATTGACAAATATATGGGAATTGGACAACATGCTTCTGAACCACCAATGTGTCAAAGAAGAAATTAAAAAGAGAATTAAAAGAACTCTTGAGATAAATAAAAACAAAGCATACCAAAACCTATGGGATGCAGCAGAAGCAGGTCTAAGAGGGATGTTTATAGTGATAAATGCCTACATCAGAAAAGAAGAAATAATCCAAATAAATAACCTAATATTACACCTCAAGGTACTATAAAAAGAACTAACTAAGCCTAAATCTAATAGAAGGAAAGAAATAATAAAGATCAGAACAGAAAGAAATGGCATAGAAACTAGAAAAACAATAGAAAAGATCAATGAAACTAAGAGTTTGTTTGTTGAAATGATAAACAAAATTGAAAACCTTTAGACTAAGAAAAAAGAAGAGTCAAGTGGAATGAGAAATGAAGGAGGAAACATTACAACAAATACCACGGAAAATGTAAAGGACCATGAGATTATCAACAATTATATGCCAAAAATTGGATAACCCAGAATAAATGGAAAATCCCTAAGCATATGATACCTACCAAGACAAAATTATGGAGAAACAGAAAATCTGAACAGACCAAGAACAAATATGGAGATTTGATTAGTAATAAAAAGTATCCCATAAAAAGAACTCAGGACCTGATGGCTTTACTGCTGATCTTACCTAACATTTAAAGAAGGACTAATACTCATCCTTCTCAAACTCTTCCAAAAAACTGAAGAAGAGGAATACTTTCACACTCATTTTACGAGGTCAGCACTGCCGTGATACCAAAGCTGACAAAGGCACTATAAGAAAAGAAAATTACAGGCCCAAATCCCTGATGAACATAGATGCAAAAACCCTTGACAGAATAACAGCAGACTGAATTCAACAGCTCATGAAAAGGATCATTCACCATGATCAAGTGGGATTTATCCCTGGTATGCAAGGATGGTTCACTATATGCAAATCTATTAATATGATATGCCACATTGAAGGAAGGATAAAAACCATATATCATCTCATTAGATGTATAAAAAACATATGACAAAACACAACATCCTCTCATAATAAAAACACTCAATAAATTAGATACACTGTAGAAGGGATGTGCTTCAACATAATAAAGACCATATATGACAAACTCACAGATAGCATCATACGCAATGGTGAAAAGCTGAAAGCTTTTCCTCTAAGATCAGGAACCAGATAAGGATGCTAACTCTCGTCACTTCTTTCAACACTGTATTGCAAATCCTAGCCAGGGCAATTAGGCAAAAGGAAGAAACAAAAGGCATCCAAATTGGAAAAAAAGAAGTTAAAATTGTCCCTGTTTGCAGATGACATGATCTTACACATAGAATCCTAAAGATGCCACCAAAAACACTATTAGAGCTAATAAATTCAGTAAATTTGCAGGATACAAAATCCACAGCCAAAAATAAAGAGCATTTTTATACACCAAGAATGAACTGTCTGAAAAAGAAATTAGATAATAATCCCACTTACAGTAGCTCAAAAAATATAAAATACTTAGGACTCGATTTGCCCAGGGAGCCTAGGGAACATGTGAGAGCTGGAGGGCATGTTTCCCGACGGCTGTTAACAAATGTTCATTCTCGTGGTCTGCCCTGCTGCTTGTTAATCCCAACACCAGGAATTGGTTGTGTTTAGCTTGCTGTGTAGCAGACACCTCTGTGTGGCTGGATCCAACCTCAGAGGCGTGTGGAGCTCTCTCTGTGAAACCTTTGGTGTCCTCTGAGGGGTGTGGACACAGGTATAGAGCATCTCTACTTCCCTAGCTCAGAGGTGGATGGGGTTGTCACCTGTCTCCCTAACCCAAGGACTGAGGTTTTGCCGGAGTTAGCCCGTGTAGCTGACATGGACAGCCTGCGCTCCACGCTGCTCCACTCCTCATTCCACCCTGATCAGACGAGGTCAAGAGCATAAGGGCTCTTCACACCTGGTCTCTTAACAGCAGCACGCTCTGTGGTGTGGGAATGGCAGGCCTGATGAGGAAAAGCTGTGGAGGCAGGGCTGGGACACAGGATGCTGGTGTCAGAGGAGGGGGTTCAGCTGCCCGCTGTACCTAGGCAAGAGCAAGCCCAGCCTCCTGGGGCACGCCTGCAGGAGCAGCGTGGACGGAGGAGGACCTGAGCGCTCAGCTCTGCTTGTGCTGGGGTTGGGTGGGAGAGTTGAAGCCGGCGCGGGCATGTCCCTGTCCTTTGGAGGAGAGTGGCTCTTGTCATTTGCTGGTCTCTCCTGCAGCCTTGCATTAGTTAGCAATGCTTGGCCTTTGGAACGTCTTGTTCACCAGGAGTCCTGGCACCTTCTCCCGTCCCTTCACAGCACAGGATCTCCCAGACCACTCTTTTGTTTGGCCCATGGGACCGCGAGTGCCCCCTTCTTCCCACACATTCTGGGCAGGAGCGCAGTGAAGGTCATCTCGCAATGGCAGGATACATTCGCAGCGTGGCCCAAAGCCCGGGCATGTCAGAAATATTGTATGTTTTCCACTGAGAGCAACAGCAAGACAGATGCAGGGAGAAAAATAAAACAAAAAACAAACAAAAGCTCCCAGGGAATTACTGAGATGACGAGCGTGATGAGGAGGGTTCCTGTCATCTTTTTTTGTACCCAGTGGAGGATAACGTCAGCATATGGGCACAGCCGGGCTCGTGGGGGGACAGGCAGACTGCTCGCCCTATGCAATCTAGGCAGGCGGCGTGTGCCAGCCCGGCCATGCGTATTGAGGCACTGCTGCTTTAAAAGTCCAGCTCAACTAGCTCAGGCAGCATGTGGTAGATACACATATGTAGTAAAAGTTCCAAAATTATTGGTGATAGTACATTCATCGTCTGCACCCGCTCACTAAAGTGAATGCGGGCAGAGGAGCTGGGTGGGAATGCCTTCCTGAAGGAGGTGTGGGTGGTGGGGACAGAGGTGGGATGACAGGGAGAGTCAGGGATGAGCGGAGCCCGTATGCCTACCTATGGAGTGGGACAGGGAGGGGCACCCGAGAGCCTCCTAAATGCTCATTAGGAAGTTCAGAAAGAGTCCATAATTTCTGTCAAAACCACCGACAGTGGCTCTGCCTGAGCTCAAATCCTTGCTCTTCCTATTGCCAGAGTGGCACTGGGCAAGGGTTTGCAGAGTGGATCTCTGTCTCAGCTTTTGTACCTGTGAAATGGGCATGTCCCAGCAGCACTTACCTCATAGAGCATCGAGAGGGCCAAGTGCGTTTGTGCACACTGACTCGGAGAGTGCCTAGTAGACACAGTGCCCAGTGCCTGGCTGACTTGGAGAGTGCCTGGCACACACACGGTGCCCGGTGCCTGGCTGACTTGGAGAGTGCCCAGCCCACAACAGTGCCCAGTGCCTGGCTGACCCAGAGAGTCCCTGGCACACACACAGTGCCCAGTGCCCGGCTGACTCAGAGAGTGCCTGGCACACAACAGTGCCCAGTGCCTGGCAGCCGTTTGTCTGGATTCTCTCTAAATGTAAGACGCTGCCAATACTGAGTCTCGTGAGTCTGGTGCACACTTGGATTGCATGTGTGCACAACACACATTGGACACGTAAATGCACAGGCAAACAGGCATGTGTGTAAACGCTCTTGAGAGAATTGAAGAGCATTAGTCCATGTTGGAAAATCCAACAACATCGAATATAACTATGAACATGTCTGTCAGGTGTTCTTAAACGTGTGATTGATTAACGTGTGATCTGATCTTGATGCCCAAACCCTGGAAATGCTTTAGGAGCAGGACACAGTCCTCCTGAGGAAAAGGCTCGTACGCTGGCTGCCTTTGGGTTTGCTTCTCCGTGATGTGGCGTGAACGACATGGTGATTGGAGGTCTGTGCTCACAGTGTGTTCTGAGACATGCTGTCACCCCTCTGCATTTCTGGTGCTCAGGAGGCCGTTAGGGAGGGGCTGGTGGCTTTGAGTGGCCTGGGGGGTGGTGGTGGCCTGTCTCTGTGGCTGCCACGGCACTGCTGATGACCTGCATGGGCGTGTCCACTAGGGCTGCGGGTGGGGTGAGGTCCGGTCATTATGCCGTTGGCGGCCGACACCGTTGAAGACTAAAGCTTGTATCGGGGTGCCGTGGACATGCTGTGACCCCGGCGGGTGGCCACAGCAAGGTCCCTGTGTCCTTGTCACCTGCACGCTGTTCCCTCCACCATGGGCAGCTGCAGACTCCACGACGTGGCCAGTCAGAGCTCCCGTCCCTGCGGCAAGCCCCTGGTTCTGCTGAGAAGCCTGGTTACCCTCTCAGTGGTGGTCTCAGTGGTTTTGCTCTGTCTCCTGCCCCGTCTTGGCTCCAAGAGGCTGGGCTCTGGGACGGACAGCAGACGGTGTGAGCTGCAGACGGGGCCTGCTCGGTCACTGCTCCCTCTCCTCTTGGGGGTCTGGGGAGCTGCGTGAGGCTCATGGCCTCAGTTCATTTCCCACAGGAGTTTGTTTTCCTGTGACGGCTGCCGCCTGACTGAAGGACTTGCTGGGCTTTCTTACTGTGGCAAATACAAAAGCATGAACATAACCAGAAGTGTTTTCTTCATGCGTGTGGTCGAATGCGTCTTCCCCTGGCATCAGCGCTACCTTTTCTCAGTTCTCTTCTCTCGAGAGTGTCTTCCTCCTGAGAGCTGAAGCCCCTGCATGTGGGAGCACAAGGAGGGATCAGCCATCTGTGTCCGGCTGCTGTGCGTGTGGGAGCACGAGGAGGGACGAGCCGTCTGTGTCCTGCTGCTGCGTGGGTGCACGAGGAGGGACCACCATCTGTGTCCGGCTGCTGTGTGGGAGCACGAGGAGGGATGAGCCCTCTGTGTCCTGCTGCTGCGTGTGGGAGCACAGGAGGGACCACGTGTCGGCTGGGGGGGGGGGGGGGGGGGGGGGGGGGGGGGGGGGGGGGGGGGGGGGGGGGGGGGGGGGGGGGGGGGGGGGGGGGGGACAGGGAGGGACCACCGTCTGTCCGGCTGCTGTGTGTACAGCATGAGAAGAGATCAGCCGTCTGTCCGGCTGCTGTGTGGGAGCACGGGGAGGGATGAGCCATCTGTCTGGCTGCTGTGTGTGGGAGCACAAGGAGGGATGAGCTGTCTGTGTCTGGCTGCTGCTGTGTGGGAGCACGAGGAGGGATCAGCCGTCTGTCCTGCTGCTGTGCTCACTTCAGCAGCGCTGTCTCCTTCAGGACTCAAGATGCCCTGCAGAGTAAGTATGGCTGCCGCAGCTCACAAACTTAGCTGCAGCCTTGACCCCGCTGCTCTGCCTGCGGCTTCCTGGCTGTGGACATCCGAGCCAGGCCAGACTCCTGATCTGCATCTCCTAGACCCACACACCTGTGACACATGGCTCCGCGGTACTTCCACATTCACTGGAAAGTTCCCACGTTGTGTAATCAAAGACATTTGCTTCATTATAGAGTTTAACAATAAAATATACTTTTTTCATCTTACTTTTGATAAGGTACTTTCCCAAGACAGACAGAAAAGACCAGTTACTCAGCTGTTGGTTTTTAGATCTTGGGTTTACTACGCTGGGTGAGGATTTGTCTGAAAATAGAAAGAAAAAAAAAAAGGCAGAGCCACTCCTGAGACAGTTGGGTTCTTAGCGGCAAAGGACCCTCTTAATACAGGCTCGGCTTGACTTGAGTCCAGGACTTCTCAGGAGAGGATGCTAAGGCCTGACTGTCCCTTCTGGGAACACAGTGTTCCCTAACCCTAGACAGGAGTCCAGGTCTTTTAAGAGGCAGATTTCCATGCGGCCCGAAACGTCTGGGAGACGATGGCTGGGCTTTGAGCTGGGAGCCTCTGGAAGGAGAAATGGCCTTTGAGCCTGTAAATCCTGCTCTTCTGGTGACCAAAGTGAGTTATGTGGGGCTCAGGGTAGCTGAGACCGTTCACACCTCAGAAGAACTAGCAGGGTTTACTCTGGCTTTACCCATGGTTGACTCAGACCTTTGTCAAGAAACTTCCTTCCCAGGAGCATGGATGGGGATTTTGGGCCCTCCTGGCTCCCGGACTCCTTGGGGTTTGGGGCATGGCAGGAGGTGGGTGCAAAGCCAGCACCAATGCACAGGGCCCCAGGCACGCCACACACCTGAGCGTTTGCATGGGACATGGCAGGAGGGGGTTGCAAAGCCAGCACGAATACGCAGGACCCCAGGCACGCTGCACACTGGAGCGTTTCCATGCACCTCTGTGCTCTTAGCCAGTCTGGATCTGTGTCTTCATAGCAGACTGTGGGCATATGACAGTGTCTCTTACACTGTAAAGTTACATGCAAATGGCTCTGCCCATCCCCTTAGATTTTGGTGACTATATTCTTGATGAAAACACACAAACCATGCACTCCTGGTATTCCTATTTGCCTTCATTTAGGAGTATGTGTATGACTCTACTACTGTTTTATATGCTTTTAAACCATACACAAAATTTATTTGCTTATTTTCATTTATATTTTTTGAGACGGAGTCTTGCTCTGTCACCCAGACTGGAGTACAGTGGCATGATCCCAGCTCATTGCAACCTCTACCTCCCCGGTTCAAGCGATTCTCCTGCCTCAGTCTCCCAAGCAGCTGGGATTATAGGCGCGGCTAACTTTTGTATTTTTAGTAGAGGTGGGGTTTACCATGTTGATCAGGCTGGTCTTGAACTCCTGATCTCAAGAGATCTGCCCGACTTGGCCTCCCAAAATGGTGGGATTACAGGCGTGAGCCACTGCACCCAGCCCTCGAGATTTAAATGGAAGCTGTGATGAAGAGCACATGGCTTTGAGCCTGCACCACGTCTTTAGACTCTCACTAGTGTATGTTTCCAGAGCACCGTGTAGCCGTGGGGCCGCGCAGGGCCTGGCGCCTGTTCACAGGGTGCTGGTTCTGGGCACAGCTGCCGCGAGGCCTCCCCTCCTGCTTTCCATCTTTGTCATTTCAGTCTCGGGAGACCTTCTATTTCTCTACTTTAAACTAGACAGTTGAGCTGTCTCCGCAAACAACACTTCCATTGTTCAACATTTGGGAAAATTTAAAAATTGATAACACGTTCCTCAGCGAAAAAGGGGTTTTATGATGGCGGAAAAACCCCACGGCCGCGTCTCTGCACAGTGTCGGGCCGCACCCGTCCAGCTCCCCACGCTCTCTCGGCTCCTCCTTTCATCTGCTGGTTCTCTCTCCATCTGCTCTCTCCCCCTGTTATCTCAGGGCTGCTATGAAAGGTCTTCAAAGACCTAGTTTCAAAAAACATCCCCTGGAGAGGACCAATTAAACGCAGAAGGATGGTTTGTGTGCACAGGCTGAGCCGTCAGAGTAGAGACGATCCTGCGTTCCCACGTAGAGCCGCGGCTCCTGCCCTCGTCCCTGTCCCTCCCTGCCGGTGTCAGACCAAAGCCCGCGCCTTAGCGACCCCCAGGCGGGCTCTGCTGGCCTCCCCCAGGCAGCCATGGCCCCCGACGGGGCAGCCACCTTCTCATGGCTGCTGCCTCTCTTCGCAGCTTCAGGCCGGAGAGGAACTGCTTTCCGACTGGGCCCAGGAAAACCAGATGTGCTTGAAGGCTGTGGATTTAGGATTTGGTGTTCCAGATATGGAACGGACACAATTCATATTCATGCGGTCTATGGAACAATGATTTGACAGGCCAGTTAAAGCATTAGATGAGTTTAAACTGTTTGAGAGCAATCTGCCTGTGTCTTGGTGCAGTCTGGGGGCAGCGGTGGGGCGTGGGGGCCACCCCAGGGCTCTGCGGGTTCGGGGGCAGCAGTGGGGTGTGGGGGTCGCCCGGGGCTCTGTGGGTTCGGGGGCAGCAGTGGGGCGTGGGGGTCGCCCGGGGCTCTGTGGGTTCGGGGGCAGCAGTGGGGCGTGGGGGTCGCCCGGTGCTCTGCGGGTTCAGAGGCAGCTGTGGGGCATGGAGGTCGCCCTGCGGCTCTGCGGGTTCAGAGGCAGCCGTGGGGCATGGAGGTCGCCCTGCGGCTCTGCGGGTTCGGGGGCAGTGGTGGGGCGTGGAGGCCGTCCGGGGCTCTGGGTTAAGCGTGCAGACCTCGACTGTCTTCACGGAACTAAGGAGACCTTTATTTTAACTGGCACACCGTGGGGTCAAGTTCACATTGAGAGGTGATAACATGCTAGCAGCCCTCGCTCATTCTCGGGGCCTTCTCGGCCTCGGCGTCCGCTCTGGCCGCACTCGAGGAGCTCTTCAGCTCGCCGCTGCACTGTGGGGGCCCCTCTCTGGGGCTTGCTGAGGACGGAGCCGGGTCCCTCTGCTCGTGGGGAGGTGTGGAGGGAGAGGCCCGGGCGGGAGCCGGGGCTGCGGGCGGGAGCCGGGGCTGCGCACGGGGCTCGTGGGCCGGCGCGGGTTCCGGGTGGGCATGGGCTCAGCAGGCCTGGCACTCCATGGGCCTGGCTGGCGCCTGCTGGGCTTGATTGGAGGCTGGGTCCCGTGAGTGGACCGCCATTCCCTCTTCGCGGGGTCGTTGGCCACAATGGTGGGTCTCTGTCTCTTTCTCGCTTCGCCTCTGTTTCTCTTGGTTGTCTGGGACGAGCTCCCTCTGGGCTGCCTGGAGTGCCCAGGCTAGGGGCAGCAAAGTCCTGCAGCCAGTACCAGTGGGAGGTGAAGCCAGCTGGGCTGCTGGGACGGGTGGGGACTTGGAGAACTTTTCTGTCTAGCTAAAGGATTGTAAAGGCACCAATCAGCACTCTGTGTCTAGCTAAAGGTTTGTAAATGCACCAACCAGCACTCTGTCAAAACAGACCAATCAGCTCTCTGTAAAATGGACCAGTCAGCAGGATGTGGGTGCGGCCAGATAAGGGAATAAAAGCAGGCTGCCCGAGCCAGCAGCGGCAACCTGCTTGGGTCCCATTTGACAGTGTGGAAGGTTTGTTTTTTTGCTATTTGCAGTAAGTCTTGCTGGTGCTGACTCTTTGGGTCTGCACTATGTCTGTGAGCTGTAACACTCACCGCGAAGGTCTGCAGCTTCACTCCTGAGGCCAGTGAGACCACGAATCCACCACGAGGAATGAACAACTCTAGATGTGCTACCTTTATGAGCTGTAAGACTCACTGTGAGGGTCTTCAGCCTCACTCTTGAAGCCATAGAAACCACGAACCCACTGGGAGGAATGAACAACTCCGGACGGGCTGCCTTTATGATCTGTAACACTCACTGGGAAGGTCTGCAGCTTCACTCCTGAGGTCAGGGAGACCATGAACCCACCAGAAGAAAGAAACTCCGGACACATCAGAACATCTAAGGAACAAACTCTGGACACACCATCTTTAAAAACTTAACACTCACCGCGAGGGTCCACGGCTTCGTTCTTGAAGTCAGTGAGACCAAGAACCCACCAATTCCGGACACAACATGTCCATCCACATCAGGAAGTTGTGGGTTCTGGGCTTACTGGTTTCTATTGATTGTTGGTTTTGAGAGAGAGTTTCAGTTTGTTGCCCAAATGGTGAGATCTCAGCTCACTGCTACTGGGTTCAAGCAGTTCTCCTGCCTCAGCCTCCCACATAGGTGGGATTACAGGAGCCCACCTCCATGCCTGGCTGATTTTTTTTTTGTATTTTAGTAGAGATGGGGTTTCATCATGTTGCACAGGCTGGTCTTGGGATTTGACCTTGTTTCCAAACCTCCCTGGGGTCGGAGGTCCCCTGGCAGGCGGTGGGTGGTCCCTGCATTTGATTCCCACTTGCCTGTCCACTGGGAAGTGTATTCTGGAAGGAAGTTGCTACGTCCTTCTGGCTCTAGAAATGTTCTAGACATGTTACGTGATGAGGCTGATGGGGCAGGCTCAGGCCTCCTGCGGACGCCTGTTTCCTCGCAGGAGCCATACTTGGTCCCCAGCCACCCCGGGCCTTGGATCTGATGATTGTCTGGGTGTGTCAGGCAAGGACCTGGCCTCCCTGTTATGTGCTGGAGGTCAGGGAGGTCAGGAGCAGGGCTGGCGCCTCAAACTCCCATCCCTCCCTTGTGCTCCTGGTGGTCCTGCCTGGCTGAGAGCCTTTCCCTCAGACATGGCCGCAGCCATGATGCCAGACAGAAAGGAGAAGCCAGGGAGGGCATGGGCTGCTCCCTGAAGGCGGATTCCTCTCCCCGTGTGGGAGGAGCATCCTCTGTAGCTGCCCTGGGCTCCTCCTCTTTCCCAGGGTGGTCTGACCACAACCCTGGCCAGGCGAGGGAAAAGGGAGGACCGTATGGTGTTTCTCTTCCCCAGCTCATTGTTTTGGAGACAGACTTGGAGGCAAGGCTGGAGCTGCACGTCCCAGCCCCTGCGTGTGCACCTCGTGCAGCAGTGTGGCAAGGCCCCAACAGTGCCTTCAGGGGGTGCTCCCGGCAGGCCCTGGGGAGCTGTGTGATGAGGAGGAGACTTGGGAGAGCGTGGGTTAGGTCCTGGCACTGTAGCCTCCTCCTCTTGCTGATTTCAGGGGTCCGTGTTTTCAGGGTTCATCTCCTTCATAGAGCAGACTTGAGGGCTTCAGGTACAAATGTCCGTGTCTCCATCAGTCCTGGGCCGGGCCTCCTCTGTCTGGAGCACACTCCTCTGTGGTCTTCAGCATTGGTGCCTGTGGAGTGGCTGAAGCCCTGGCTGCCCGTTGTGGCTGAGGTGCGGGACTGAATGGTGAACAGAGTGGGCAGTACCCCGAGGAGGCTGGAGGCCGATTCGCACAGGCTGCCGTCATCTCACCGCCGCTCTGACAGTTCTTAAAGCAACGGTGCAAGAGAAATCCACTGCGATGTGAGAAGAGCGTGTTTACGTGCACATGTGTTTGCATACGTGTGCATGTGTATGTGCACATGTGTGCATGTGCGGGCACGTGTGTGTGTGCACGTGTGAGAGAGAGGATGGCTTCTGAGGAAGGGGCTGTTCATGAGGCTCTGATCAGCCACTCTTGCCCGTGGGGACCTTGCAGGGTCTGACCAGTCAGTGCCCCCCCGCCCCACCCTGTTAGAGGGGATGGTGCCCGGTCCGCGCCCTGCTGTGGCTGCCTGAGAGTTGGGCTTCTTCCTCCAGAGCTACTAGACAGCGCCTGAGCATATGGCCCCCTCGGCCCCAGCTCACAGTGGCATGCCTCACACCCTCCGCCCCCACCTCCACTACGAGGAGGCCACCTGCACACCTGGGGAGGCATCCTGCCAGCTGAGCATCCCCAGGCTGACGTCCTTCCCACTCATGGCATCAGGGCCCTGCGGCAGCTGGCGTCGCGGCATCCACATCCATCAGCTTCCCTAGAGCCCCTGGCACAGTGCTGTGTGGGCCTGGAAACGCTGGAAGCTTGGTTTCATCCCTCAGGAAGCTGGTGGTTAATAAATGGGGCCAAGTTAATAAGGAAGCTGCCAACAAGGCCATGAGGTCACCACGACTGCCCAGGGCCGGGGTGTGGGGGTGCTGCCTTACAGCCTGTCGGGACCGGGGGGGTGTGGGGGGGTGGGGGGTGCTGCCTTACAGCCTGTCGGGACCGGGGTGTGGGGGTGCTGCCTTACAGCCTGTCGGGGCGGGGTGGGGGTGCTGCTTACCTGTGGGGGTGTGGGGGTGCTGCCTTACAGCCTGTCGGGCCGGGTGTGGGGGTGCTACATTACATCCTGTCGGGGCTGGAATGTGGGGGTGCTGCCTTACAGCCTGTGGGGGCCGGGATGTGGGGGTGCTACATTACATCCTGTCGGGGCCAGGGCAGGAGCCGTGCTTCAAGGACAGAGAGGCTTTCCAGGTGGACAAGGGACGAACACTTGGGGAGGGAGGGAAGGTTCGGATGGAAGAGGAAGCTGAGAGGAGACACACCCCTGGAGGCAGCTGGCTGACTGGTGGGCTCCCAGGAAACTGTAGGATTTGTGCGGGTAAAACTCAGGCAGCAGCGTCAGAGGGCAGCCATAGCACATGTAAGGCACCTGGGATGCTGACAGCAAGGTGTTTTCTGGAGAATCTGAGTTTTATTGCAAATACAAATTCACTGTTCTCAGGGTGGCAGAGGGACCAGCTCCTTGGGAAGGTCGCCCCCTCGGCCACCTCTTGTCCCTGAGGGGCTGATGGAGGGAGGAGGCCACACCTTATGAACTGCACCAGGTCCGTGGCTTTGGCAGTGGAGGCCCCATCACTGCAACTCTTCTTCTGGGAGTTCGGCTCTGGCTGCCACACGTGGAGGAGCCCAGGGTGGGGCCCAGCTCCAGCAAACCCACCCCACATAACGCAGTACCTCGATTCTCACCAAAGAACAAAAATTACTTGCGATTACGTGCAATTAGCAATTTTAAATTATTAATGGTGGTGAAAGAATGTGTCTATTCAACAAGTAATTTGTTGTAATTTTTGTAATTGAAAGTAATTTCTAGCAATTAAATCCTAATTTAGAGCATTTTCTGGGTGACGCCTTTATTCATGGGGTGCACGCCAGTTTTATTGTTGGCTGCTTTGTTCCAGGCACTTTGTCCAGTAAAATTTGCTGGGTAGGCTGTTTGGGAAGAGCAAAATAGCCGAACTCTAGGCAATGCAGAAGAAACAGAGTGGGTCTGCCAACACAGTGAAGCTGTGGCTTCCCTGGAGAGGCGTGAGGAGGTGCACGCCTTCCCAGGGAGACAGCCCTGCAGCTTGTTCAGAGGCCCTCCAAGGAAGTGGGCAGGCACCTGGGCCAGCGTCCAGGGAGCACATCTCTGTGGCCCCGAGGCGCTGTCCCCACTGTCCCTACAGCCACAGTGCTGTCCCTGCTGGAGGTTGGTCCAGGCTTGGCCACTGGCTTGAGGGGCAGCTCTTCCCCGGGGCTCCTCGGCACTGCTGCCGGCCCCTGGGGACCTCATTATTCTGTCTACCTCTTTCCTGGTAAGAACACCCTTTACCCTCAGAAGGCAGCTTTTTGAGCCCCACAATCAGAAAGTGCTCCCTATTTTGGGGGGAGACAGGACTCTGCTGCGCCCCAGGAGTTGACCTGTGGTGGATGTGAATATAAAAGGCAGCCAGGAGATGGTCTTTGTCTAACCCAGGTGGGAGATCTTAGCCCTGATGAAGTCTCTCCTTTGTCAAGAAGCAAATAAATATTCGGACTGAATTCTTCAGAAACGAAATGATCTGTGTTTCTATGTGAAATGGAACCGCGTTCTCCTCCAGAAAGCTGCAGTCAGCCTTCCTGTGTGTGGCCAGAGCGTGATTCCTGGTCATGGGGTGACCCCCCGTAGGGTACCTGAGCCCCTCTGGGTCCCACACCTCAAATGCAAATGCAGTAATGTCGCCCCAGTCAGCAGGAAGCCACGTGGCCCCTCCACACATTTCCACAGCGTTCCCAGGAAGGCTGCTGACAAGCTGGGCCCACTGCCCTTGGGCTCGTCCACACACGCTAGATCCCGGAGTGTCAGGGTGTCTGCAGCTCCTCCTATGTCTGCAGCTCCTCCTGTGTCTGCGGCTCCTCCTGTGTCTGCATCCACGACGCTGGGACAGGGCTGCAGGCAGTGCTTCTGCTCTCGGTTCTGGGTCTCCTGGCCTCCCCGGGCAGGCAAGGAGCTCACAGTGCGGGCTTGCGGTGGGTGCTCGCTGGCCATAAGCATTCGGTGTCATTTTCAAGACAGAGAAACAGCACACGCAGGGCCCTGGAGAGGCTGCCTGGAGCTCCACGTGCCCCATCCTAGGAGGGTCCCTCCCCTGTGAGCTCCCTCCCGGAGGGCACTCGGCTCCTGCAGCTGGAGGGCTGAGTCCTCTCTCCCCTTCTTCCCACAGCCCTGGGTCTTGTCTTCCTTGTGGCTGGAGTTGCAGCCACAGCACAGAGCTCTTCCCCCTTACGTTCTGAGCTGTTTGGAGGCCCATGGCCACTTTCATATTCCCCAGTGCTCAATAAATGATGAATGAGTGAAAGGAGAGTCCCACAGCAGAGTCTGCATGCACCGGGCTGGAGGGCAACACAGCCAAGCCCCGTTGGGTATTGACTGTAGCTTCCTCCTCGTCATTCCTGATCCTTCCATCCACTCAGCCTTCCCACCTCTCCTTCTGCCAGTGGCACCTCCCTGACAGCCCTCACACCTACGAGGCCCTGGTTTCGCCTCACTCTGCAGTCTGGTGAAAGGGATCTGGCAGACTCGACTGTCTCCGTCCTGAGGGCTTATCCCGGCAGTGGCGCTGAGACCTCCCCTCACCTGGTGTTCAGAGATTTGACTCTGTGAGGTTGGCTCCTGCCCGGACTCAGGCTTTCAACTCTGGCATCTGGGGTGCAAGGCAGGTGGGCCGTGTGCAGTGTCTTCGAGATGGGCTGCCGTTCTGGTGGAGAGTGAGGGGATGTGGAAGTTTCATGCAGCCTGTATTTTCTGGGCAAACCTGCTCAGCGTTTTTGGTAAGTAATGCCTAAAATTCAAGATTCTAATTCAAGGTATGTCCCTACTTCTGACTCAAACCACTTGAAAAACTCAGTCAACAGACAGTGACATTGGGACCGAAGTCTTTAAAGCCGTGCTGCAATTCTCATCCTTGACCGTTGGTACCGGGCAGTTGCAAAAGGCCGAGCAAGCACAGCCCAGGCAGGGAGACCACAGGGCCTGCCCGGCCGCCGAGATGCTGCTCTCCCAAGACAAGACATCCCGGGGGGCTGTTTTTCCATTTGGACCAATTCCACTTGGCTTGAGATGGGCTTCACTCTAGACCCTCCTCTGCCAGCTCAGCACGAAGTGTGTGTAGTCACCTGATGACACCCTGTGATCACTTTCACGTTGTAGGAGGAAAAATAGTTTTCAAATTGGCTTAAATGAGGAGGGAACAACCTGTCTTTTGATGGTGCAGCTTTTAGCCCTAAAAGAATGTCAAACGAATCCGTTTTTTTGTATAATTACAAGTTACTTTCTAGTCACGATTGCCATAGCGACTGATGGTTTGTGTCCGCCCACCCCCACGCCTCCAATTCCTACATGGAAATCCTCACCCAAGGCCGTGGTGTTAGGGGCCTTTGTGAGGCGATGAGGCCCTGAGGGAGAGCCTCACGGATGCGCTAATGCACTTCTGAAAGAGGCCTCAGGACGCTTCCTCACCCCTTCTGCTGTGAGATGACAGGAGAAGGCCCAACCAAAAAGTGGGTGCTCACCAGACATTGAATCTGCGGATGCCTCCAGAACTGTGAGAAATAAACCTCTGTTGTTTATCAATTACCCAAGCTGTGGTATTTTCTTATAGCAGCCTGCATGGGCTGAGACACCTATCAAGTGAGTTATTAACGTTTGTTACAATTTGGCACAAACTAAAAGCCAGCAGTGTCTGCAGAGAAGCCGGAGCGCCCCATGGGGCTTGGCTGTGTTGCCCCCGTCCCATGCACGCAGACTGTGCTGAGAGTCCCACAGTTTTGGGAAGGACCCTGATGAATTGTGACCATTGGTATTGTTTAGCGTTGATTGTGGCTTTTCATTATACGTTATGTAATTGAATACTTTAATGATAAGTTGTGGCTAGTCCAGCTTCAACAGTATGGATTTGCTGATTGTCAGATACTCAGTTAATTATGCAGTGTGTGGAGAGGATATATGTGCATCAAAAGCATTTTGATCCAAGAATCCCAGGGACTGGGTGTCATTTGGTAGTTTGGGGCTGACCGCTGCATTCACAACACGAGAAGCAGCATGTGACCTCTCCTGGCCACCCACTGGGGTCGAATTTCATTTCCATCCCACAGTTACTCCCTCCAGCACACCCCAAGTGGAAGGGGCAGTCCAGGTGGAGGGGGTGGTCCAGGCGGAAGGGCTGGTCCAGGTGGAGGGGGCGGCCCAGGTGGAGGGGGTGGTACAGGTGGAGGGGCTGGTCCAGGTGGAGGGGGCGGCCCAGGTGGAGGGGGTGGTACAGGTGGAGGGGGTGGTACAGGTGGAGGGGCTGGTCCAGGTGGAGGGGGCGGCCCAGGTGGAAGGGGCAGCCCAGGTGTAGGGGGTGGTCCAGGTGGAGAAGGCGGCTTAGGTAGAGAAGGCGCCCCAGGGAGAGGGGCAGCCCAGTAGAGGGGGTGGCCCAGCAGGCTCCCAGGGAGAGGGGCAGCCCAGTAGAGGGGGTGGCCCTTCTGCAGCTGACAGTGGTTGAAACCTTCCCTTATTACTGTCCCGAAAGGACTCAGTTTCCCCTGGGGTGTTCAGCCCGCAATCCTGACAGCAGCACCCGCTGCAGGGGGCCTGGCCTGGTCATAGGCAGAGGGAGCCAGTGGGTCGGGGGCACGTTATGGCCAGTGAGTGAGGCTCATCTGTCTCCGGTAGGATCACCCTCTGTGAAGGTAGCAGCTTGCACCTTGTTGACCAGTCACCAGTGACATGGAGTTGGGCCAAGGAGGCATCCACACCCTGAGAACCATGCCTGGGCCCCCAGTGTCCTAGCCTGGCCCCTGCTCTGCACCTACAAAGCTGGCCTTTGTGCTGGCCCTTCTGCCTTCTGGCCATGACCTGCCGTGGTGACCTGCCCTTGGCTGGTGGAACCTTCCAGCCAGCCTCTGCTCACGGGGCTCTCCAGGCCCTGAGTCACTGCTGGCCTGACCAATTCAGGTGTCCTGGCTTTTGCTGTGGGGCGTCTGTCCTGGGTCTCCTGATGGTCCAGCTCTGGGCTCCCCCTCTACAGTGAGCAGCCTCTCCTGCAAAAGCTCTGGTTGGGGCAAATCCAAGGCTAGAAGAGGCAGATTGCAGGTCAGGCAGAGAGTGGACGGGCAGCTGCTGGGCCTCTGTCTCTGCTGTTCTCTGGCTATCTCTGTCTCTCTCTGTCTCTGATTCTCTCTGTCTCCCTGCATCTCTCTATCTCTGTCTCTCTATTTCTCTGTCTCTATGTCTCTGGCTATCTATCTCTCTATCTCTCTGTCTCTGTCTGTCTGTTTCTCTCTGTCTCTGTGTCTCCAACTCCCTATCCCTCTGTCTCTTTCTGTCTATCTCTGTCTCTGTCCCTCTCCTGCTCCCTTTGTCTCTCTCTGTCTCTGTCTCGGTCTCTGTCTCTCTGTTTCTGTCTCTTGGTCCCAGCTGGCAGCTGACTTTGCTGTCCTCCTGGGCCCTGGCAGAACCACCTGGCAAGCTCCTGTCCTGTGCCATCCTGGACCCTTCACCATCATTCCTGCTCTGGCTCAGAGCGCTTTCTTCTTGAAGCATCCTTTACCCACCCCAGGGACTTGAAAACTGGATTTGAAAATGCCAAATAGTTTTAAAATTAGAGCTACAGAATGTCTTCTCCAGAGCCCAGACTTCCCAGGTGGGTCCTGTCAGGCACAGACAGGACTACCACAAGGAAAAAGGGGACACATTAGATTATATGAAACTCGGTCACTTCTTTTCATTGACATATACCTGAGAGAGGGCGGGAAGGCAAGCCCAGGGTTGGGGAAGGTTTGGCCACATGGTGTCTGGAATTTATGCCAATTCCAAGTCAGTAGCCGAAGACGGACAATGCAGCAGAGACGCAGCCAAAGGCCAGCTTGGTTGTTCCCAGGCCTGGCGCGGCCAGTGCATGTGAGACTGGTTCATCGGTTACCATCAGAGCCGCACAGGTGGAGCATGAGGCCGCAGCACCACTCCCCTGTGGCCGAAATGGCACTGCTGGGAGTGTGAGGGCCCATGGCCGGCCCTCATCTGCCGAGTCCACGTCGGCGGTGTCTGTGGTGGCCGCTTCATCGCTGTGGCCCGTGTGTGGCCTCGGGCTTGCCGAGTCCCAGGAGGGCGGGCATTGTTTGCGTGGCCTCCTGCTGCCTGCAGCGCATCTCACCTGGGCACAGAACAGCACAGACAGCCAGCCTGGGCTGCAGGTACGCCCCGGGGACTGGGCACAGGACGGCAGCTGCTCACATTTATTGGCAGCAAAGGTCAAAGCAGAAGCCAAGTGTGATGACGGGGACGACCGCGCCTCCTGAGGCTGGTGTTTGAGACTTTCTGCACCAGGCATGGCCTTGGCATTCAGGGTCACGCTGCTAGGTGAGGGCTGTCTCCTTGTTCTCCTTCCATAGACGAGGAGATGAGGTTTGGCGATGGGAGGGAGCATCTGGGGTGGGGTCAGGCAGGGGCTCCTAGGAGGTCCCTTTGGGGCATTTTCCCTGAAGGCCACTCCTACAGAAGGTGGGGGTGACTGGGGGCAGCAGTGGTGACTCCTGAGGGACCTCGGTGCTCCTCCTGTGCTCCTGCGTTCAAAGTTGGGCAGCAGCCGCTACGTCCTTCCTGGAAAACAAAGCCGGGAGGTTCAGTGTGTGCGTTCCACAAGCTGCGACTTTCAGGCCCGACAACGGCTTTCAACAACAGTGTGGCTGGGATATTTCACACCCCGCTCTGTGTGGAGCTCTGACGCTTTTGCAGACGGCATGGTGTCACTGATCCACTTAGCGGCTCTCTAATTAGCCGGCGGCTCAATGAGCTGTGATTGCAGCTGAGACACAGACTTGTCGATGGTGCTGAGGATCTCGTGCCCTGAAGAGCACTCAAATGGGCTGTCACACCACGAGGGTGAAACAGTTACCCAAATGCAGTCACTGGGGCAGCATCTCTGTGCACATAACCTGGCATGCGTTTAAATGGCAAGGTGGGAAGAGCCAATTGCATCAGCTTCTCTAAATGACGGGCTGGAGGTGGCAGGGAGGTGAGGTAGGAAAGCGTTCCTAAGTCCGTGGTCACAGCTGGTCACGTGGAGAGATGCCCAGAGTTCTTGCTGTAGAGTCAGGAAGAGCAGAAGCTCAGCCTGGCATAGAGGTTGGGTTTTTTGCTGCCCTTGGTTTGTACACAGCACTAAAAATGTTTCTGAGTTTGATCTACTTAAATTATGGGAGGATGCGAGAGAGATGAGAGAGAAGGCCCACAGAAGCTTAGGCTGTGCCCAAAAAGCCTCTAACCAGGAGCTCTCAGGGGCAGATGGTAGCCCCCTAGGCCACGATGACCCCGCTCGGATGCTCAGCCACGCCATGTGAGGGTTCCCACTGCCGCCTCCTTGAGGTGGAAGGTGGGGTGTGGAGCTCACGTCCATCATCTCCCTGAATTCCTACCGCTCTGACACCTGGAATTCCTCTGTGCTGCAGGCGGGGCCTGGGCCTTGTCCACAATCAACACTCCCACAAAAACATTGTTCCTGGCTTCCAGGTGGCTCCAGATGGAGAGAGCCCCCACCCTCCCCAGTATCCTTTCTAACAGGGTTGCTGTTACCGTCGCGCCCCTGGGGCTCCCTGCAGGAGCCAGCTCTGCTGGGTCAGCCGGTCGACAGCAGCACCCAGCATCCCGTGTGTCCACAGTGCCTCACCGCTTGGCTAACAAGCAGGTTGGCAGGTCCCTTTTCCTGACTGGCTCCTTCCTGATTAAGCAGCTTTTAAAATTCCACGCAAAATGTCAACATTTCTGGACCTCTTAAATGAAAGAGCTTCCCGAGTGCCAGGCGGGACCTGCTGCGGGCGTGGGGCTGTCTGAGGTGCGAGTCACTGGAGATGAGGCTGCAGATGAGGCACCTCCCGTGCAGCTTCCCCGCCCTTTAGTGACACGGAAAGTGGAAGCCGGACATCTTGGATGCAGACATGGGAGGGAGCTGGGGTGGGGGCAGCTGGGCCACCCCACCACCCCTGAAGGCCGGCCCTGCAGTGGCATCTGAACCACCTGCCAGGGGTACTGGAGCCCACTTTCCTGTTTGTGCAGCCAATGGATGAAGTTTTAAAAATTTGGCATATTTGAACTCCATTTTTTAATGGGGTCAGGCAATGTACTTTGAATTATTTATCAGACTGAATTCAATCTTCAAAAATTATAGAGCTCTTGTCTCTCTGCCCAGGTTAAAGCCGGGAAGTGGCTGCTGTGCCCACCCTGAGGCTGCTGCTGCTGGGTCCCTCTCCCAGGCCATTCCTCAGTTCACGGAATTCAGGCCTGACACTCACGGCCACACTGGCCCCTGGCTCTTTCTGCCAGACATCACACCACAGCCGACACCGTCCCCAGCCTCATGCAGCAGATGCTGTAGCCACTGGTCCTCCAGACCAGGGGTCCCCAATACCGGGGCCGCAGACCAGTATGTGGGTCCATGGCCTGCTAGGAACCCGGCCGCACAGCAGGAGGTGAGCATGGCTGAGGGAGCATTACTGCCTGGCAGGAACCCTACTGTGAACGTATCCAAGGGGTCCAGATTACCCGCTCTCTATGAGAATCTAACTATGGCCTGATGATCTGAGGTGGAACAGTTTCATCCTGAAACTGCCCCCTGACGCTGCATGGTCCGTGGAAATATTGTCTTCCACAAAACTGGTCCCTGGTGTCAAAAAGGTTGGAGACTGTTGCTCCAGACCACAGTTCTGGGCCTCCTAGGGCAGCTTTTGGTCTCAGAATTTTCCAGCTCTTCCTTCTGTCTCCTTATCTGAGCTCCTGCAGGTGGCCCACCCTCCAGGGAGGGTGGAGGCTCTGCACCTGCTTCAGGGGCTGCCTGTTCCCAAAACAGCAGGACATAGGCCATGGGGAAGACCCCAGGGATGGCTCCGCCACAGCGAGTGCCTGAGGATGGCTCCACCAGCCCCAGAGAGGAAGCCAGGCCGGAGGGCAGGGCTGGGGTCTGAGAAGTTCCAGCCTTGGGAGGGTCATGTTAACTGTAGCCATTCACAAAGGGCTGAAGTGTGGGGAATACCCTACCTCCTCGTGAGCTCAGACTTGCAGGACATTCACTCAAATTAAGGAGGAATTCCACCAGGGGCTTTGCTCAATACGAAGAAAGTGCTCTTTAAAGGAATTTTTATCCTCCTGATCTTTTTCTTTCTTTTAAACTTATTTTGGAGTTTGAGGGAATAAAATTATGCTGAATGAGCCAAGATAGTGGGTGGAGGAAGTGGGTGCTGTCAGCACTCAGCTGAGCACCCAGGTCACAGCACCTGCCTGGTGCACCCACCTGGAGCAACCCTCTCACTGCGCCCACCCGGAGTACCTGGGTCACAGCACCCGCCTGGAGCACCTGTCTCACAGCACCCACCCGGAGTACCTGAGTCACAGCACCCACCTGGATCACCTGTCTCACAGAGCCCACTTGAGCAACTAGATTATAGCACCCGCCTGGAGCAACCCTCTCACAGCGCCCCCCTGGAGTACTTGGGTCACAGCACCCACCTGAGCAACAAACCAGGTCATGGCGCCTGCCTGGGACACCTGAGTCACAGCAGCCACCTGGAGTACCCAGGTCAAAGCTCCCACCTGGGACACCTAACTCACAGCACTCACCTGGAACACCCGAATCACAGCACCTGCCTGAAACACCTAGGTCACAGCCCCAGGGTCATAGCACGCACCCGTAGTACCCAGAACACAGCCCCTAACTGGAGTAGGAGCATCTGGGTCACAATTCCCACCTGGAGTTCCTGGGTCATAGTGCCTGCTTGGAACACTTGGGTCACAGCACCCACCTGGAGCACCTGGGTCACAGTGCCCACCTGGCACACCCAGGCCACAGCACCCTCCTGGAACACCCAGGTCACAGCACCCTCCTGGAACACCCAGGTCACAACACCCAGGTCACAGCACCCATCTGAGCACCCGGGTCACAATCACCTGAGCACCTGGTCACAGCACCCACCTGAGCACCTGGCTCACAGCACCCGCCTGAGCACCTGGTCACAGTACCTGCCTGAGCACCTGGTCACAGTACCCACCTGAGCACCTGGTCACAGTACCCACCTGAGCACCTGGTCACAGTACCCACCTGAGCACCTGGTCACAGCACCCACCTGAGCACCCGGGTCACAATCACCTGAGCACCTGGGTCACAGTACCCACCTGAGCACCTGGTCACAGTACCTGCCTGAGCACCTGGTCACAGTACCCACCTGAGCACCTGGGTCACAGCACCCACCTGAGCACCTGGTCACAGTACCCGCCTGAGCACCTGTCACAGCACCCACCTGAGCACCTGGCTCACAGCACCCACCTGAGCACCTGGTCACAGTACCCACCTGAGCACCTGGTCACAGCACCCACCTGAGCACCTGGTCACAGTACCCGCCTGAGCACCTGGTCACAGTACCCCCTGAGCACCTGGCTCACAGCACCCACCTGAGCACCTGGTCACAGTACCCACCTGAGCACCTGGTCACAGCACCCACCTGAGCACCTGGTCACAGTACCCCGAGCACCTGGGTCACAGCACCCACCTGAGCACCTGGTCACAGCACCCACCTGAGCACCTGGTCACAGTACCCACCTGAGCACCTGGCTCACAGACCCACCTGAGCACCTGGTCACAGTACCCACCTGAGCACCTGGTCACAGCACCCACCTGAGCACCTGGTCACAGTACCCACCTGAGCACCTGGTCACAGCACCCACCTGGCACCTGCACACCCCTGGCACCTGGTCACAGTACCCACCTGAGCACCTGGTCACAGCACCCACCTGAGCACCTGGTCCACCCCCCTGAGCCCTGGTCACAGACCCACCTGAGCACCTGGCTCACAGCACCCACCTGAGCACCTGGTCACAGTACCCACCTGAGCACCTGGTCACAGCACCCACCTGAGCACCTGGTCACAGCACCCACCTGAGCACCTGGTCACAGTACCCACCTGAGCACCTGGTCACAGCACCCACCTGAGCACCTGGTCACAGTACCCCTGAGCACCTGGTCACATACCCCCTGAGCACCTGGCTCACAGCACCCACCTGAGCACCTGGTCACAGCACCCACTGAGCCCGGCACACACCTGGCACCGCACCCACCTGAGCACCTGGTCACAGCACCCACCTGAGCACCTGGTCACAGCACCCACCTGAGCACCTGGTCACAGTACCCCCTGAGCACCTGGTCACAGCACCCACCTGAGCACCTGGTCACAGCACCCCACCTGAGCACCTGGTCACAGCACCCACCTGAGCACCTGGGTCACAGCACCCACCTGAGCACCCACACCCCTGAGCACCTGGTCACAGCACCCACCTGAGCACCTGGCTCACAGCACCCACCTGAGCACCTGGGTCACAGTACCTGCCTGAGCACCTGGTCACAGCACCCGCCTGAGCACCTGGCTCACAGCACCCACCTGAGCACCTGGCTCACAGCACCCGCCTGAGCACCTGGTCACAGCACCCACCTGAGCACCTGGTCACAGCACCCATCTGAGCACCCGGGTCACAATCACCTGAGCACCTGGTCACAGCACCCACCTGAGCACCTGGCTTATAGCACCCACCTGAGCACCTGGTCACAGCACCCACCTGAGCACCTGGGTCACAGCACCCACCTGAGCACCTGGCTCACAGCACCCACCTGAGCACCTGGTCACAGTACCTGCCTGAGCACCTGGTCACAGTACCCACCTGAGCACCTGGTTCACAGCACCCACCTGAGCACCTGGTCACAGTACCTGCCTGAGCACCTGGTCACAGCACCCACCTGAGCACCTGGCTCACAGCACCCACCTGAGCACCTGGTCACAGTACCTGCCTGAGCACCTGGTCACAGCACCCACCTGAGCACCTGGTCACAGCACCCACCTGGAGCACCTGGTCACGCCTGAGCACCTGGTCACAGCACCCCTGACACCTGGTCACAGTACCTGCCTGAGCACCTGGTCACAGCACCCACCTGGAGCACCCAAGCCACAGTGCCTCCTGGATCCCCTGTCCTCTCAGTGGGGGAACCTATGTCTGTGTTCAGGACCCCCGTGGGGTCCCTGAGGAGGAGGCTGGGACGCTTTGCCAGCAGCATGTCACCTGCCACTGTTCTCACCCTTCCCTGGGTACCAGCCAGGGCAGAGCCCACCTGAAGCCCACACACTTGCTGGAAGCCCCTTGTGAGTCTGGTGCCGTCACGTCAGGAAATGCATGGTGCCTGTGTCAGTGCCCGCGGTGCAGAGGCAGGAGCCAGCTTTTCCATTCTCTTCCTTCAGGACTGTTCCTAGTGTCCCCGACATGCTCTTCCTCGCCCGTCCTGAACTCAGACACGCCGCGGAGTTTCGGGAGACAGCCTGTGCTTTTCTGTTGACCAGGGCCTCAGGGTAAAGCAGCTTGGATCATCTGGAGAAGTTTCTGGGGGGCAGCCCAGCCTTTCAAGTGCCACTCCATCTGAAGCTTGTAATCTGTGAAGCAGCCACGCTCTTGGAGGGGGCAACACGATGCCCCGAGGGTGCCCCTTCTCTCCAGGGCATCCTGCATGTTGACCTTGGCCCATGCCAGGCTCTTGATTTAACCCTGTGTGTGCAGTTCACTCCATGCCAGTGAAGAACATGAGGTGAACATTCTCAATTTCTCAGAACTGGCCAGGAGGAGGGACAGGGATTCAGGACCAGGAAATGCAGTTCTCCCTGGCTCCTGCCTTGCCGTTCCTAGACCTGGGAAGGGCCTGGGGAAGGGCCTGGGGAAGGTCCTGGGAGGTGATGGCTGTGGCATGTGCAGGGAAGGTGTAGGGATGGCACAGATGCGAGCTGGCATCAGGGTTTCTAGGGAGCATGTCCTTAGCACCAGAGCATGCTTGCAGCTCGGTTAAGGAGCTGTGGAGAGGAGGATGCCTGGTGAGGCCTTGGAGAGCAGAGAGCAGGGTCTGTCTCTCCGGGAGGAAGGCAGGAGGGCGTGCGATGTGTCCAGCGAGGAGACAGCAGGGCCTCTCTGGGAGGAAGTCAGGAGGGTGTGCGGTGTGTCCAGCGAGCAGAGAGCAAGGCCTCTCTGGGAGGAAGTCAGGAGGGTTTGCGGTGTGTCCAGCGATGAGACAGCAGGGCGTCTCTGGGGGGAAGGCAGGAGGGTGTGCAGTGTGTCCAGCGATGAGACAGCAGGGCGTCTCTAGGGGGAAGGCAGGAGGGTGTGCGGTGTGTCCAGTGAGCAGAGAGCAGGACGTCTCTGGGAGGAAGGCAGGAGGGTGTGCGGTGTGTCCAGCGATGAGACAGCAGGGCCTCTCTGGGGGGAAGGCAGGAGGGTGTGCGGTGTGTCCAGCGATGAGACAGCAGGGCCTCTCTGGGGGGAAGGCAGGAGGGTGTGCGGTGTGTCCAGCGATGAGACAGCAGGGCCTCTCTGGGAGGAAGGCAGGAGGGTGTGCGGTGTGTCCAGCACATCCCCTTCCTGTGAGGCGGGTGAGCCCAGGGAGGTGAGTGTCTTTCATGGACAGGCGAAGGAGCCCAGCGCCTCTGTGGGGTCTCAGCATGCTAGAGAGAGAAGCTGGGCAAACAGACGGGGTGGATGCAGCCCCCACACAGACTCTGATTCTGTGTTCCATGGCGGGGCTCTGTGGGCCTCCCCCCAAAGGCAGGGCTGAAGCTCCTGCTGATGGGGAGCCAGGTGGCCTCTGGCCACCACCTTTGATGTGTGCCTGGACCATGTCCTCCTGGTGCCTCTGCTCATTCATTTCCGGCTGTGCTCATCAAATGCCACGCTGTGTGCCCGGGGCTGTGCTGCTGGGCAGCCTCACACAGTTCTGCCAGGCCTCCTGCTGAGGTGCTCCTCTGAGGGCTGGTGTGATAGGCTGATGATGGCACCAGGTGTCCCTTCACCCAGAGGCTGGGGCCAAACAGAAATGTGCAGAGGGCAGCCTGGCAAGGGGGCTGTGCAGAGGGTGGACATGGGGGGATATATGCACCTGTGGGTGGGTGCCTGCAGGTGGGTGCCTGCCTCCAAGTGTGTCCCGCCAGTGTGTACTTGCCTGCAGGTGTGCCCACAGGTGTGTGCCCACAAGTGTGTGCCCGCAAGTGGGTGCCCACAGGTGTGTGCCTGCCTGCAAGTATGTGCCCATAGGTGTGTACCTGCCTGCAGGTGTGCATCCACAAGTGTGCCCCTGCAGGTGTGTGCCTGCAGGTATGTGCTGGTGTCTGTGTCAGGGGCCTCTGGGGACCACTCTGAGCCACCTGGGGGTGTTTCCAGCAGCAGAAGCATAGTGGATGGTGGGTGGGGAGCCAGGTCAGTGGGAGGCCGCTGCCAGGAGGCCTTGCTAGTTTCTGAGCAAGTCAGTGCTCCACTGGGCCAGGAGCCTGCGGAACACACAGGAAGCATGCACCACCTTGGGGGATGGGAGGTAGCCTGCCTGGAGCAGACAGAAAGTGACCTGGGGGAATGTCACCAGGCTTGGGGGCTGTGGGGCCTGGAGTAGGAGAGCCCATGGCCAGGAGGGCTGTTGTGAACAGGCGGCACCTCGGCTGCCCTAGCAGGTGAGGGTCGGGGGGCTGTTCGTGTAAAGGGAGAAAAGGGAGGGAAGAGGAGGAGGACCCCAAAACTCCATGGGACAGCCTCTCCCGGGCATCAAGGAAAGTGCCCGCAAGGACCGGGGAGCCCGTGTGAGAAGCGGCATCGCTGGGCGGCACAGGGCCCTGCTGCAGAGAGAAGCTTCTGCTTGACACGACTGAGGGTTTCTACCAGGAACATGAAGGTGCAAGCTGGCTTTTCGGAATGGGGCAGTTTTCAGCACACACTTGAGGCAGGTCTGGAGCCTGGGCACGGAGGAAGAGCGTTAGCGAGAGAACCCACGGCTCCCGGCCTTCGGTGCCCGCAAGGGACCTGAGACCGTTTGGAGTCTCGAGGTGAATCTGGGGCAGTGAGTCTCTTCCTAGACTGTTGCAAGGGGCACCTTGATGGTCCCCACTGTCACCTGCTGCCACCAGCTGCTGCGGGGACCCATGCACATGTCACATGTGGCCCATGGCGATCTGTCATATGGACGGGAGTGTGGCTTAGGTGGCGAACTTCAGGCCGTGTGTGTCCAGCACACAGGAAGAGCTCAGCAAACGGCCCTGGGAAGCCACCTTCACTCCACGGTGCTTTGAGTGGTAAATAATTGTCTAACTTGAGATGTCAGTGTGCCAGCGTCTCAGCGCTGTTACATCTGGATATATATTTTATTTCCCCTACTGAATCGCATGGTTTTATTCCTACCACGACATTTTCAGGAGGTCGTTACCAACTCTAAACAGATGCTCATTCTGCCTGACGCGCTGCTGTGGCTGTTAATTAGGGACAGTGTTATCAGCAAGCCTTGACTAGAAAGTGAGGAGGCTTGGACTTTCACCATGTGACCTCCTTCTAAATAATAACCTTTTGCTGCTTCAAAGTCCTCCACTGGAAGATGAAGGTGGGAAGTGTGAGAGTGGCAGGGGTAGAGCTGGACTTGAATTTAAGGAGCCCAGTGGCTCTAGATGAAGTTGGTCAGCTGGCCCACATCACCGTGGAGTCTGTTGAGTGACGCGGGTGTTTAGCCACCTCCGCTGGGTGCAGGGTGTACTAGGGAGGTGCTGCTCTGTGGCTCGGCCATCATTGCAGCCTTTCACATTTTCAAGTGCCTCTCACTCAGTGTCCCGTGCAGGGAAGTGTCCACAACTGGCAGGGGGTTCTCCGCAGGTGCCATGGTGCTTTGGAGGGGTCCCTGGTGGGAAAAGGTCTGTTGAGGTGCTGGGCGCCCACCCATGGTTGTGCCTTCCCCTTAGCCAGGAGGCCACAGAAGCCAGAAGCTGGAATGCCTGGGAGAGGAATTTGGAAAGTAGACCCTTACCCGGCCCCCAGAGGCTCTGTGGCAGAGCGGTGGGAAACAAACAACAGCGGGGCAAAGTCCTCCAGAGCAAGCTGAGCAGATGCTGATGGGCCTGCCCCAAACCCAGGCAGCATGGGGTGAGGAAGCCCCTCCTGTGGGATGCGGTCGGGAGAAGATGGCTGTGTGTGTGTGCCTGTGTGTGTGTGCATGTGTGTGTACAGTGTGGATGAATGTGGATGTGCACGTGTGTGTACAGTGTGCATGTGTGTGCTCATATGTGTACACATGCACACGGGCAGTAGGTACAGCTGTGTGGGTGTACTGTGGTGTGCACATGTGAATGTGAGTGCAAACACGTGCAGTGCATGCATGAGTGTGTAAATGCATGCATACAGTAGGCACGTGTGGGTGTACACAGGTACCGCATGTGCAGTGTGTGTGAATGTGTGTATATGTGTGTGCAATGTGTGAATGTGTGCGCAGTGTGTGAATGTGTGTATGTGTGTGAATGTGTGTGCAGTGTGTGTGAATGTATGTATGTTGCAGTGTGTGTGAATGTGCATATATGTGTGCAGTGTGTGAATGTGTGTGCAGTGTGTGAATGTGTATGTGTGTGAATGTGTGTGCAGTGTGTGTGAATGTATGTATGTTGCAGTGTGTGTGAATGCAGTGTGTGAATGTGCGTATGTGTGTGCAGTGTGTGAATGTGTGTGCAGTGTGTGTGAATGTGTGTATGTGTGAATGTGTGTGCAGTGTGTGTGAATGTATGTATGTTGCAGTGTGTGAATGCAGTGTGTGAATGTGCGTATGTGTGTGCAGTGTGTGTGAATGTGTGTATGTGTGTGAATGTGTGTGCAGTGTGTGTGAATGTATGTATGTTGCAGTGTGTGAATGCAGTGTGTGAATGTGCGTATGTGTGTGCAGTGTGAATGTGTGCGCAGTGTGTGTGAATGTGTGTATGTGTGTGAATGTGTGTGCAGTGTGTGTGAATGTATGTATGTTGCAGTGTGTGAATGCAGTGTGTGAATGTGCGTATGTGTGTGCAGTGTGTGAATGTGTGCAGTGTGTGAATGTGTGTATGTGTGTGCAGTGTGTGAATGTATGTGTGTGCAGTGTGTGTGAATGTGTGTATATGTTTCAGTGTGTGTGAATGTGTGTATGTGTGTGCAGTGTGTGAATGTATGTGTGTGTGCAGTGTGTGAGAATGTGTGAATGTGTGTATGTGTGTTTCAGTGTGTGAATGTGTGTATATGTGTTTCAGTGTGTGTGAATGTGTATGTGTGTGCAGTGTGTGAATGTGTGCAGTGTGTGAATGTGTGTGCAGTGTGTGTGAATGTATGTGTGTGCAGTGTGTGTGAATGTATGTGTGTGTGCAGTGTGTGTGAATGTGTGTATATGTGTTTCAGTGTGTGTGAATGTGTGTATGTGTGTTGCAGTGTGCATCTGTGAGTGCGAGTGCCTGTGTGTCCATGCAAGTGTGTATGCTTGTGTCTGTGTTTACATCAGGAAAGCAGGGGAGGGAGGCAGGAGTGAACCAGGGAGGCCTCAGACTTTGGGGCAGTTACGGTGGCCTCGAGGGTGTGACTCTTAACATCCCCTGCTGGACGTAGGAGCCCTTGGTGCTCTAGGAACCCGTAGGTGGCCTCTGTGCTGCAGCCACCAGCAGCTGGGAACCAGGGGCTCAGGACGGCTGTGGCTCCTCCTGTTGTCACAGTCACCGCGGGAGGAGGGGCAGAAGTGCAGCGCAGCCACCACGGGCTTTAGGGCCAAGCGAGCTCCTAGATTCCTTCCTCCTGAACACTAACTTGTGTAGGGAAGCCCCATCGGAGTATTCAAAATGCAACAGACACAGGTTTCCTAAAACTGTCCATAGTGCCTGGAGCTCAGGTTCTGAGGGAGGCTCATGGCTGTGCCATGAAGAGGCTTCTGCATGGCGTCTTCCACAGAGCTGCTGTGTCCTGGGGGTGTGGATCCCCAGACAGGGACCCATGTGTGCTGGGGGGAGCCTGCAGCCCTGGAGTGCACCCTGCTGTTCTGTCCTCTTTGTGTGCTCTGTGGAGTGGACGTCCACATTCTGGCTCAGGATGGGTGGCTGGAGTCCCCCAGGCACTAAGCGTCTGTCTCTAACTGGCAGGGGAGCCATCCCTTCCCTTCTCACCTGTGCAGGACAGGGCTCAGTTTGCAGGGAGTCGCTGGGCCCTGAAGCCCTTCCTTGTCCCATCGCTGCCTGTGAGCCCCTGGGGCTTGGGCTGGGTCCCTGCCAGAATCACACAGTTGGGAATCTGGGGAAGGGAGTGAGTCTCACAACTTCGTGTGCTTTATTATTTCCCAGGGGCCTTTGTTACCTCCCTCCCGCTGACTGCTTGCCTTGTCCAAGCTCCAAGTGGCCTGGTGCTCACATCTTTCCGGGAACCTCTTCCCGCTGGCCGGCCTGCTTGTCTGCATGCGGGCCGACCGTGGCCTCTGCCACCTGCTCTCTGAGCTGCCCGTGGGCAGGGTCTTCCACCTTCCACCATGTCCTGGGGTGCGTTGGGAAAGAGCTCGGGATGGGTACTGTTGCTGACGCTGACACAGACTCAGCCAGTTGGAGCCTCATGCCCCTGTTGCTGGATACCCCAGGTCCCATTGCAGCTCCTCGGAGGCATCGCTGTATGTATTGCGCTCAGACCTCCCACAAGCGGCTCTGAGGGCTGAGCTGACCCTGGAGGGACAGCCCCCTCCTGCCTGTCTACCTCCTCTCTCCTCCCCTGTCTCTCCTGAGACATTAGGAGCTCACACCCCTGCCTGAGGACCTGCCAGAGTGGCAGGGCATGCTGGGCCCCGGCCTGTACGACTGATCAGCTTCTTCTCCTGGCTTCTGGGTCAGGAGGAAGGAGCCCTCTGTGCCAGTCTCCCCCCTGTGTAGGCGTGGCAGCGAGGGTGTTTTCTGGAAATGCCAGCCTGAGCCTTGGGGTCTTGCCATCTTCAACCCCACGGAGTGCTAGTGGTAACAGCCAGTTTGTGTTAGTGTGTGGGTGTGTTATGTGGACGGGGATTTTAACTTTACTATCAACATTAGAATGTCCGTAGGATAAATGTCGTGGCTATTTTGCTTTTGTTTTGGAGTATTGTGGGAGTGCATACTTTGGATTCTATAGGCTCTCTGGGCTTTATTCAAACAGACTCTTTTTCTAGGCCTTCTGAAAAAGTCATATCCGGTTGTGTCTCTGCTTCTGTTAACCATGATTTATGAATGCATGCATTACTATACATTACGGACAAATTATTTATAAAGCAAAGTTTTGTGTATAAAGTCTTATTTCCCCATGGAATTATTTAATAACATTTGAGCTGTGTGCTGAGAAGGCATTTTTGCAGGCACTGATATGAAAGCTTTTGTCAAGCTAGCTGACTCGGGAAGGCAGCCTAGGGCGGCGTCCTGGCCTGGGAGTCCTCAGCATTGCTAATTTGCTTTGCTTTGTTGTGTTTTAGGCAGTCTGGTGACTGTACTGATATGCTCCTCCACACCCCACAGAGAGACAGCAGGCATCTTGTCTGCTAGGCATGCAGGCGTTCTAGTTCTCATGTGCAGAACACGCACACAGATGTGCACGCACATACACACACAAATATGTGCATGTGCACACATGTACACACAAACACATGCACATGCATGTATACCAGAGACATATGGACACACAAACACATGCACATATGTGTACCCATGGACACATGGATACACACACACATACCTGTACACCAGGGACACATGGACACACAAACACATGCACATACATGGACACACAGGGACACATGGACACAGCCATGCTGCTCCCTGGTGAGGAGTGGGAGCAGGTGGGATCCCCGGGAAGAGTGAGTCCCACTCTTGGACTCTTGTTATAAATCCCCCTTCGGTAGACACACCCTCCTCTAACTTCCAAAGAAACATGCCAGCCGTTGGTGCCGAGGTCTTTGGTGGAGCCTCCAGAGCCTCCTTTAGGCTTTTCCTAGGGGCTCTGATGAGTGTCTGTGATGTCGCTCTTCCCTGCAGCACAGCAGCAGCTGCACGTTGTGACGTGGGATGAGAGGCCACCTGCCCTGCCTGGAAGGGTGGCTCTGTGCCCTGAGTGGCCCACCTGCTTCCGTGGCTCTTCTTCCTGTCCTGAGTGGCCCACCTGCTTCCGTGGCTCTTCTTCCTGTCCTGAGTGGCCCACCTGCTTCCGTGGCTCTTCTTCATGTCCTGAGTGGCCCACCTGCTTCTGTGGCTCTTCTTCATGTCCTGAGTGGCCCATCTGCTTCCATGGCTCTTCTCTGTGTCCTGTGTGGCCTGTCTGCTCCCATGGCCCTTCTCTGTGGCCTGTGCCTGTGGCCCTTTAGCATTGTGTTGGTTATCAAGCTGCCATTTGTCATTCATTTGTGCATCTGCCTTGAGCAACCTTCCACTTCTGGCATCTAGAAGTTCTGCTCCTTGTCACTCCATTTGGAAACCGAGCTCTCACTCGAGAGACGTTTGCAGCATCAGGCAGCAGAGGCATCAGGGGTCCTCACGGGGACACGCACGAGGGGTTTCACAGGCGTTCCTGGTGCTGCTGCCTCAGAACCCATTCTGCTCCTGCTTCCCGCCTCCCTGCACCGACGCTGCACCTCCCTCACCCCACTCTGGATCCTTTAGTTGAAATCAACTCTTCCACATTTGTCTCCTAGCCAGTGTGTCTACCCAGCACGGCCACCCAGTGCAGGCCTCGTGGACAGACCTCGCGTGGCTGCAGGAGACTTCCGGCTTCCTGGGGCCTTGTGAAACCAGATCCCCAAATGTTCCTCCCTAAAGCTTAATATGAACAACACATAGGCCAAAACAAACAGATATAGAAGCAACAAGGAAAACCCTGGATGCCATTCCAGCAGAGCCAATGGCTGGTGGTTGCTGAAAAAGCAAGAGAATCCGCCTTCCAGGAAGGGGTTCAGGGAAGGCCCTGAGATCTCTGAAATCTCCCCCAAAGCTGTGACTTGGGGGCAGGGGAGGAGACACAGACCCTTTCACAGAGATGGTATCCGATGTGGTCGCCCCCATCCTACCAGAGGCCGGACGCAGAGGATCAGCAGAGCGGCCGCCCGGGCAGCTCCCTCGGTGGATAAGCACACGCATATGGAGTGTGTACTCACAGGGTCGTCTCGCGGCGATTCATAGAAATTTAAATTAAATGCAGACAACAGAAAAGACAAGAACTTAAGAACTGGAGCAGGAAGGAGGCTGCTGATGGCAGAGTGTGAGACGCACCAGAGCCCTTTCCATGCCAGTCGTGCAGGGCAGGGGCTGCACGTGGAGATGCCGGGGGAGGCGTCAGGGGCTGATTCAGAACGGCCTGTGTCCACCCTGGAGCAGGCTCTGCAGCAGACAGAGCGGAGGAAATGTGGCATGTGGGGGAAAGCTCCAGGAGAAATCCCAGGTGAGAAGGGGCCAGGGCAGCTGTGCTGCGAGCTGTTCTTATGTGCCCACTTGGAGATTAGTTCTATTTGGGTCTCTTAAACGGTCAGGCTCCCGCCCAGTTATCTTACCTGAAGCAGAGTAGGACTCAGGCTGCAAAGTGAAAACTGCCCCTCACGAAACCCTTAGGTAAAGAGTGGACAGAAGGTAGCCATGACGAGACCTATCCCGCTCTCAGCTCATGGGACGAGCTGAGGCAGCACTAGGAGGATGAGCTGCTGTCACCGTGAAGCTGGGGTACTGTCAGCCGACAGTGAGAAGCCCAGCGGGGAAGAGCGTGGGCTGTGGCCCTCACCAGCTCCTCTGCAGGCAGGCTCGCCCCTGGCACACACGCCATCCCTGTGGTTCTCATCATCAGGGCAGTTCCAGGGCAGTGCTGTGGGGCTGGGCAGGGGCAGTCACTGCCGCAGGTCTTGATCCTCCAGGAGCAGAGCTGCAGGGTTGGGGCCTTTGTACGGTAGGTGAGACCCAGGTTGGGTGAGGTGGGCCTGAGGCCTGGGGGCTCAGACCCTTCTCGCTGTTGCACGCTCACCCAACTGGGGGCTCGGGGTCGTCCAGCACCACAGTCCTCTCATCCTGTGATTCCCAGAGCTTGAGGGCCCCCCAGAAGGGGGAGCAGAGTTCCAGATCGAATACAGGATGCCTGGCTGGATTCGAATGTCAGAGTAACAAGTAAAAGCCGTTTAGTGCATGTATAGCATGTCCTCAAATCATGCCATCTCATTGTAATGCTAAGGAGAAAAGAATCAGCCAAATCTGTGACATAGAATCTCTCAACCTTTGATTCCTGTGTAAGTTTTTATTTTAAAGGAAGGATCCTACACCGGAAACACACCACACGTTTCTGTGATCAAACCTGAGGGCTCTGGTTCCGCGTCTGACTGCGTCCTGCGCAGCCGTGTGCCCGGGTCTCTCCACACACTGGTCCAGGGCGAACCTCGCCTGCTTACCTGGGTAGTAGACAGAGGATACTCGAAACCTCTTTGAGCATGATTCTGGTTGTCCGGGTCCCTCATTCAACTCCATTTCAACCCAGATCCCAGGAAAAGCAGGGATGTGACTGGGCTCTCAGTTTGCTTTGGCAGGTTGCCTCATGCCTGTCCCAGGAAACTAGGGGTCCAGACTTTGCAGGGGATCCTCTGAAACCCAAGCTCCCAGACGGCAAAAAGCTGGTAGCTTGAAGGACCTTATTCCTTGTTTTGGCAGAATAAACTCACATCCATGTTTCTTTTTGCGTAAGTTTAGGTTATAGATAGATTTGATTATTCCACAATTTCTTAGAGACTATATTTTTTGGGAAAAATACTCTTTTCTACTCCAAGAAAGATAAATTTTATTACAGATGTTGAATTATTCCATAAACTTCCTATTAGGGCTGAGTTTAATTTTAAACTCAGGGGCAAATTCTATTCCTCTCAAGCCACCAGGGTAGTAAATGGTTGTCCGACACAGAGCTGCTGCTGGGTGCCCAGCTGCTCTAGTCCTGCCCTCTTCTCTGCTGTCATCACTCGTCCTCACAGGAGCTGCCCTCCCCACTGGCCGGGTTTCCCCTGCCTGCCAGGTTCTGTCTCCTCCACCACCTTTCCTCGAGTACCTGAACCCATAGGTAGGTCTTCCTGGGCCTTAGTGTATTTCTAAAATTGCCAATGGTCCACCATCTAAAACTTTTTAAACTTCCACGTGGCGTGGACCAAAATAATGGCCCTGCACTTGTGACTGGCTGGTGACCTTGCTCCGAGGGTGCATGTGACAACTCCTCTCAGAGTGAGGAGAAGCCTCAGTGCCCTCTTGTCCCCCTCAGCAGAGGCAGCTGCGGGGTCCCTGCCATGTCCGCTTTCCTCGGCCAGTCGGCGTCAGACTCTGAGTCCCAAGAGGTCAGTCCTTTGTGTGGGGGACAGAGCTTGGTCCAAAGCTGTGCCTACGGGAGATGACAGAAGAGGACCATCAAAGCATCGTTGTCAACGCTCCCTGCCCACATCACCTTTGCACAGAGATTCTGGACGCAGGCCTCCCCTGAAGGTCCTGCAGTAGACACGGGACATCCCTAGATGAGACAGAACAGCAAGAGCACCTGCAGGGTTCTGATCACGGCATCCAAAATCAAACCCGCTGAGAACCTGGAGTCAGCACTGACTCTCCCAGCAAGGGGTTTCTTGTGGCGTCTAAATCTGAGGACAGAGGTAGTTCTGAGCATCGTCTGGTTTAGGAGGTTTTGCTCAGTGGGTCTAGCTGGAACAGGCAGAGAAAGGTAGTCAGGCAGTGAGGACCGGTGCCCTGGGGCTTAGTGCCAGGCCCCAGGGACAGGAGGGCCCATCGGCCTCATCAGCTGGCGAGACCAGTGCAGCCAGAAAGGAGTGGCCAGGAGCTTGGTGCACGGGGTGGGAAGGTGGGTCAGGGCCCAGCCACAGAGTGCAAGGGTGCGGCGGTCAGCACAGCCCCAGCGGGAATGGAGTCCTCACAACTGTGACTCATACTTTGGTAAAAACATTTCCAAAGCATCCCGAATGGACAGAGGGCTCAACACCCCTCACTCCACAAAAAGCTACATGATTGTGTAATTCCCTCTACACACATACTTTCCTCTGCGGTTCCCCAAATCTGTGAACCCCTTTTAATCCTGAAGCTATCGTGCTGAGGCAAATTCAGGTTAAATTCCAGCAAGGTGGTTCGGCCGCGGATCTTTGGTGGTGGAGTGGCCGATGCTCTCATTCCCCACAGGAAGGCAGCATTCCCTGTTCCCTGTGGCCCTGGACTCCTGCCCCGGGCCTACTTTCTCCCAGAGCCCGGCCCCTGGAGGCTGAACCAGGCCTTTTGGTTTCCTCTGTGGTGTGATTTGAGAGATGCTTGTAGAAATGGTCAGATAAGCCCCAAACATCTTCCTCAGCTGTGCTTGCCTGAAGTCTCACCCTTGGTGATCTTTTTGGGTAGATCATTGCCTTGTCTAGGTCTTTAGCCAAAGCACCTCCCTGGCTCACACGTCGTGAAGCCTGCAGGGGCTCCTGCGAGGGAGCTTTTGGGTTGCTCTGTGTCACTCAAAACCAGCAGAAGACAGGAACCTCTATACAAAGAACAGGTCCTGGATGTGGGTGAGCAGAGAAGGGATGTCCTAGGAAAGACAGCAGGGCAGGGACATGAATTTCTCCTTTTCTGCAGCTTCTTCCTGGGCCTGGGCCATGCCTCGGGATTTTCCCTGTAACACCATGCTTCGCATTTGTTATTCGTGTCCAGATCTATTTTGCTATAGAAGTGCAAAGATGACTATGGTGGTTTCCTGTCCTGTAAAGAGGTGAAACTCATGCCCTCTGCTCCTGAATGCAGAGAGGGAGGGCTCTACATTTTTTACTGCTGTGTGCAGTGGTGGCTCTGTGCTGCTGCGCAGTTACAGGGATGCTCCTGAATGTGGAGATGGAGGGCGGGTGGTGCTGTGGGCGGCAGTGGCTCTGTGCTGCTGCGCAGTTACAGGGATGCTTCCTTGGCTTGATAAATATGGATGCCAGCGGCTCGAGAATCTGTTGCCCAGCTCAACTTCTGCGACCCTGCTCTTAAAAAGAGTTATTCCACTCTCCTAAGGAATCATTTTCTCAATTTCCTTCCTCACCATTAAAGTATTTTTTTTTTTTAAGACGGAGTCTCGCTCTGTCGCCCAGGCTGGAGTGCAGTGGCGCAATCTCGGCTCACTGCAAGCTCCGCCTCCCGGGTTCACGCCATTCTCCTGCCTCAGCCTCTCTGAGTAGCTGGGACTACAGGCGCCTGCCACCACGCCCGGCTAATTTTTTGTATTTTTAGTAGAGACGGGGTTTCACCGTGGTCTCGATCTCCTGACCTCGTGATCCGCCCGCCTCGGCCTCCCAAAGTGCTGGGATTACAAGCGTGAGCCACCGCGCCCGGCCTAGAGTATTTTTAAAGCACTGGACACCTTGTTATTCAAGAAAGTCCCCACTCTTGCCTCGCCTGTGTGCGCGTTCTGCAGATTCTCAGGGAGGCCTCACGGCCGACCCGACCACGGCGGAGGGGAGGGGACAGATTCCTGTGGGGCGCGGTCCTGGCCTGGGTCTCGGCAGTCTGGGGTGTGCTCTGAGACCCGGGGCTGCCCCTGCCTAGATGGTTTTGCAGTGGGTTCCTCGTGGAAGCAACAGGTGTGGCAATCACCCCGTGACTGGAAACGGAGGCTTCTGCTGAGTGCTTCCTCCCTTCCACGAAATGCAGCGTAAAACACTTCTGTGAAAGGAGCACGTTGTTAAAAGAAACACGCGAAAGTGTATTTGGTGGGCAGGGCCCCCGCCCGCTGTGCTGGCCCCGGTCAGTCCCCGAGTCCTCAGGCAGCTTCAGTTATGCACATCCAGGCTCAGTCGCCTGGAAAATGAGACTGGCCCAGGTAGATCTGGTGGATCCGCCAGTTTATTGGAAGAAAAGGCTCATATATTTATTTAAATCCTCCCAGCATTAGTGCTTGACACATATTTAAAGCACCTGGCTAAAAAACAGATTGGAACTGTGGTTGGGTTTGGTCTGGACAACGAGGTCTGGTCCAGGGAAACCACACCCTCCGCATCCCAGCCTCAGTTCTGAGTGTCATGGGTCTGAGAGGAGGAACCTCGGGCCACGTGGACTCTCACTCCGCCAGCCCAAGGGTGAGGGAAGAATAAGAAGGTCTCCCTCGAGAAACCAGGCTCTGCTTTGTGATGTGGGATCGTTTTCTGGCATGTTAATCTCCCCATCAATCGGGGGTGGCGGGGGTGGCTCGTGTTGGGGAGGATTGGATTTGGGGGAGTGAGAGGTTTGTGCTCTGGCTTTGCGTGGGATGCGGCTGATTGTTGGGATATGCTGTGTGATTTTGCTGCTTGGACTCGATCTAACTGGGCTGTCAGCCTCCTCCTCGGGCTTCACCACCAGGGTGCCTGTCACGTGTCTGTGCAGCTGGCGTGGTGGCTTCCCTGAAAGCCAGGTGCCTGGAGATGGGGTGGTGGGGCCTTCCTACCCTGTCCTGTCCTGCCATCCTTTGGAGGAACGTGTCTCTTGTTTGTCTTTGGTAACTGGTGCAGGGCTGGGGCTGGGGGGTAGTGAGGGATAGGGCTCCGGGCTATCAGGTCCACCTGGAGTGCTCACCATCCCACACGCTAATTCAGGAGCAGTATGCTTGGGTCTGCCTGCCTAGAAAGGCTCCATTCCCGCTGCCCAGTCGGCCGCCGTCATCTGAGCCATCCGAACAGTGACACCACTCACCACCCTGGGCACGGGGATGATTCCATTTTTCCTGCAAGTAATTGGCACTGAGAGGCTTACGGGAGTGGTGTGGCAGGAGCTTCTGTGACTGCTCTGATTCTCGCTGCAGAGGTGATGGGGACGAGGCAGATTTGTCAGGCCACTGGTGCTCAAGTGCTCTCGCATTCCCACCCACTCTAAGCAGCTGAGGCTTCGGGCTGTGCAGCAACCAGAGCCGAGTTGCCATGGCAACTGGAGAGGCAGGCTGCTTAGGCGAAGGACGGATGGAGGGACCAACCTTGTGTTTCTGGTAAAATGGGCATGTCCCACAGACGATGAGGAGGCCAGAGCCAAGAAGGGGCTTTGCTGGGACCTGCCCTGAGCCTGGGGCAGGTATGTGGTGGCTCTCGTTTCCCTGCCCTCCCCTTAGGGAGCCCTGCTTGTGTGTCCCCAACAATGGAATGGAGGCTTCAAGTCATAGGTCCAGTTTTACAGCGTTTCAGGATTTGCACACTTACTGTGCTGAGCGTACTCTGGGCTTTATAAACGTGCGTGTCTGTGCTCTATACGCATGTGAGGCAATGAGGGGGACACACACGCACACATGCACCATAGACATCCATTGCACACCTGCACACACCACACGTGCACCATAGACATCCATTGCACACCTGCACACACGCACACTTGCACCAGACATCCATTGCACACATGCACACGTGCACCATAGACATCCGTTGCACACCTGCACACACCACACATGCACTATATACATCCATTGCACACCTGCACACACATGTGCACCATAGACATCCATTGCACACCTGCACACACGCACACTTGCACCAGACATCCATTGCACACCTGCACACACCACACATGCACTATATACATCCATTGCACACCTGCACACACCACACATGCACTATATACATCCATTGCACACCTGCACACATGCACACGTGCACCATAGACATCCATTGCACACCTGCACACACCCCACGTGCACCATAGACATCCATTGCACACCTGCACACACCCCACGTGCACCATAGACGTCCATTGCACACCTGCACACATACCACGTGCACCATAGACATCCATTGCACACCTGCACACATACCACGTGCACCATAGACATCCATTGCACACCTGCACACATGCACACGTGCACCATAGACATCCATTGCACACCTGCACATGCCACACACATGCACACATACTGCATGCACACGTATCATATCTGTGCAGTAAGGAGAACATCTGATCGCTGCTGGGAGAAAAGTGAGGCTCTCCTTGGCTCACCGATGAGGGTTCCAAAGCACCCCAGGGACCTCGGCAGGCAGGACGGGAACCCAGTTCTTTGACCCTGAGCACTTGTTCCCATTCTCCTGAAAATGAGCGTGTTATTACCGTCATGCTGTGTCAACCCCTAGTACAGCACCTTGTGCGTGTCCATTACCCTTTCTATGCATTAGGATTTCATGCCAGCCTAGATAGGGAATTGTCTCCTACAGTCTACTTTACATGATTTCCAGCGAGATTTCCAGGGGCTTTAACTTCTGTACTTGTTACAATCAAGTAAAAATGTGCTCATCTCACTGTGCATAATTTCACCTTTTTTCTTTTGGAAAATTTCCCCACAAACACTTTAAGAACAAGCAAATTGTTAATTTTTTCTCTACCAGATAGCAAAGCATCTGGAATTGTCCTTCGTGGTAACATAGTTAGGAGGACACATTTATGACTGGTTGAAAACGATATGAAATAGTGCTATACAGCGCTGCTAAGAGTCAGTTGATGTCGATTTGAAGGAATCAGGACTACGGCGCAACAATAAAACATGTTTTGCATCACGTCAGAAAACAGACGAGAGAGAGAAACCACAGCAATTTGGGGGTTTGAGATTTTGCAAAGAAAATATACTTCTCTTATAAAAATCGTTGTTTTCTATGACTCTTCTGTTTCCGTGTGGATGTGGGGGGGATGTGTGTGTATGTGTGTGTGCATATGTGTGGAATGTGTGTGTACATGGGTGTGTACATGTATGCAGAAAAGCAAAACCTGAGTCTGGGTTAAGAGCAGATGGAGAGGGGATGAGGACGAGGAGGCCAGTTCCCTTTTGCTGTTCTGTGCAATTTCTGCCTTGTTTTGGTACCATTTTAATTTTCTTAAATAGACATGCATTATGCTATAAATGTATAACAATAAAGAAAAATAACCTATATGCATTTGAAAGGACCTGAAACTTATACAACAGTAGGGATGAGAGAATATCCACATTCCTAAAGATGAGGGCTTCAGTGTTCTACTTTATCCGAGCTCAGGTTAGAGGCAGGGACCATCCCATAGACCCGGCTGTGGGTCCTGTTGTTCGGCTTTCCTTGATAATGTAAGTATTTTCTTTATTATAATATTTTCATAAATATGGGACGCATTTAGAGCTGATGTACCATACTTCGACAATTCATCTGTTGCTTTTTACTTTGATAAGAGTAGACCATAAATGCATCTGTCAAGTGTAGGAAACTCGTGTGTGTGTCGTGCAGCCAACACGTATTCTCTCCCTGGCATTACACTCAGATGCATTTATGACACAATGACACCGCACGGGTCGTTGTGCACACACTGGGGGAGGGGCATGGCGTCTTGCTGGAGCACAGTAGAAGCGGCTTAAACGGGAATGTATTCAGCGCATGTTTGTCAAAGTTATGAGTGAGTGACACTTGGCAGTGATGTCACAGAGGGCATCTGACCGCCGAGATAAAGCCCTCTGCAGTCCCCAGGGGATGGGGCTTTTCTGGTCCTAAAGCCTCACTGACCATAGGAAACCCCTCTTCCATTTTTTATTGGCTGCATAGACGTCACAACTGGGAGACTCATCAGCCAGTCCAACTCACAGGTATGGTGCACGTGTGTGATGCGTGTGCATTCAGGGCACGTGTGTGTGCAGGTGTGGTAGATAGGTGTATGTATGCATGTATGTATGGTGTGCATGTGTGTGATGTGTGTTCGCGTGTGTGCTGTGTGCATGTGTGTGGTGATATGAATATGTGATTCACGTGTGGTGTGTGTGGCATGTTCATGTGTGTGTGATGCATGCATATGTGTGGTGTGTTTGTGGTGTATGTGTATGTATGTGATGTGGGTGCACGTATGTGGTGTGTGTGCACGTGTGTTGTATATATATGCACATGTGCTGCATGTGTGATGTGTGCATGTGTGTGTGCACGTATGTGATGGTGCATGTGTGTGGCGTGTGTGCATGTGTGTACACATGTGTGGTGTATATATGCACATATGTGCTGTGTGAGTGTGATGCGTGCATATGTGTGGTGTGTGTGCATATGTGCTTGTATGTGCATGTGTGGGTGCATGTGTGTGGTGTGTGTGCACGTGCGTCATATATATTTGCACATGTGATGTGTGTGATGCATATATGTGGTGTGTGTGCGTGTGTATGTGCATGTGTGTGATGTGGCTGTATGTGTGGCGTGTGTGCATGTGTGGTGTATATATGCACATATGTGCTGAGTGTGATGTGTGCATATGTGTGGTGCGTGTGCATGTGTATGTGCATGTATGTGATGGTGCATATGTGTGGTGTGTGTGCACTGTGTGGTGTATATATGCACATGTGTGATATGTGTGCATGGGGTGTGTGTGGGAGTGTTTTATTTTGTTCAGTCCTACACAGTATTTTGAAAATTTTGAATTTATTGCAAACATTTTAAGATTTAAATTCAAGTGAGTGAGAAACAAGCTTCCTGGCCTCAGTTCCTTCAGGGAGACACTGTCTGCCCCTCGGGAGGGCTGTGTCCCCATGTGGCCGGGGTACCCCACTCCTTCCTGTCTGCATCTTGGGGTATGCAGGTGCTTGCTGCATAGCTGGCAGCTCAGTGGCTTCTTACAGGAGAGCTGGGAGAAAATCAAAGGCTGCCTCTGACATTCGCCTCCAGCCAGATGGCTTGAGCGTCAAGCCTGAAGGGGTGGGGCCACTCCTGGAAGGAGAGCATGACCCGCCTGGCCTTGGTGGGCTCTGAGCAAAGCCCCGGCTTTAGGATTTCATCTTAGAAGCTTGTTAAAGCATCACTCATTCTCTCCCATTTTCAAGGAGTCTCTAATTCTTTACCCTCAGAAATGATGTGCTGTGATTTTATGAGGCAGGCCTTTGGAATCTCCCTAACAACGGGGGGATAAAGGCCTCCTCCTCCTGCTCCCCTCTCCAGGCTGGGGTCTCGTGCGAGGTATGGTTAAGAACACAGATGGTGGGCTGGGCGCGGTGGCTCGCGCCTGTAATCCCAGCACTTTGGGAGGCTGGGGTGGGTGGATCACCTGAGGTGAGGTTCGAGACCAGCCTGACCAACATGGGGAAAACCCATCTCTACTAAAATTACAAAGTTACCCAGGCATGGTGGCAGGTGCCTGTAATCCCACCTACTCAGGAGGCTGAGGCAGGAGAATCGCTTGAACCCAGGAGGCGGAGATTGCAGTCAGCCGAGATCGCGCCATTGCACTCCAGCCTGGGCCACAAACAAACAAACAAAAAAACAAAAAACAAACAAAAAAACGCAGACACCCAAGTCCCCTTTGCTGTGTTTGCTGTGTGGCTGGAGAGGGAGCGAGTTATCTGTGTGGAGTGTTTAGGACGGCGTCTGAGTGGCTCAGTGCCCAGCTGCCTGTGAGCTGTGGACGTGGGCGTGGTGGGGAAGCAGGGACGCTGTGAAGAACAGCACACCTGGGATGGGCACCCCTGGCCGCTCCTTCCCTTCGTGCCCCTGTATCCTTTGCTTAGACATGTGGAGACAGTCAAGAGCGCCCTCCTCCCCATTTTCCCACCTCCAGTCACAGCCTTCTCCAGTGAGACCCCGCATGGGTTGGAAATCTCCTTCCAGATCCGGGCGCCTGCCCGCTTCCTCCACCCCTCTTGGCCAGGGGGCACCTCAGAGCCCAGCTTGTGCCTCGGTGCTCCTGGCCATGCTGGGGGGTGCCACCCACGGGCCATGCTATGTGTGGTGAGAGGCAGGGGCCATGTGCAGACATGGGGATGGGCAGCCGGGAAGCCCACACCTCCTCGCTCCCTGAGGCAGCCCGTGCCAGGGATGGTTTCTCAGGCCGCTTAACCCCCTAGTGCGTCCTCACATGGGTCTCCCAGCCCAGGCCTGGCATGGCTGCATCCTTGCTCTGGGAAGTGTTTCTGGAAGCACAGGCCTGGGGGACGTCACCCCTGGATTCACTGTCATCGTTGCTGTCATCAGAGCCATCCCACACATTGGTCGGCCTTGCCTGTCAGTTCTGTAAGGTTGAATTAGCAATAAAACCATATGATTTTGGTTGCAATCACTTTCTGCATAAGTCTTTAAAAAGGTCAAAAAGGAAGAAAACGCAACTTCTTTAGAATACAGCTTGTGCTACTTTGAAAAATCCCGTGGACAAGGACAATGACCACCCACGGTGACGTGTGAAACGCTCACATTTTCTTATCATCATCAGCAGCCCCAGTGTCCTTCTCCCGTGCAGGACTTCCTGTCCTGTGGACCACACGCAGTCAGAGCTGGGGGCAGTGAGAGCCGTCTTCCTTCTTCATGGTAGAGAGACGCGTCTCAACTCCAAATCTTTAAGCCTCTGTTTCTCTCTCCATCTCTCACCTCCCAGGACGTCTTTGGTCACCAGGAGACCCACCCATTACGCTGCCATTTCCATAACACGGTTTTTTCCCCTTCTTCTAAGTGATGAATTTAATTTTATTCATGTGCGGTATTTATATTTTGCCATATGTGCTGAGAAGCTTAGGAGAAAGGTGTATTTCAAATAAATCGAATATCAATCAATCAATCAATTAGTGAATACAGCCTGGCCCAGAATATTCATTTTTAATGAATTTTGGTTTCACACAATCTGGGTCATCCCTGGAGGGTAACATCATGCGGTGTTTATTGTCGCAGGTGGGGAGGGCACCCCGATGGTCTCACTGCCGCCAACCAGGCCCTGATTTGTGTCTCAGTGACTGAAAGTTAGTAGGGTAAGAGCAGCTTTCCAGTGTGCCTGCGAGCCAGACCAATGTCCGGCTCCATGCTTGTGAGTCAGCATAGGGATAACCATGGCACCAGGGATGGCGGATAGCATGGTGGCCGCACACAAGCAACCTACTGTGCGCCAGCCCTAAGCCAGCTGCTTCCACGTCCCCACTCACCTGTTCACACAGCCATGTCACGAGACGCCATGCCTGACTCCTGGGGAAACTGCCAGAGGGGCCTAGAAGGCAGCTCCAATCCATGCGAATTTTTATGTGCAGAGTTGCCTTTGTATCAACCCAAACAAACCCAGTCTGGAAAACTCCCTCCACCTAGTAATGGATCAGGGTGCAGGTCCCGCTCTCGGCAAGGAGACCTGACTCTACGTCAAGAGGTCAGCTCGGACGAAAGGCCCCTGGTTCGACTCAGGCCAGGGCGGCCCATGTGCTCTATGAGAAGTGCGTGGAGATGGCTTCTGACGGCCTCATCACTGAAAGTCAACAGGTCACGCATTCCTGGTGCAGCCCTTCTCAGTCCCGTTTGACCAGCTCTGAAGCTGTCTTGTGACTTTTCCCATCGTGGGTCACATGCACCATCAGTGGATTCCGGCATGACCATGGATTCTGGCATGACCATGGATTCCGGCATGACCATGGTCAGCCTCTGTACTGACTATGCTGCAGGTGCAGGGCTGGACGCCTCATCTCCGTTCATGCCCACCACCACCTCACGAGGCTGTCCTCAAGATGACATCACTTGTCCACATGACACAGCCAGAGAGCAGGGGCTTCGAACCGCTGGCCTCGCTCAGGCCTGTCGAGTCTCCCACAGCCCCCACCCTGGGGCACTGGGGCTCTGTCACACTGGGAGACACTGAGCTCAGAGAAAAAGTTTAATATTTTATATAACACACGCCCCCCCCATACACTCACACACATGCACAACTCACACACTCATACACACTCTAACACACACAACTCACACACACACACAGAACTCACACCCACACCCACACATACTCTGACACTAACCACACAACTCACACACACGTACACACTCTCACTCTAACACAACTCACACCCACACATACACACAGAAACACAACTCACAACTTACACAGCTTACACAACTCACACAAAACAATCACAAGTCACAGCTCACACACACGAAACACATACATAGCTTGTACACTCACAGACAAACAAAACTCATGCTGACACTCATTTTCACACAAAACACACTCATTCACACACAACACATGCTTATTCACACCCTCACACACAGCTCACACACAAAAACTCAAACACTTATAACTTATGCACAGCTCACACACAAAACACGCTTATTCACACTCACACTCACACAAAACACACAGCTGACTGTCTACAGACACTCTGTGTATCTGTCCCTTTTTCATGAATACCTGAAAGGTGTGTTTTTGGGGCTTGTTCAGCCTTTTGCTTCAGGACACAGCCTTGACCTTTCACCTTTTAATGTGTGTTTCCAACTTCTGTGCTACTACCCCCTCTGAAGCATTAACGGGAAGGTCAGTTTCCTTTTCCTGCACTTCTGAGTGAAGAGGCAGGAGCTCTAGCTGGAAGGACTTCAGAGCCCGGCCTTTCCCTTCTGGCTGAGCAGGAACCACCATGGAAGTCCTGGGGGAAGGAGGCAGCTTGTTCTCTGCCCAGGGACTGGGTGCTGCAGTGGTGGTCAGTGGGGAACATGGGCCACATTGTGAGGAAGGAGGGAGGACAGGAAGTGATGGGAGTGACTCGGGGTGGGAGTGATCAGCGCTAAGTAGAGATTGTTGCTTAGGAGGTATTAGATACGAAGTAGGGACTGTGACTTAGGAAGTACTTAGTATTTAGCAGTACTTAGAACTAAGCAAAGACTGCTACTTAGGAGGTAGTTTGTAATTATCATTAATAGTACTTTGTACTAAACAGACTGCTATTTAGGAGGTACTTAGTGCTTAGCCGTACTTAGTACTAAGTAGACACTGATACTTAGGAGATATATAGTAGTCACTAGTGCTTAGTACTTAGCAGAGACTGTGACTCAGGAGGTACTTAGTACTAAGCGGAGACTACAACTTAGGAGGTACTTAGTAATAAGTAGAGACTACTGCCAAGGAGCAGAGCCTGCTCTTTGTGTGGATGGATCTGGTTTGTAAGATGTTGCTTCTTCCAAATCAACCTTTGTGCACTTCCTGCAGCTCCTGGCCAACTCTGAAGGTGGTATCTGTGGTGGAGTTTGGCTGGGACAGTGTTCTGGGGTCCACAGAACCAGCTGAAAAACATGAGGAACAATCTCTCCACTGAGCATTTCTTCTCATGAAACCAGACAGATCTTTTTTTCCTCTCACTACAGTGACCAGACTTATAAACTACATTGTCCAGGCTGTTGTGCTCACATGTGAATCATTTTTACTAGGGTTGGGCAAGAGAAACAAGGTGAGAAGTGCCAGTGTGATGCAGTGAAATGGTCTGCTCCTCTTGCATTGATTAATTTTGGGAGAGAAGACTTTCTTTGCCTCTTTTCAGCTCTGAGTCTGGTATATGGAAATGAAAGCTTTCCTGCTTTCCTGCTGTGTCTGCTCTGATCACAGGTTGAGGCTGAAGCGAAGGCGTCTGTGCTTTGTAGCTGGAACCTTCTCACTCTAGCTTCCTGGGTTAGCTTATTTTGTTTTCTAATCAACCTAACATTACACCCCAAGGCACTACGAAATGAAGAACAAACTAAGCCCAAAGTTATTGCAAGGAAATAATGATTAGAGAAGAAACAAGTCAAATAGCCTAGAAAAACAATAGGAAAGATCATCAAAATTGGGAGTTGTTTTGTTGAAAAGACAAAATGGACAGATCTTCAGCTAGACTGAGAAATGAGAGAAGACTCAAATAAATAGAATCTGAAATGAAAGAAGAGACATTACAAGGGTCATGAGACCACTGTGGACATTTATACACCAAGACATTGGACAATCTGGAAGAAATGGAGCCCTTCCTAGACACATACAACCTACTAAGACTGAACCATGAAGAAACAGAAAAACAGACTGTAATGAGTAAGGAGACTGAATCAGTAATAAAATGTCTCAGCCAAAATAATGCCCAAGAACGGATGTTTTCATTGCTGAATCCTACCAGACACTTCCAGAAGAACTAATACCCGTCTTCTCAAACTCTTCCAAAACATTGAAGAGGAGGAAACACTTCCAAACAGATTTTATGAGGCTGTCATTACCCTGATGCCAAAGCCAGACAAGCACACTCTAGGGAAAGAAGACTACAGGCCAGTATCCCCGATGAACACAGATGTTTTCTGAAAGGAGTTGAACTTTGTGAATTCCCTCCCTCGCTCTTGGCCGCTGATTGCAATCTTTAGAGGAGATTCTCATCTTTTGAATCCCTCCACTTTGCAGACATGCTTTTGATTTAGAATTCTAATTGAAAAGAAGCGGAACTAAGAGGTTGGAGAAGTCCATGCCTAGGCAGGTGGAAAGTGGAGCTTGAGATAGAAGACTGGAGATGGAAATGAAAATAGACTATGGGAGAGGAAAGTGCAGAGGATGGAGCGGGGAGGAGGTTGTACTGGAAACTAGGTTCAGCTCCTTTCCCTCCAGGGATGAATGATTACAGGCTGGGCTCCTGGGCTGCTAGGAGCCACTAGCATGGCTCTACCGGCTGGATGAATCTGCCATATAGGCCAAGTTAGAGTCAGTTAAGATTTGGACAATAACAGAAGCAAGCAAACAAGGCTCAACAGCAAAAGCAAAGCTAGTTTAGTGGAGATAAAGACCCCTCGGTGTGCGACAGTGCTGTCTAGAAATATGGGCCTGAGGGGCTTCAGATGGCAGCTTTGGTAGAGCTGTGGTCTCCCCTCTCCAGGACCGTATGCACTTTGTGGGAACATTCGAGCCATCTGTATCATTTCCTTGACTTAAAAAAGGCTCCAAGATGTTTTCTTACTCAGTGATCATTTGGGGAGGACCTCAGACCTGTGATTAGGAGAACGGGGAGCTGTAGAACGTTAGTTGTAAAATCAATCACAAGATTCAGGTAGGATATGAGAAAACAGAACAGAACACTGCCTCCTTTCCTGGTGTGCCCAAAACAGGGCATGAACACTTCAGAAAACAATGTCATCAGAGCTGAATTTGGGTGTGATGATTTGTACTTTAAAGTCTGTGTCAGGGGAAGTGAAGGATTTTTTTTTTTAATTTAAATTTAATTTAATTTATTAATTCTTTTTTTGAGACAGAGTCTCACTCTGTCACTCAGGCTGGAGTGCAGTGGTGTGATCTTGGCTCACTGCAACCTTTGCCTCCTGGGTTCAAGCCATTCTCCTGCCTCAACCTCCTGGGTAGCTGGGATTACAGGCACCTGCCATCATGCCCAGCTAATTTTGTATTTTTAGTAGAGATAGGGTTTTGCCATGTTGGCCAGGCTTGAACTCCTAACCTCAGGTGATCCACCCCCTTGGCCTCCCAAAATACTGGGATTACAGGTGTAAGCCACCACGCCTGGCCGAAAGTGAAGGATTCTAACTGAAGTCCGTCAGCAAATATGTTATGAAAGGAAACTGTAGCCAAACTGGAGGAAGGGAAGAGTCACCTGGTAACTGACGGAATTTCTAAAATGGGTTAACCAAGAACACCTTGATGCTTCCACCATGAAGCTGGAACTGGATGCTGGCTGGCCCAAGACCAAGACCCACATTCACGGGGGGGGGCCCTGGGCCTGAGGGCACCTGCCCACGGGGCTGCCTTGGGGCATCTTTGTTCAGAAGTGGGCTCCTCACGTGGTTCCTGGGCACCACAGCAGAGACCTCTGTCTGGAAAGCCAGGCTCAGCCTCTGCTTCCACTTCCTGTCCACAAACAGTTTAATGGCCTTAGACTGAGAATTGTATCTCAATTATTCAATGATGTTTTTCTTCTTTGCTATTAGCAAAATATGCCTCCCCATCGAATCAATATTAAGATCTAGCAAGGGTAAAGTTCGAAGGAAGCCTTTTGCCATTAGAAAGACCAAACACCTGCCCAGGCGCAGTGGCCACGCCTGTAATCCCAGCACTTTGGGAACCCCAGGCAGGTGAATCACCTAAGGTCAGGGGTTCAAGACCAACCTGGCCAACATGGTGAAACCCTGTCTCTACTAAAAATACAAAAATTAGCTGGGTGTGGTGGCACACACGTATAATCCCAGCTACTTGGGAGGCCGAGGCAGGAGAATCACTTGAGCCCAGGAAGCAGTGGTTGCAGTGAGCTGAGATCGTGCCACTGCACTCCACCCTGGGCGACTGAGTGAGAGTCCATTTCAAAAAAACAAAAATGAAACAAAACAAAAGCCCACACACCTGATCTTTCTACTGTGGCAGGCTGTCCTGGTCATATTCGAGGTCTGGACTAATATTGGGTAGTATTCTTTTCCTTCCCTATCTTCCTCTGCATTTTTATTTAAAAGACTAATGTGCTGGTTTTATGTTCTTTTGGCTTTCTCTCTCTCTCTCTTTTTTTGTGTATTCCCCATTGTTTTATTGTGACCTGTTAGAGAGAAATTAAATTATACTAAGCCAACTTCCTCCACACTTATCAAAAAGATAAAAATGGCCATCCTAAGAAACAAAGACACTGCTTGTTCCATCAAATAATGCACATGAGCCGCAAGTGCCCGTCTGACCTGCCTGGAGGTTCCAGTGGTGTTTTTCTCCCTCTCTCTCCTTTAACTAGTAGGAGAGGCGCTGGGGGCCACCTCCCCTCCTTTCCTCTATGCTGGGGATTACAGCTCACTTCGCCAGTTCCCACTCTTAGCCTGTGTGTTGCCCACACCACACCCTCAACGTGTCATCTACGTTCCCTTCATCCACCTGCTCAGATCTGTGATTGTTTATAGCATCCTCCAGTGCCCCGGCCAGGATTAGCGAGGGTTTCATGACCCAGTGGCTGTGGAGGAAGCGTGGCTTTCTTTCATTTCACCAGGAAATGACTGACGTCTTGTCTTGGCCTGCATCCAGATGTGGGAAGTGCAGCGTTGCTTGATAATAGAATCTTATTTTGTGAAGCTTCCCAGGCACTGAAGCGGGGCTGCTGGGAGAAAGGTGTGAAGTGGTGTGACATCATTTGATGTGTCCTTGAGCTCCGAGAGGGGAAGCTTTTGATGGTGGCGAGTGCAGTGGCAGGGGCCACAGGGAGGCAGACAAAGCCACATCCCCATTGGTCCTGCTGCTGTGAGAATGGGGAGGAAAGTGAATGCACACCCTCTGGAATCTTCTGACGGCCAGGGGACTTTGAACAGTTTGCCCCACGCGGCAGGAGGGCGGGGGCCGCGCTACGGGAGTGTTGGCTTGTGGACTGAAACAAAGCACCCCAGGAAAGAACAAGCTCTGGGATACCAGCTCTGGGCTCCTTGCTGGCTGCAACTTGAACACAGTCTGAGAGTCTTGGTTAGAGCTGGGGGTCGTGTCTGCTCCAACAGAGAGAACTGCTGACTCTTCCCTGCACAGAGAGACAGCGCCCCAAGGGGAACAGGTGATGTGTTTTACCCTCCTGAGGTTTCTGCACCGTCCTGCTGTTTGGAAAAGACGCAGAGGAACATCGACCCTCTGGCTCGCCTCAGAGAAGGCCCTCGGTCCTCGGGGCATGGTGGCGGCCCCCACCCTGGGGTAATAGGGGCTGTAGCACCTTGGCCGAGCAAACACCAGGCTTGGGTGGCAGCTGCCTGCCTGGCTTTCCGCTCCCCTCCACGGCCCTCACGGGGGCCTCTAAGGCCATGTGTGCCAGCACCCTCTTCTCCAGTCAGGAGTCTGGGGAGCTGTGTGGCTTAGCATAGGCCAGCCTGTCCTGGGGGCTGCATGGACCTTCACACCTCTCCGCTCTCACCTTGGCCCTTGTAGCCACCATGTCAGGGTCCCTGGTTTTGTCTCCCTTCATGGGGCCTTGTTGCTCCAGACTTGCAGGGGAGTCCTCCTTGCTGTACCTGCCAGGACCTGGTCTGCCCCTCAGGACTGAATCCATCGGTCCCTGGAATCCTGCTGAGCTGTCATGACCTAGAGCCAGTCCCAGGTCCCAGGAGCGTCTGTCCATGTGGAGCTGCGACCCATGCTGCCTGGGCACCCACTTCTTAGTAACATGACCTGTGAAGTTCCCGTTTGAGACAAGGAAAGAAAAGCACCCTGGAGCGATAAGAAGACCTGAATCTAAAATAACATAAGTTCCAACAAACAGGATGTTTTGGGTGATACAGAAACCGTGAATGTGGCTGGATTAAGAGGGATGGTGGCTGAGGGCGGAAGAAATGTTTCTGATGAGCGCGGAGACCACGAGCCTTGCTATGGCTGCTTTCCTTCCTGTGCCCCACGTCTTGCCTGCTGTGCTTTTGGTGCCACCCAGACCCCCCCCTCCCCCAGCTTTATTTTATATTAACTGGCAGGACCTGCTTGGCCCAGGGCAGAAGGGAGGGGAGGACGGTTTCCTGATCTGCGATGGCCTTCAGGTGTGCTGGGCTCCTCTCCAGGCCCAGGTGTAGGGAGGGAAGTTCTAGTTAGTTCTAGTTTCACTTTTATTTGAGCAACGTCCATACTATTCTCTATAGTGGCTGTGCTAATTTACATTCCCACCCACAGTGTCCGAGGGCTGCTCTCTCTCCACATCCGTGCCAGCCATTTGTTATTTTCTGTCTTTTCAATAAAAGCCATTTTAGGCCAGGCCTGGTGGCTCATGCCTGTAATCCCATCACTTTGGGAGGCTGAGGCAGGCCGATCATGAGGTCAGGAGTTTGTGACCAGCCTGGCCAACATGGTGAAACCCCATCTCTACTAAAAATACAAAAAATTAGCCAGGTGTGGTGGTGGGTGCCTGTAATCCCAGCTACTCGGGAGGCTGAGGCAGGAGAATCGCTTGAATCCAGGAGGGGTGGAGGTTGCAGTGAGCAGAGATCGTGCCATTGCACTCCAGCCTGGGAGACAGAGCAAGACGCCGTCTCAAAAGAAAAAAAGCCATTTTAACTGGAGTGGGATGATATCTCACTGTTATTTTAATTTGTATTTCTCTGATGACTATACCTGTTGGCCATTTGTATGTTTTTATTTGATGACTATATCTGTTGGCCATTTGTATGTTTTTATTTGATGACTATATCTGTTGGCCATTTGTATATTTTTATTTGAGAAATGTCTGTTCAGATCTTTTGCCCATTTTTACATTGGAGGGTTTTTTTTTTTGGTGTTGAGTGTTTTGAGCTCTTTATATATTCTGGTTATTAATCCCTTGTCAGATGGATAGTTTACATATATTTTCTCCATTCTGTGGGTTGTTTCTTCACTTTTTTGTTTCCTTTGCTGTGCAGAAGCCTTTTAGCTTGATGTGATCTCACTTTATCTTTATTTGCTTTGGTTATCTGTGCTTTTGAGGTCTTACCAAAAAAATCTTTGCCCTCATCAATGTCCTGGAGTGTTTCCTTAGTGTTTTCTTTCAGTAGTTTCATAGTTTTGGGTCTTATATTTAAGCCTTTAATCCATTTTGATTTGATTTTTGTATATGGTGAGACATAGGAGTCTTGTTTCATTCTTATGTGTATGGAAATCCAGTTTTCTCAGCAACATTTATTGAAGAGATTGTCCTTCCCCAATATCTGCTGTTGGTGCCTTTGTGAAAAATGAGTTGGTTATAAACATGTGAATTTATACCTGGATTCTCTATTCTGTTCCATTGGTCTGTGTGCCTCTTTTTATGCCAGTACCATGCTTATTTGGATACCATACCTTTGCAGCATATTTTGAAGTCAGGTCATATGAGACCTCCATGTTTGTTATTTTTATTCAGGATTGCTTTGGGTATTTGGGGTCTTTTGTGAGCTTATGTAAATTTTAGAGTTCTTTTTTTTCTGTGAAGAGTGTCATTGGTGTTTTGATATGGACTGCATTGATGTTTACAGCCATGCCCACCCTCAACAAGCCCTATCTCATCTAGTAGGGACTGCATTGAATATGTAAATTTCTTTGGGTAGTATTGACATTTTAACAATATTAGTTATTTGGATCCATGAGCATGGAATATCTTTCTAGTTTTTTGTGTCCTCTTCAATTTTTTTCCTCAGTGTTGTATCATTTTCCTTGTATAGATCTTTTACTTCTTTGGTTAAATTAATTTCTAGGTATCTTATATTATGTTTAGCTATTGGAAATAGGGTTACTTTATTGTTTTTTAGATTGTTTGCTGTTGGCATATATAAATGCTGCTGATTTTTGTATGTTGATTTTGTATCCGGCAACTTTACTGAATTTGTCAGTTCTGACAGTGTTTTGGTGCAGTTGTTTTCTAAATATGATAAGATCATGATGTCTGCAAATAAGGCTAATTTGACTTTTTCCTTTCTAATTTGGGTGCCCTGTATTTCTTTCTCTTGCCTAATTGCTGTGGTCAGGACTTCAGTACTATGTTGTATAAAAATGGTGAAAGTGAACATCCCTGTCTTGCTCCAAATGTTAGAGAAAAGGCTTTCAATTTTTCCCCATTCATTATGGTGTTAGCTGTGGATTTGTCATATATAGCCTTTATTATTTTGAGGTATGTTCTTTCTATACCCATTTTGATGAGAGTGTTTTATCATAAAGGGATGTTGAATTTTATCAAATGCTTTTTTAGCATCTATTGAAATGATCATGTAGTTTTGTTCTTAATTCTGTTAATGTGATGTATTATGTTTATTGATATGCATATTTTGAATCGTCATTGTATCCCTGGGATGAATCCCAGTTGATCATGGTGAATGATCTTTTTAATATATTCTTGAATTCAGTTTGCTAATATTTTGTTGAAGATTTTTGTGTCTATGCCTATAGTCTTTTTTTTTTTTTGTCTTGTTTTTGTCAGCTTTTTGTATCAGGGTAACGCCGACCTAATAGAATGGGTTTGGAGGTATTCCCTCCTCTTCAATTTTTGTGAAGAGTTTGAGTAGAATTGGTATTATTTCTTCAAATGTTTGGTAGAATTCGTCAGTGAAGGCATGAGGTCCTGGGCTTTTCTTTGATGGTAAATTTTTTATTATGGCTTTGATCTCATTACTTGTTATTGGTTTGTTGAAGTGTTCTATTTCTTCATGGTTCAATCTTGGTAGTATCCAGGAATGTACCTATTTCTTCTAGGTTTTCCCATTTCTTGGCATGCAGTTGTTTATAATTGTCTCTAATGATTCTTTTTATTCCTGTGGTCTCAGTTGTTATGTCTCCTTTTTCATTTCTGACTTTATTTATTTGGATCTTCTTTCCTTTCTTCTTAGTCTAGCTAAAGGTTTGTCAATTTTGTTTATCTTTTCAAAAAACTTTTTGTTTTATTGATTTTTCTATATATTTTATCTTAATTTCATTTATTTCTGCTCTGATTTGTATTATTTCTTTCCTTCTACTCATTTTAGGTTTGGCTTGTTCTTGCTTTTCTTGCTCCTTGAGGTGCATGGTTAGGTTGTTTATTTGAAGTCTTTCTACATTTTTGATGTAGGCATTTATTGTTATATACTTGCCTCTTAGTATTGCTTTTATTGTATCCCATAGATTGTAGTATATTTCAATTTTCATTTGTTTCAAGACATTTTTAAATTTCCTTCTTAACTTCTTCATTGACTCATTGGCCATTCAGAAGGAGGTTTAATTCCCATGTGTTTATGTAGTTTCTGGGGTTCTTCTTGTTATTGATTTCTAGTTTTATTCTATTGTGGTCAGAAAAGATACTTGATATGATTTCTGCTGTTTTGAATTTGTTGAGACTTGTTTTGTGGCCTAAGATGTGGTGTATTCTGGAGAGTGCTTCATGCTCTGATGAAAAGAATGGGTATTCTGTAGCAGTTGGGTGAAATGATCCATAAATGTCAATCAGACCTATTTGGTGTAGTGTATAGTTTAACTCTAAAGTTTCTTTGTTGATTTCTTGTTGGAATGATCTGTCCATTACTGAGAATGGGGTGTTGAAGTGCCCTACTATTATTGTATTGTGGGCTATCTCTCCCTTTGGATCTATTAATGTCCATTTTATATACTGCAGTGTTACGTTGCTGGGTGCGTATTTATAATTTTATATCCTCTTGCTGATTGACCCTTTTATCACTATATAGTGATGTTCTTTGTTGCTTTTTATAGTCTTTGACTTGCAGTCTATTTTATCTGATATAAGTAACAGCCACTCCTGCCCATTTTTGGTTTCCACTTGCATGGAATATCTTTTTGTTTGTTTCTGAGACAGGGTCACATTCTCTTATCTCAACTGAGTGCGGTGGTGTGATCATGGCCCACTGCAGGCTTGACCTTCCAAGCTCAAGTGATCCTCCCACCTCAGCATCCTAAGTAGCTGAGACCACAGGCACATGCCACCATGCCTGGCAAATTTTTGACTTTTTTGTAGAGATGGAGTCTCACTGTATTGCCCAGGCTGGGCTTGAACTCCCAGACACAAGCGATTCTCTCAACTTGGCCTCTCAAAGTGCTGAGATTACAGATGTGAGCCTCTGTGCCCAGCCTGAGATATCTTTTTCTATTCCTTTCAGTCAATGTGCATCTTTATCGGTAAGGCTGGTTTACTGTAGGCAGCTTATAGTTGGGTCTTGTTTCTTTATCCATACAGCCATTCTATATCTTTTAATTGGAGAATTGAGTACATTTAAATTCAATGTTATTATTGATGAGTAAGGACTGACTACTGCTATTTTGTTGCTTGTTTTCTCATTGTTTTGTAACTCCTCGTTCTTGTTGCCTTGCTTCCTGGCTTTCTGTCTTACTTGGTGGTAAAGTGATTTTCTCTGCTAGTATGTTTTAATTCATTGCTTTTTATTTTTAGTGCATGTGTTACAGTTTTTTTTACTGTAGTTGCCATGAGACTTATAAAAAACAACTTAAATATATAAAAAGTTATCTTAAAGAGATGACAACTGAGATCACAAAAGAATAGAAACAAAGGAAAAACTAAAAAAAAACCCTCTGTATTTTAAGTCCATTCCCCCACACTTTGACTTCCTATTGTCTCAATTTACATATTTGTATATTGCCTATCTCTTAATAGGTTGCTGCAGCTATTATTGTTTTTGATAGATTTGTCTTTTGGGCTTCATTCTACCGTTATGAGTGGACTGCACCCCACAATTACAGTATTGGAGTATTCTGGGTTAGTTTGAGTACTTCCTTTTACCAGTGTGTTTTATACGTTCAAATATTTTCTTTTTGCATGTTACTTTTTTTTCTTTCAGACTGAAGAACTCTCTTTAGCATGATTTGTAACACAGGTCTAGTAGTGGTGAATTATCTCAGCTTTTGTTTGTATGGATAAGACTTTATCTCTCCTTTATAGTTGAAGGAATGCTTTGCTGGATATAGTATTCTTGGGTGACAGATTTTTTTATTTTTTTCTCCTTCCAGCACTTTGCGAATGTCATCCTACTCCCTCCTGGCCTGTATGGTTTCTGTTGAGTAGTTGGTTGCCAGACAAATGAGAGCTGCTTTAAATGTTCTTTGCTTCTTTTCTCTTGCTGCTTTTAGGATCCTCTCTTTGTCCTTGGCTTTTGAGAGTTTGATTATTATATGCCTTACAGTAGTCTTATTTGGGTCAAATCTGTTTGGTGTTCTCTGACCTTCCTGTACCTAGATGTTTATGTCTTTCTCAAGTTTTGAGAAGTTTTGTGTTATTGTTTCTTTGAGTAAGCTTTCTACCCCTTGTTCTTGCTCAGCTTCCCCTTGAACATCAATAATTCTTATATTTGATGTTTTGAGGTAATTTTCTGTCTTGCAGGTGGTCTTCATCCCTCTTTGTTCTTTGTTCCTTTTGCATCCTGATTGTGTATTTTCAAGTAGCCTGTCTTTGAGCTCACTGATTCCTTCCTCTGCTTGATCCATTCTGCTGTTGAGAGGCTGTAATGAATTTTTCAGTTCAGCAAATGTATTTCTCAGTTCCAAGATTTCTGTTTGATTTTTTAAAAATTGTTTCAATCTCTTTGTTAAATTTCTGAATTGCTTTTCTGTGTTATCTTGGAAATCGCTGAGTTTCCTTAAAACTGCTATTTTGAATTCTTGGTCCGAGAGCTCACATATTGCCATCTTATTAGGGCCAATTACTAGTTCCTTACTTTGTCCATTTGAGAAGGCCATGGTTTCCCATATGCTGCTGTTTCTTGTTGATGTGTGTCTGTGTCCTTGCATTGAAGGATTATTTATTTACTCCTGTCTTTTCTCCTGGCTTGTTTTAGTTTTTATTGTATACATTTGCTTAGAGAGTCACATAATTTACCTGTGGAATTTCTTTTTCTCCCCCTTCTAGGTCCCTGCCTCCTTTTCGACACTAGATGGCACCTTAAGCCCAGATTTACCTTGGCTCTAGTTAAAGATCTGAGTGCTGCCTGTACTGAATGGGAGAGGTCTCAAAGGGGATATCCCAGCAGTGTGAGAAGGCTGGCTGGGGGCTCGTGCTGAGGGGACCTGTGGAGCATTCCTGCTACAGTGTGGTGCTGTGAGCAGCCACTCTGATGGAGTGCCTCTTTGACTGAGTTGCAGAGTAGAGTTTGTAGGGCTGGGGATGGTAGTCCCACCTCCCCCTTTTATCTCTGGCTGTCTTCAGGGATGTTTCCCTTCACACATTTGCAGTGCTTCCCATGGATTGAAGCAGGAACAGATGTCCTGCCAGGGCCCCCAAGAGCAGGGAGAAGCTGATTGTCTACCTCACCCTCACTTTTTCCAGCACAGAAGCTATGAGTTGAGGGGAAATTTCCCATACTGTTGATGCCAAACAGATTACGGGGAGGGATGGTGCAGACATGGTGGTCTGATGCTTTTGCTGTCTGCTTGGGGTGTTTTCACTTTTCTGTGTTCCTGGGAACTGTCTCCTTTTGTATTTGAGTGTGTGGCCATTGCTGGGATTGTGTCAGTGCTGTGTGTGTTTTTGCTTCTCTGTGGAGCAGAGTGAAGTCACCTTGCTTCTACTGCACCACCATTTTGTGGTCCCTCCCAGTAGAAATTTCAAACAGGTGTAGTGGAATATGAAATGTATCTGGATACAATATTTTCTTTTCAAAAATTTCACCTTGGAAGGCTTCTGCTGTTGCTCAGAAAAGTTTGAAATTCTTCTTTGGGCTCTTCCTTCAGTAACCTGGTAGAGGGCGATCTCTGAACATTCTCAGTAATGGTGACTCTTATTTTTGAAGGCAGATGCATGAGGGTGTGGCATAAAGTTAGTTGATACCAGGTGGGATAAATAAGTTATTTGCATCCCAGTCAATGACTAAGTTGATTGTCACACTGTTTTCAATGTAAAAGTGAAGCGTGAACATACAACAACAAGACTGATTTATTGTCTGGTTTCTAAACTGTCTTTGTAAATGTGTTCCAAAGAGACATATAAAATATCACCAACAATGCTACCACCTTTGAATACACATAGAGCTTTTTAATGTCTTGAATGTATAGATTCCATTTCTATTTGATGTACACATAAAGCCTTAACTACTTTATAGGAATGCTTTGCATTTTTCCAGTGTTTGCGAAAATGTGAGTTAAAACCATGTCAAGGAGTTTGTGCTGGCACTGACCAGGCCTGGGACAGGCACCCCCACTGTGCACACTTGACCAGCCCCAGGAATGGAACTCTGACCCTGTCTTCTCTGATTGGGAAGGAGAGCCCACTTGATCCCTTTAATCGACTTCACGTCATCTTCTTAAGGAGTGTTTCCTCTCAGTTCACAAAGCCTACAGGCTTTCTATGTGGGATCATCCTTCACACTCTGCTCACCAGCCGTTTCCGTGTTGATGCGAGGGCAAGCTGCACATTCATCTTCCGTAAAGAGCATTTTGAGCAGGAGTTTACTGCTGATTAGAGTGCCACTGTATTTTTTTATATAGTCATGAATTCCACTCATAAAATCTAGATCCTGCAATGTGCCGACCACCGCGTTTCCCTGACACTTCTTCCTCACCACCTGGGGTCTTTCCGTCACACGTCAGGGGCTCCTCCTCAGCCCCATTTTAACCCTGACCATGTTCACATTTTGAAATCAGCCTCTCATTTACAGCTTTCCTGTAGGCAAAGTAAAATGCTAATAGACTTCATTTCTGATTCTTATCACTCTGATTTATCTCTCAGTATTACTGCGTTTGAAATGAATACCCCTTCTCTCTCACCCTTGAAGCTCTCTCTTCTCCTGGCTCGTCAGCACATGACCTTGGGCTGTCTGTCTTTATTTTCAATTTTGCTCCTCTCCTCAGCACCTCTTTTTTATTGCTTTTCTCCTAAAACAGATGGAGGATCTATCCCATCCTCTTTACTTTGACAGATTTTCTACAGTTCCATTTTCTCACACCTTCTTCTCCCAACTGACCTCCCTCCTCCCATTTATCCATGCACAGCGCACTCTCTGATGAGTAGCTCTGAGGCCTCCATTCGTCCTGTGACCCAGGTCCTCTGCTGGAGCTGGTGCCACTGGAGCCCAGCTTGGAAGTCAGTCATCTTCAGCTTCACCCCCAACCCTTTGCATCTCTGTTCCTCAGCCTGGCTCCCTCCTCCCTCCAAACAGCCTGTCACCTGGATCCAGTGTGTTTGAAACTGCAAGCCACAGCCCATTAATGATCCTGAAAGAGTTTTAGGGTGTTGCAGCCAGAAATTTTAAAAAGTGGGACAGAAGAGAATAAATATGATATAATAGGACACAGTGATACGTGAGAGGCTCCCACGCAATTAGGGTAAGTGCTGTGTTGTGGGACTTCCCCAGATCTCACTTCAAGATGCCTATCTTGTTCTTGGATACCACCAAAAAAAAAAAAAAAAAAAAAAAAAAGGGAAGTGCTGTCTTCGTTCCTCATATGCAGCGTGCACCTTGGTTTCTGTCCTTGGTATACCCTTGCCTGCTTATGTGTTGACGTGTTGCATGCAAGCCTGGACCACCACACACGCTGCCACCACTTGCCTCTGCCACCTCCGTTTCCCTCTCAACGGTCTGTCCCTGGCATTTTCTACCTGCCCCTCCCACGGGGATCTCCTTTGCCACACAGTTCAGCCTGCGGAAGAAACAAACATCGTCCCCACCCACAAACCTGGTGTGTTCCCAGCCTTCCTTCTTTGTAATTTCCTCTTCCCCAACGACCTACCCAACCTCTCTTGCAGTTAACCTTGATGCCTTGTTCTCCTTTAATCCTGCATATACTGGTTATTAATTTTTACCAATTCTGCTTCTCAAACTATCCACACTAGTGTTCTCTGAGTTTACAACCTTATCATCTCTCTAATGAACCGTTTTTATAACTCTTATTGAATGCCTTCCCTTCTCCCTATTATCTTTAATTCATTATTCATAAATCCTGAGGATTAAAATAGGAAGGACTTAGGATAGTGCTGGCTCATAGTTAAGGCTCAGCAAATAGAAACTGCTATGTATCTTCAAATTTTTTATTTTAATATTGTTATTTTTATCCTCCTTCTAGGACATAGTTGGATGATATTTCTGTCCAATGCAGAGCTTTTACTGCTCCCCACTGTGCACAGATGCACCGGTGCTTCCTGATGTAGCTTTCACGTCCTTCTGTGACTAAGCAACTCCCCTCCTTCTGTTCCTGCACTGCCCCCACCTCCCTCCCCATGTCATACACCATCCCCTGAGTGCACCACTCAGTGCTACAGCCCCATGTCCCTTCCCATGCTACTCCGTTATCTTAGAGTTCTCCCCAATCCATCCTCACCTGTTAGAATTCTATTTATCTTTCCAGTCTTAGTTCAATACCACTTGTTTCTATGAAACTTTCTTAACTTTCCAACACGAATTCACCTCTCCATTTCTCTATTCCCTTAGCGGTTTGCTCATAACTTTATTATATAATGATTGCACTCCAACTTGGATCTTAGCTAATTACGTACCTGCATTCCACACTAGACTGCAAACTTGCGGAAGACGGGGGCCGTGGCTGCCCTCAAACACTGTGTGCCTCCCATAGGACACAAGAGTTGGTTACGCAGATGTTGTCTAGATGAAATTATACAGCATCTAGCCTTTTTGAATTGGCTTTTTGACTCAGCACAGTTCCTGGGAGATTCATCCAGGCTGTGGTGTGTACTAATCGTTCTTTCCTTCATAACCAAGTGGTGCTATGTGGTGTAGAGGTGCTGCCTGGTAACCATCCACCTGCTGAGGGACTCTGTGGTTCCCAGTTTGGGGCTATTCTAAATAAAACTGGTGAACATTCATACACAAGATTTTGTTTACACATAAGTCTTCATTTCTTTGGGATGAATGGTCAGGGGTTCAATTTTTGTGTCTTATGATAAGTATATGTTTAGTTTTTAAAGGAACTCTCAAACCATTTTCCAGAACGTTTGACATTCACAGCAAAAAAAAAAAAAAAAAAAAAAAAATTAACAGTGATACAGTTTTTCTGAATCTGAATCCTTTCCAGCATTTGATGGTGTCCGTATTTTTTATTTTAGCCTTTCTGATAGGTGTGTGGTGGCATCTCATTGTGGGTATAACTGACATTTCCCTGATGGCTAATGATGGTCAGCATTTCTTCATGTGGTTATTTGCCATTAGTAGATCCTCTTCATTGAAATGTCTTTTCATCTCTCACCCTTTTTCTAATTGAATGTTTTTAATGTTTAGTTTTGAGAGTTCTGTGTATATTCCTGATACTAGTCCTTTGTCAGATACGTGGTTTGCCAATATTTTCTCCAACTCTGCACTCATTCTTTCAGCTCTTAAGAGGGCCTTTCCACAGAGCAAAATTTTTAATTTTGATGAAGGCCAATTTGTCAATTTTTCTTTTTATGGAAGATGTTTGATGCAAGTCTAAGAACTTTTTGCCTAGCTCTAGCTTCCAAAGATTTTCTGTTGTCTTTTTTCTAAAAGTTTTATAGTTTTGCATTTTTACCTTTATGTCCACAAGTTGCTTTTGTGTAGACAGTGAAGCTTACACAGAGGTTCCTGTTTTTGCCTGTGGATGTCCAATCACTCCAGGACCATTTGATGAAAAGGCAAATTTTCCTACCATCAAATTGTTTATGCACCTTTGTCAAAAATAACTTGGACATATTTTTATGGATCTATTTCTGGGTTTTCTATTCCACTGTATTATTTGTATCTCTTCACCAATACTACACAGTCTTGATTACTGTACCTATATAATAAGATTTGAAATTATATATGATCACTCCTTCCACTTTATTTTTATTTTCCCAAATTGTTTTAGCTACTCTAGTTCCTTTGCTCTTCCATATAACTTGCTTTTCTGTGTCTACAAAGTATTTCCCTGGGATTTTTTATAGGAATTATGTTAAACCTCTGTATCAATTGGGGAGAGTTGACATCATTATTATGTTGAAACTTCTGATCTAGCAGCATGGTATGTCTGTCATTTATTTTGATCTTTGGTTTCTTTCATCACCATTGTGTGTGTTTCAGCATATAAGTCCTGTACATGGTTTGTTAAATTTACACCTAAGTATTCTTTGAGTGGTTTTAAATAGTATTTTAATTTCAGTTTTCATGTCTTCATTGTTAGTATATAGTACAAGAACTTACTAGGTTTAGGAAGTTTTTTTTTTTTGTAGAGTCTTTGGGGTTTTCTATGTAGATAATCAGGAAATAGGACATAGGTACAGTTTAATTTCTTCCTTTGTGTCTGCGTGCCTTTTATTTTTTTTTATCTTGCCCTGTTGCACTGGCTGGAACTTCCAGCTTTATGTTGAATAAGATTGGTGAGAGCAGACATCCTTGCTTTGTTCGTAATCTTCAGTGAAAGCTTTTGATGGTTACTCACCATTAAGTATAGTGAAATGTGGGGTTTTGTAGATGCTTATTATCAACTTGATAAAGTTCCCCTTGATTCCTATTTTTCTGAAAGTTTTCATCATGAATGAGTGTTGAATTTTTTAAATGTCTTTTCTGCATCGATTGCTATAATCAAGTGATTTTTTCTTCATTAGCCTATTAATATGGTGGATTACATTGATTTGTTTTGAAATAGTGAACCAGCCTTTCATTCCTGGAATGACCCTCATGATGTATCATTATTTTCATATATTGCTGGATTTTATTTGCTAATATTTTGTAAAGGATTTTTGTGTCTACATTTGTGAGGGATTTTGGTCTGTAGGTTTCTTTCTTTTTACTGTCTTTGTTTGCTTTTGGTATCGGGTTAATATTAGCTACATAAAATAAACAGGGAACTGTTTCCTCCCCTTCTATTTTCTGGAAGATATTTGGGGAATTTGTTTTAATTCCTCTTTAAATGTTTGGTATAAGTCTTTGGTGAAACCATCTGGGCCTGATTATTTCTTTCTGGGTAGATATTTAATTATTAATTCAAGTTCCTTAATAGTGTAGAACTATTCAAATTATTGATTTCATATTGGATGAATTGAGGTAACTTGTGGATTTCAAGGAATCGATCCATTTCATCTATGTTGTCAGGTTTATGTATGTAGAGTTGTTTATTCCCTGATTATCTTTTTGATGTTTGCATAGTCTGTAGTGACTTCCCCTGTTTCTTTGCTTATTATTGATAATTTGTGTCTTCTCCCTTGTTTTTTGTTAGTCTTGATAGAGATTTGTCAATTTTACTGATTTTTTTCAAGGAACCAGCTTTCATTGTCATTTATCTTCTCTATTTTTTTCTCACTTAAATTACATTGATTTCTTTTCTTATCCTTGTTACTTATTTTCTTCTACTTTTTTGGGTTTATTGTGTTCTCCTTTATTACAGATTCTTGAATAATTCAGATTATTGATTTGAGACTTTTTCTTTTATTTTTCTTTCGACTTTTGTTTTCGGTTTGAGGGTACATATGCATGGGTGAATTGTGTGTTGTTACGCTTTGGTGTGATAACGATTCTGCCATCCAGGTAGTGAACCTAGTCCCTTATAGCTTTTCAACCCACGTCTTCCTCCCACCCTCTGCCTCTCGTAGTCCTCGGCGTCTGTTGTCCTCATTTTTGTGTCTGTGTGTACTCAGTGTTTAGTTTCCACTTATAAGTGAGAATATGCAGTATTTGATTTTCTGTTCCTATATTAATTTGCTTAGGATGACGGCCTACAGCTGCATCTATGTTGCTGCAAAGGACATGATTTCATTATTTTTATGGCTGTGTAGTATTCCATGGTGTATGTGTACCATATTTTCTTTTTCCAGTCCATCATCAGTGGGTATCTAGGTTGATTCCATGTCTTTGCTATTGTGAATAATACTGTGATGAATGTACAGGTGCATGTGTCTTTTTGGTAGGATGATTTATTTTCCTTTGGCTATATGCCCATAATGGGATTGCTGGGTCAAATGGTAGTTCAGTGTTAAGTTCTTTGAGAAATTTCCAAACTGCTTTCTACACCAGCTGAACTACTTTACATTCTCACCAGCAGTGTATAAGCATTCCCTGTTCTCTGCAACCTTGTCAACATCTGTTGACTTTTAAAAATTTAAAAACATTTTTTGACTTTTTAAAAATATTCATTCTGGCTCATGTGAAATAGTATCTCACTTTGGTTTTGATTTGCATTTCTCTGATGATTAGTAATGAACATTTTTCCTGTGTTTCTTGGCCACTTCTATGTCTTCTTTTAAGAAGTGTCTGTTCATGTCTCCTGCCCATTTTTTAATGGGGTTGCTTTTTGCTTGTTGAATAATTTAAGTTCCTTACAGATTCTGGATATTAAATTTCTTTTGGATGCTGACATGGTTTGGCTGTGTCCCCACCCACATCTCATCTTGAATTGTAGCTTCCATAATTTCCATGTGTTGTGGGAGGGGACCTGGTGGGAGATAATTGACTCATGGGGCGGTTTCCGCCATATTGTTCTCATGTTAGTGAATAAGTCTCATGAGATCTGATGGATCCGAAGGAAACCCCTTCCACTTGGCATTCATTCTCTCTCTTGCCTGCTGCCATGTAAGATGTGCTTTTCACCTTCCACCATGATTGTGAGGCCTCCCCAGCCACATGGAACTGTGGGTCCATTAAACCTCTTGCTCTTTTAATTTACCCAGTCTCAAGTGTGTCTTTATCAGCAGTGTGAAAATGGACTAATGCAGATGCATAGTTTGCAAATATTTTTTCCTACCCTGTAGGTTGTCTATTTACCTGTTAATAGTTGCTTTTGTTGTTCAGAAGCGCTTTGGTTTAATTAGGTCCCTCTTGTCTTTTTTTTTTTTTTTTCTTGCAGTTGCTTTTGGAGATGTCATCAATAAATCTTTGCTAAGGCCTATGTCCAGAGTGGTGTGTCCTACATTTTCTTCTAGGGTTTTTATGGTTTTAGGTCTTACATTTAAATCTTTAAGCCATCTTAAGTTGATTTTTGTATATGGTAAAAGGAAGGAGTCAAGTTTCAATCTTCTGCATATGGCTAACCAGCTATCCTAGCACTATTTATTGAATAGGGAGTCCTTTCTCCACTCGTTTTTGTTGACTTTGTTGAAGATCAGATGTTTGTAGGTGTGTGGCTTTATTTCTCGTTTCTTTAACCTGTTCCATTGGTCTATGTGTCTGTTTTTGTACCAGTACCATGCTGTTTTGGTTACTATGCCCTTATAGTATATTTTGAAGTCAGGTAGTGTGATTCCTCCAGCTTTGTTCTTTTTGCTTAGGGTTGCTTTGGCTATTCAGGCTTTTTTTTTTTTTGATCCATATGAATTTTATAATTCTTTTTTTTTCTAATTCTGTGAAAAATGATGCTGGTGGTTTGATAGGAATAGCACTGAATCTGTAAATTGCTTTGGGTAATGTCACCATTTTAACAATATTGATTCTTCCTATCCGTGAGTGTGGAATGTTGTTCCATTTGTTTGTATTATCTCTGATTTCTTTCAGCAGTGCTTTTTAATTCTTGTAGAGATCTTTCACTTTCTTGGTTAGCTATAACCTTAGGTATTTTATTCTTTTTGTACATGTTGTAAATGGGATTGCATTCTTGATTTGGATCTCAGCTTGAAAATTATTGATGTATAGAAGTGATATTAGTTTTTTAGTTTCTGTTTTTGTTTTTGTTTTCTAAGGGTCAGTGAATTGTATGCTACTGGTTTTTATGCATTGATTTTTTATCCTGAAACTTTACTGAAGTCATTTATTAGTTCTAGGAGTCTTTTGGCAGAGTTTTTAGGGATTTCTATGTATAGTATATCATCTATGAAGACAGATAATTTGACTTCCTCTTTTCCTATTTGGATACCTTTTATTTCTTTCCCTTGCCTGATTGCTCTGGCTAGGACTTCCAATACTATGTTGAATAGGAGTGGTAAGAGTGGGCATTTTGTTTCATTCCAGTTCTCACAGGAAATGCTTCCAACTTTTGCCTGTTCAATGTGATGTTGCCTTTGGGTTTGTAATTGATGGATCTTATTATTTTGAGGCATATTCCTTTTATCTTTGTCCTTTGATGCCTAATTTGTTGAAGGTTTTTAACATGAAGGGACGTTGAATTTTATTGAAAGCCCTTCCTGTATCTATGGAGATGATCATATGGTTTCTGTTTTCAATTCTGTTTAGTGTCATAGAATGATTTAGGGAGGAGCTCCTACTTTTTGGTTTTTTGAAGTAATTTTAGTGGGATTGGCACTAGCTCTGCTTTGTATGTCTGGTAGAATTCAGCTGTGAATTTGTCTGGTACAGGGCTTTTTTGGTTGGTAGGTTTTTTTTTTATTAGCAATTCAATTTTGAAAGTCATTATTCATCTGTTCAGGATTCGAATTTCTTCCTGGTTCAATATTGCAAGGTTGTATGTTTCTAGGAATTTATTTATTTCTTCTAGGTTTTCTAGAAGAAATAGAAAAAACCTAGAAAACCTAAAAGGTTTTCTTGTAATATCACCTTTGTCATTTCTGACTGTGCTTATTTAGGTCTTCTATTTTTGTTAATCTAGCTAGTGGTCTACCAATCTTATTTATTATTTCAAAAAATGAACTTTCTTTTATATGTGTTTTTGTGTCTCAATTTCATTCAGTTCTGCTCTGATTTTGATTTTTTCTTCTGTTAGCTTTGGGATTGGTTTATTCTTTTTTTTTTTCTAGTTCTTCCAGGTGTAATGTTATGTTGTTAATTTGAGATCTTCTAACTTTATGATGTAGTTGTTTAGTGTTGTAAACTTTCCTCTTAACACTGCTTTAGCTGTGTCCCAAATATTCTGGTATGCTGTGTCACTGTTTTCATTAGTTTCAAATAATTTTTTGATTTCTGCCTTAATTTCCTTCTTTACCCAAAAGTTATCTAGGAGCAAAATGTTTAATTTTGATGTAATTGGATAGTTTTGAGAGATCTTCTTGGTTTTTATTTGTACTTATATTACACGTGGGCAAAGAGTGTGGTTGGTATGATTTCAATTTTCTTTGGATTTTTTTGAGACTTGCTTTATGGCACGTGGCTGATCTTAGAGTATGTGCCATATGCAGATAAGAAGAATATGTATTCTGTTGTTGTTGGGCATTCTGTAGACGTCTAGAAGACCCAGTTGATCAAGGGTTGAGTTTGAGTCCAGAATATCTTTGTTAGTTTTCTGCCTCTATGATCTGTCTAATGCTGTCAATGGGATATTGAAATCTCCCCCTATTATTGTGTTTATGTCTCTTGATAGGTCTCTAAGAACTTGTTTTATGAATCTGGGTGCCCCAATGTTGGGTGCATAAATATTTAGGGTAGTTAAGTCTTCTTGTTGAATTGAATCCTTTTTCATTATGTAAAGCCCCTCTTTGTTCTTTTTTATCATTGCTGGTTTAAATCTGCTTCATCTGATATAAGAATAGCAACCTTTGCTCTTTGTTGTTTTCCACTTACAAGATAGATCTTTCTCCATCCCTTTACTTTGAGCCGAAGTGTGTCATTACATGTGAGATGGGTTCTTGAAGACAGCAGACAGTTGGGTCTTGCTTCTTTATCCAACTTGTCAATCTATGCCTTTTAAGTGGGTGTTTAGCCTGTTTACATTCAAGGTTAATATTGATATGTAAGGATTTAATCCTGTCATTTGTGTTGTTACCTGGTTTTCATGTAAACTTGATTGTATAGTTGCTTTATAGTGCAAGTGAGCTACGTATTTGTGTTTTTGTGGAGGCAGGTATCTTTCTTGTCTCCATGTTTAGCACTCCCTTAAGGACCTTTGTAAAGCAGGTCTAATGATAGTGAATTTCTTTAGTGTTCACTTGTCTAAAAAGGATTTTATTTCTTCTTTGCTTATGATGCTTAGTTTTGTGGGATATGAAATTCTTGATTGGAATTTTTTTTCTTTTAAGGATGCTGAAAATAGGGCCCCCAGTCTCTTCTGGCTTGTAAGCTTTTTTCTGAAATGTCTGCTGTTAGCCTGACGGGTTCTCTTTGTAAGTGACCTGCCCTTTCTCTCTAGCTGCTTTTAAGAGTTTTTCTTTCACAACAACCTTGGAGAATCTGATGACCATGTGCCTTGGGGATGGTCATCTTATATAGTATCTCACAGGGGTTTTCTGAATTCCTTGAATATCATGTCAACCTCTAGTGAGATTGGGAAAATTTTCATGGACTATATCCTCAAATATGTTTTCCAAGTTGCTTACTCTCTCTCCTTCTCTTTCAGAAATGCCAGTGAGTCATAGTTTTGGTCACTTTACATAATCCCATACTTTTCAGAGGTTTTATTCATTTTTTAACACTCTTTTTTCTTTATTTTTGTCTGCCTGTGTTGATTTGAAAGAGCTGCCTTTAAGCTCTAAAATTCTTTTCTCAGCTTGGTCTATTCTGATGTTAATGCTTCCAATTTTAATATGAAATTCTTATATTGAATTTTTCAATTTCAGAAGTTCAGTTTGGTTATTCTTAAAATGGCTATGTTGTCTTTCAACTCTCAAATCATTTCCTTGGATTGAGTTTCAACTTTCTCCTGTATCTCATTGAGCTTCCTTGCCATCTAGACTCTGAATCCTATGTCTGTCATTTCAGTCATTTCAGTTTGATTAAGAACCATTGCTCGGTAGCTAGTGTGTTCATTTGTAGATAAGAAGACACTCTGGCTTTTAGAATTGCCAGAGTTCTTGTGCTGTTTTCTTATCTGTGAGTGCTGATGTTCTTTTATCCTTTTGAAGTTGCTGTCCTGGGGATGGGGCTTTTTGTTTTTATGTTCATTATTTCTCATAAGAGTTTTGCTGTTGTGTAAGTTGGATATAGTTGATTGGTTTTGTTTCTGAATTTTTTCATAGGGCCGAGGTTCAGCTTGGCACTCTTGGGCTGTATGCTCTAACCCTGGTGAGCTGGGACCAGGCCTGGGGCTTTGTCCTCTGGCCCCTTGAGCTTTAGTACCAGCTGCACTGGGAGGTCAAGGTGCAGCTAGGCTGCTGGTGAAAGCACTCCATCAGGGGCCACCAGCTAAACTGCCCCATTGGTGGTTGCTGGCAAAAGTGCCCTGGCAGGGTGGGTGGGGGCCACTGGCAAAAGTGCTCCAGTAGGGCCCTCTTTTTTAATGTAAGCATTTAGTGCTAAAAATTTCACTTAGCACAGTTTTGACTGTGTGTGCCATGAATTTTAGTATGTTGTGCTTTTATTTTAATTACATGTAATGTATTATCTTCTCTTCGACCCATGGATTATTTCATAATGTGTTGTTTAATTTCCAAGTGTTTGGATATTTCCCCATTATCTTTCTGTTATTGGTTTCTACCTTGACTATATTGTGGTCAGAGAACACACTCTGAATGGTTATAATTTTGCTGAAGTATGTTTTATGGCCCAGCATTAAGTCTATCATGGTATGTGTTCTATGGGCAACTGAAAAGAACATATACTCTGCTCTTGTTGGGTACAGTGTTCCATAAATGTTCATTAGATCCTGTTGATTAATGGTATTGTTGAGTTCTTTTCTATCTTTGTTGATTTTTTGTTGCTCTATCTATATAATTCAGATATAGGATTGCTGTATCTTCTTAGTGGGTTGACCTATTTATCACTTGGTAATTCCCTTCCCTGCAGCCATTTTTTTTACTCTATTAACTTATCTGATATTAATATAGCTATTGGTTCCATCCTTTGATTAATACTTACATGATATATTTCAAAAAATATTTTTACTTTCAACCTTCCTATATCATTTTATTCAAAGTGAGTTTCATATAGTGTATAGTTGAGTCTTTAAAAAAAAAACCCACTCAGGCAGTGTTTTCATTGTCATATTTAGCCCATTTACATTTAATGTAATTATTAATACGTTAGGATTTAAAACTCATTTAATTTTGTATTTTCTACTTGTTCTTGTATTCTTTGTTTCTTCCTCCCTTCCTTTGAGTTACTTTAATGTTTTTGGAAATCCACTTTATCTATGTTTTTGAGTGTATGTCTTTGATAGCTTTTAGTTATTGTTCTAGATATAATATTCATATACATATTCATAACTTATTAAAGTTTACTGATGTCATAATTTTATGAGTTTGGGTGAAATATAGAAACTTTACCTTCCTTTATGACATTTTACTTATGCCCCTCATTTATATTATAATTGTTTAAATATTTCCTCTATGTGCATTTAAAATGATATTAGACAGTGGTATGATGTTTAATTGAACTGTCAAGCATAAAACTCAAGAGAAGGAATGCTTATTGTACTTACTCAGGTTGTTGCTTGCCATGTTCTTGCATTCTTCCTGATGCTCCAAAATTCCTTTTTTTATATTTCTCTTCTATATAGAGACATAAATTTAGTAATTCTTTCAGAGTTGGTCTGGTGAAAAACACAATTTTCCTTTATCTGGGGATATGTTTATTTCCCCCTTATTCCTGAAGGATACCTTCACTGGGTATCTGGATTGATAGACTTGTGGGATTCTGGGTTGACATATTTTTCTTTCAGCAGTTGAAAAATGTGCTATTTCCTTGTGGTCTCCATTGTTTCTGATAAGAAATCCCCTGTCATTTGAATTGTGTTTTCCTTGTAGGTAAGGTGTCATTTTTCTCTGGCTGCTGTCAAGATTTTTCTTTGTAAGTTTTCAGAAACTTAATTATTATGTGTCTTGGAGGAGATTTGGGTTTACCCTGTCTGGGGTATGCTTAGCTTCTTAAATTTTTAGGTTCATGTTTTTTCCAAAATTGAGAAGTTTTCAGCCATTATTTTCCTGAGTACCTTTTCAGACCCGTCATCTTGTCTTCTTTCTCTTCTCTTTTTGAAACTCTGATAGCATGAATATTATATCTTTGGTTATAGCCCCGCAGTTGCTAAAGCCTTATCATTTTTTCCTCCTATTTTCTCTGTGTTGTTGACATTGAGTAATTCCTACTGTTTTATCCTCAGTTCACTGATTCTTTCCTCTGTCTCTCCATCCTTCTGTTATGTGCATCCACTGAGTTGTTTATTTTGATTATTGTATCTTTCAGTAATAATATTTCAATTTGGCTTTTATTTACATCATCTATTTTCTGAGACATCCTACATTTTCATTTGTTTCAAGTATGTTCATAATTGCTCATTGAAGCATTTTTATCATAGCTGGTTTAAAATCTTTCTCAGGCAATTTTAACATCTCGGTCATCTCAGTGTTGGTTTCAGTGGATTGTCTCTTTTCTATTTATTTTGTGATCTTCTTTGTTCTTTGTATGACCAGTTATTTTCTGTTGAAATCTGGACATTTTTGTATTATGTCATGATTCTGGATCTCATTTAAACCTTGCATTTTAACTGTCTCCTTTTGGACACTGCCCTTCCGGGGGTAAGGGGTGCTGATGGTGATCCTTCTAACTGACAGGCAGAGATGGAAGTCTAGATTCCCCAGGAGGCCTCTGTTGATATCTGAAGGTGGGGTCTTTTTACTGCTTGGTTAGGGAGAGGGGTGGGAGTTTCAACTTCCCAGATGGTCTCCACTGACACTGCAGGGGTTGTGGTAATTACAACCCAATGGAGATGAAAGCTCTGGATCTCTACTTGGCCTTCTCTGACACTACCTGGTGGGGCTGGGGAGAGGCCTTATTACAGCCTCATGAGGGAGGAAGTCTAGACCCCCACTTGGCCTTTGTTGGCATGGGTAGGGAGAGGCTATACTAGAGAGGCTGCTTTAGTTTGTGTGTGTGTGTGTGTGTGTGTGTGTGTGTGTGTGTACACATTGGTGTTTCTGGATTGCGGCCTCGTTGACTCCAAGTCTAAGGTACATGAGGCAAAAAGAAAACCCAGGGAATCCACTACCATGTCCTTCTCTGCTCTGCCTTCTTATTGCTGTCCTTCAGAGTCTTATGCTTGTTTTACGTATGCTCAGAGATTTTAGTTGTACTTAGTGGGAAGAAGTATGTCATCTCTGGGAGTGGATTCCTTCTTCCCAGGGTTATATTTTCTACAAGATATGCCACAGACAGAAGTTCATAGGAGATGCTTAAACTCCCATATCTCTGCATTGTTTTGTTTGTTTTTTATATCTAAGAGCACAGTTTCTTCTGACTTCTAGGAAGGCTGAGATGGCTGGGCTAAGGTATACAGGGTCCTCTCAGACTGCCCAGTACAGATGATTCTGAGTAGTTGACCAACTGTTGTTCTGGAAGAACTGAGCCCTTATCATAGATCCCAAAGTTGACATAACTCAGACTTACATGATTTTTAGATAAAAATTTTTAAATTTAAGTTATTTAAATTTTATAAATGACTTTTTTCATGAAAAGTTCTTTTTGTGCCATTGATATCCTGCTTCCTGATAAATATTAATATTAAGAGAATCCTTTTTAGGAATGGCATGGTTAAAATATCCTTATTTCTAAATCCACAATAATAGATATTATACTAACATTGCAAATGTGCTTTCAATTGAGTATACTCCCAAGAATGGATCAGAAATAGCTATATAAACAAAAGTACATTTCATAGTGGGTGTTTTTAAGTTGCTTTGGCAAATGGGATAGACTTGATTATTATTAAGTACATTTAATCTTAAATTGGATAATAGTGAGTGTGGGGCCTGTTTTCTGCAGCGACTTATTCTCTAAGTGATATATTCCAACTAGAGCGGCTTAGAGTAAGTTGGAGGCCATCCTAATGGTGAATTTTCCTATCATTCTTCACTTCGGGTAATGCCATTTAGGCTTTTGAGATTTAGAAATATGACAATTGCTTTAATTTGCCGTCTATAACATTTAAAAAATCTAGATTTGCATGTGAAAAAAATACTTGTGTGTTCATGAAGATAGCTTATATCTACTGAGCTCTTTTAATTCCATCCAGAATATGTGGTTCTTATCGTGTTCTGGACTTCCTATGCCCTCCCCTCCCCACCCCCCCCCCCCCACACACACATACACACAAGCACAGAGCCATCCTGATTTGAAGATTTTGGTAATGTGTTTTTGTACAGGGCATAAAAATATATCTCTGTAATTACATGATATTTAGTGATTAGATAATTATGGATAATTGCATGGGGTAGTTCTAAGTGCTAAAGTGTTACCATAAGATCTAAAATGTACAAATTGCATAATAATTATTCTTGAGAGTTATTTGGTAATTTTGAGCATAATTATCATGTGATCCACAGTGCATGTAATTAATGCATAATCACATGGATTTTGCCTTCATAACTACTTCACCCTTGTTACAAAGCTCTTTGTCATAACATTTGAGTATAAATATAATGTAATTGGCTCCCGGATACAGTACATTAAGCCCCATGATAATTGCTTTCACGGTAACAATACCCCTTATTCCATTCCAATTGCTGTCAAGATTTTGTTAGGAAGAACAAAATACCTAAGATATGGTGGCGGGCAGGTAGAGGAGTGGGTGAGAGACGGGTACTATGTGCTCATTGTGGATGAGGAGTATCTTTGCTGTGACCACAATATTTCCATGTAGATGGAAGATGTTTCCATCTTTCACAGTAGATAAAAATCTGTCTTCTAACTAAACTTGTATTTGGTGTAAGGCTCCTTGCTGTCCAGCCATAGTCACAGCACTCATTAAGTCTCTCTATTTTTTTAATTTTTAATTTTTGTGGGTACACAGGTGTATATATTTATGGGGTACATGGGATATTTTGATACAGGCATACAATGCATAATAATCACATCAGGGTAAATGGGATGTTCATCACCTGAAGTATTTATCCTTTCATTGTGTTACAAATAATCCAGTTATACTCTTAGTTATTTTTCAATGTACAATAAATTATTGTTGACTGTAGTTACCCTGTTGTGCTATCAAGTACCAGATCTTATTCATTCTACTTAACTATATTTTTGTACTCATTAACCATTCCCACTTGCCCCCTGCCCCCTGCCAATTTCCTTCCCAGTAACAATGGTTACTTCCTTCTGGTAACCATTGTTCTACTCTCTATAAGTTCAGTTGTTTTAATTTTTAGTTCCCACAAATCAGTGAGAACATGCAAAGTTCGTCTTTCTATGTCTGGCTTATTTCACTTAACATAACGATTTTCACTTCCATCCATGTTGTTGCAAATGACAGAATCTCACCTTTTTATGGCTGAACAGTACTCCATTGTATAGAGGTACCCCATTTTTTAAAATCCATTCATTTGTTGATGGACATTTAGGTTGCTTCCAAATGTTCGCTATTGCTAACAGTGCTGCAATAAACATGGGAGTGCGGATATCTATTTGATACACTGATTACCTTTTGGGTATAAACCTAGCAGTGGGATTGCTGGATTATATTATAGCTCTATTTTCAGCTTTTTAGGGAACATCCAAACTGCTCTCCATAATAGTTGTACTAATTTACAATTCCACCAACAGTGTGTATGAGGGTTCCCTTTTCCCTATATCCTTGCCAGGATTTGTTATTGCCTGTCTTTTGGACAAAAGCCATTTTAACTGGGTGAGATGATATCTCATTGTGGGTTTGATTTGCATTTATCTGAAGATCAGTGATGTTGAGCACCTTTTCATATGCCTGTTTGCCGTTTGAATGTCTTGTTTGAGAAATGTCTATTCAGAGCTCTATTTGGCCATTTTACATTAGATTATTAAACTTTTTTTCTACAGAGTTGTTTGAGTTTTTATACATTCTGGTTATTAATCCCTTGTCAGATGAATACTTTGCAAATATTTTCTCCTATTCTGTGTATGTCTCTTCACTTTGTTGATTGTTTCCTTTGCTGTGCAGAGGTTTTTTCACTTGATGTGATCCCATCTGTCTGGTTTTGCTTTGGTTGCCTGTGCTTGTGGAGCATTACTCAAGTTGCTTTGGCTGCCTGTGCTTATGGGGTATTACTAAATAAATCTTTACACTATCCAATGTCCTGGGGAGTTTTCCCAGTGTTTTCTTGTAGTTGTTTCATAGTTTGAGGTCTTAGATTTATGTCTTTAATACATTTTTATGTGATTTTTGTATACGACAAGATAGGAGTCTAGTTTCATTCTTCTGCATGTGGTTATCCAGTTTTCCCAGTGCCATTTATTGAAGAGACTGTCCTATTCCCAGGACAGTTGATGATTGTTGATGATTTTTGCATCAATATTCATCAGGGATATTGGCCTGTAGTTTTATTTTTTGATGTGTCTTTGGTTTTGGTATCAGGATAATACTGGCTTCATGGAATGAATTTGGAAGTATTTCCTTCTCCTCTATCTTTTGAAATAGTTTGAGTAAGATTCTTCTTTAAATATTTGGTAAAATTCAGCAGTGAAACGATCAAGTCCCAGGCCTTTCTTTGCTTGGAGACTTTATTACAGCTTCAATCTCATTATTTGTTATTGATTTGTTCAGGTTTTAGATTTCTTCTTGGTTCAGTCTTGGTAGGTTCTATGTGTCTAGGAATTTATCCATTTCTTCTGGGTTTTCTAATTTACTGGCATGTAGTGGCTCATAGTAGCCTCTAATGATCCTTTGAATTACTGCAGTATTAGTTGTAATATCTCCTTTTTCATCTCTGATTTTATTTATTTGGGTCTTTTCTCTTTTTTTCTTAGACTAGAAAATGGTTTATCAATTTTGTTTATCTTTTCAAAAACCAACTTTTTGTTTCATTGATCTTTTGTATTGTTTTCTTCATTCCAACTTGATTTCTGCTCTGATCTTTATTATGTCTTTTCTTTTACTAATTTTGGGTTTAGTTTGCTCTTGCTTTTCTAGTTCTTTAAGATGCATCATTAGATTATTTGAGGGTTTTCTCTCTTTTTTTTTTTGATGTAGGTGTTTATAGCTATAAACTTTCCTCTTAGTACTGCTTTTGCTGCATCCCACAGGTTTTTGGTATGTTGTGTTTGTATTATTATTTGTTTCAAGAAATCTCTAAATTTTCCTCTTAATTTCCTCATTGACTCACTGGCCATTCAGAAGCATATTGTTTAATTTCCATGTGTTTGTATAGTTTCCGAAATTTTCCCTGTTATTGATTTCTAGTGTTATTCCATTGTGGTCAGAGAAGATACTTGATATAATTTCAGTTTGTTTTTGAATTTTTAAAGATGCATTTTTTGCCATAATGTAGGGGCCATTTTTGAGAATTATTAATGTGTTGAGGAGAAGAATGTGGATTTCATAGCCATTGAATGAAATGTTCTGTAAATGTCAATTCAGTCTATTTGGTCAATAGTGCAGCTTGGTCGATATCTTTGTTGAATTTCTGTCTGAATCGTCTGTCCAGTGCTGAAAGTGGCATGTGGAAGTCTTCAGCTGTTATTGTCTTGGGGTCTGTCTCTTGCTTTAACTCTAATAAAATTTGTTTTATATATCTGGATGCTCCAGTGTTGGGCACATATATATTTACAATTGTTATGTCCTCTTGCTTAATTTACCCCTTTATCATTATGACCTTGTCTCTTTTGGTAATTTTGTCTTGAAATCTATTTTGTCTGATACAAGTACAGCTACTCTTGCTCTTTTTTGGTTTCCATTTGCACGGACTATCTTTTTCCATCCCTTTCTTTTTAGTCTATGCTTGTCTTTATAGGTGAAGTGTGTCTTTTGTAGGCAACAGATGATTGGGTCTTTTTAATCCATTCAACCACTCTGTGTCTTTTGATTGGAGAATTTAGTCCCTGTGTACTCAATGTTATTATTGATAGGTAAGAACTTAATCTTGCCATTTTGTTGTTTTCTGATTGTTTTGTGGTCTTCTCTTATTTCTTTCCTTACTTTTTTTTAAGTGAAAGTGATTTTCTTTGGTAGTATGTTTTAATTTCTAGCTTTTTACTTTTTGTTGTATCTGTTTATGTTTTTTGATTTGAGGTTACAAGAAGGCTTGCAAATAACATCTTATAACCCATTATTTTAAATGGATGACAACTTAACATTGATTGCATAAGCAAACTAACAAACCAGCACAGAGAAAACTAATAAAAACTCTGCACTTTAGCTTCATCCCCTTACTTTTTAACTTTTTGTTGTTTCTATTTATATCTTTATATCTGAAAAGTTGTTGGAGTTATTTTTTATCAGTTCATCTTTTAGTCTTTTAACTCCAGATATGAGCAGTTTACACACCACAATTACAGTGTTATGATAGTCTGTGTTTTTCTGTGTACTTACTACTACCCGTGAGTTTTGTGCCTTCAGATGATTTCTTACTGCTCACTAACATTCTTTTATTTCAGACTGAAGAAATCCCTTTAGCATTTCTTATAGGACAGGTCTGATGTTGATGGAATCCTTCAGCTTTTGTTTGTCTGGGAAAGTATTTTTCCTTCATATTTGAAATGCATTTTTGTTGGATATACAATTTCAGAATAAAAGGGTTTCTTTCCTTTAACACTTTAAATAACAATTCCCCTGTTTCCTGGCCTGTAAAGTTTCCACTGAAAAGTGTGCTGCCAGAGGTACTGGAGCTCCATTGTATGTTTTTTTGTTTGTTTGTTTATTTTCTTTTGCAGATTTTAGGATCCTTTCTTCATTCCTGACCTTTGGGAGTTTGATAATTAAATGTCTTGAGGTGGTCTTATTTGGGTTGAATCTGTTTCGTGTTCTATAGCCTTCTTATACTTAAACATTGACATCTTTCTCTAGGTTCAAGAAGTTCTCATTATTATCCTTTCAAGTAAACTTTCTACCCCTTTCTCTCTCTCCCTCTTCTTTAAGGGTGATAAATCTTAGATTTGTCTTTTTGAGGCTATTTTTTAGATCATGCAGGTGTGCTTCATTTTTTAAAATCCCTTTTTCTTTGTTCTCCTCTGATTGCATATTTTCAACTAGCCAGTCTTCAGGCTCACTAATTCTTTGTCTTGTTTGGTCAACTCTGCTGTCAAGAGAGTCTGAGGATTCTGCAGTGGGTCAGTTACATTTTTCAACTCCAGAGATTTTGCATGATTGTTTTTAATTATTCTAATTTCATTGTTAAGTTTATCTGATAGGATTCTGTTTGTCTTTTCTATTTTATCTTGAATTTCACTGAATTTTTTTAAAACAACTATTTTGAATTCTTTGTCTGAAAGGTTACATATCTATCCCTGTCTCTCCAGGATTGGTCCCTGGTGCCTTATTTAGTTCGTTTGGTGAGGTCATGTTTTCCTGGATGGTCTTGATGCTCTTGGATGTTTGTTGGTGTCTGAGTTAGGTATTTATTGTAGTCGCTAAAATCTGGGCTTGTTTGTACCCATCCTTCTTGGGAAGGCTTTCCAGGTATTTGAAAAGACTTTGGTGCTGTGATCTACGTTTTTAATCCCTGCAGCCATATCTGCATTAGGGGCCACTCAAAGCCCAGTAATTTCATGGCTCTTTCAGACTCTTAGAAGTACCACCTTGGTAGTCTTGGATACAATCCAGAAGAATTTTGTGGATTACCAGGCAGACTTTTTTTCTCTTACATTCTCCCAAACAAATGGACAGACTCTCTCTCTCTCCTCAGCTTTCTGCAGCTGGGTGAGGGGTGACACAAGCAACTCTGTGGCCACCACCACTAGGACGGTACCGGATCAGACCTGAATCCAGGACATCGCTGAGTCTCACCCAAGGCCCATGGGGTACTGCCTGGGTACCACTGTTGATTATTCAGGGCCCAAAGTCTCTGTAGTCAGGAGATGATGAATCCTTCCAGAAATGGGACCTTTCCTTCAAGGCAGTGGATTTTCCTTTGGCCCAAGGTGTGTCTAGAAACGTCACCTGGGAGCTAGGGCCTGGAATGGGGGCCTCATGACTCTGCCCAGTGCCCCATCCTACTTTGGCTGAGCAGTTATCTAAGTTGTAAGATAAAGTCCTCTGTACTCTTCCCTCTCCTCTCCTCAAGGGGAAGGAAGGAGTCTCTTTTGGAGCTGTGAGCTGTGCTGCCTAGGGTTGAGGGAGGGGTGATACTAGCACCCTTAGTTGCCCCAGCTGGTACCTCACTAGGTTGTGTGCACCCCAAGTCCAGTGGCTACAAGCCAAGCACAGCACCAGGACTTGCCCAGGAATTGTAGTCCTTCCATTGTAGACAGCCTTCAAGTTTATTTAGGACCCCAGAGCACTTTAGCCCATGGTGGTGAGGCTTGTCAGAACTCAGATTCTGACCGCTGGGATGGGTGGTACCGCTCTGTCTAGGGCTGGTCTAAATATTCCCTCCATGGGCACTGGTTGAGTTTTGCCTGTTGTTTTTACTGTGACAGGGCAGCACCGAGTTCCAATACCAAGTCCTACAGTCACTGTGCTCTCCCTCCCAAGTGCATGTGTTCTCTCTCTGGGGCACACAGCCACTGCAGGGGGATGGGTGAGGGGTGACATCAGCAATTCCAAATGATCTTTTCCACCCTCTTCAGTGCCTCTTTCAATGATATGGAGTTAAAACCAGGTACTGTGACCACTCATCTGAAATTTGGTTCTTATGAAGGTGCTTTTCTGTGTGGACAGTTGTTCAATTTGGTGTTCCTACAGGGAGGATGATTGGTGGAGTCTTCTATTTGGCCAGCTTTCTCCACTCTCACCCAAGCCTTTTTATTATTATTAATGCAGCAGAGCATCAGTTTTCTTTTTGGCCTAGAAGTTTCAGAAAGCTGGAATTTCTGTAAGGAGATCTTGATAATCTGCAGTGAGAGGGAGCCTTACTTTGCTGATGGGACCATCAACTTAATGCTGAAATGCAACTAATTATGAGACTGAAGCAAGAGCTTTGGCTAAACTTCCAAAATGATGACACAATTTTTGCAACTTTTGTCCACAGGTTTCACGTGGCAGGATGACTATACTCAGTATGTGATGGACCAGGAACTTGCAGACCTCCCCAAAACCTACCTGAGGCATCCTGAAGCATCCAGCCCAGCCAGGTAAGTGTGGACGTGGCTCGTTGCTCCTTGCTCCCAGGACACAGCCCACAGCTGTTACACTTATTATTTGTTTGTTTTAATGTAGCAAAGCACCCACCATCTTTCTGGTGCAGATGTTTCAGAAAGTTAGGATGTCTGTAAGGAAAAGGTTGGTTCTCATGAAAGAAAGTGATATTGGGGTGACCCTCCAGTAAGAGACATGCCCAGGGGTTCATTTTTCCATGAAACTCTTAGAAAAATCCTGCATCTTCAAGGCCTTGGTCGAAAGCAGGTAACTCAAGAATTCTCATTTCTCAGTAAGAAATTATTTTTGCTTTAGACAAAAAGCAGAATTAAATTGTGAAAGTCTTTATCATCCTTTCCCAGAGCATAGCAACCTACACTGAGCTAAATATATTGTTCCATATTATCTTATTTTGTACTCAAACTATGTGGTAATTACTAATGTCATACAAACGATGTGGTAATGTCATACATACCATGGTCTAACGTCATGCCCATTCTTGAAAGTGAGGAAATTGAGTCATAGGGAGGTTAAAAAATTAATCTAAAGACAAACCACAGTAAGAAAGCTGGCACTGTCAGATTCCTGAGCCATTGTGCTATTTTTCATGTTTAAAAAAAAAACATGAAAATGACCTTTCCTAAAGGTTTAGTTTGAAAAGTCCGTCCATTTTTCCCCGACAGAGAGACTATTCTAGAGCCATAGTCTTTAGAAAGATTCCAGTAATACAAAATTTAGATATCTGCTTTCATGCTCACGGCCATCTGATAGGGAAAGCAGTTAAGTGTCCTGGCAGGATCAAGAGTGAGAACGCCTGGAGAACTGGTAACCATCCCCCAGCACGCGGCGCACACTGAGGGCGGGGGCTGCCTCTTTCCTCAGAACGGGGCGCACACTGAGGGCGGGCGCTGCCTCTTTCCTCAGAACGGGGCGCACACTGAGGGCGGGGGCTGCGTCTTTCCTCAGAACGGGGCGCACACTGAGGGCGGGGGCTGCGTCTTTCCTCAGAACGCGGCGCACACTGAGGGCGGGCGCTGCGTCTTCAGCACGCGGCACACACTGAGGGCGGGCGCTGCGTCTTTCCTCAGAACGCGGCGCACGCTGAGGGCGGGGGCTGCCTCTTTCCTCAGAACGCGGCGCACGCTGAGGGCAGGGGCTGCGTCTTTCCCCAGAATGCGGCACACACTGAGGGCAGGGGCTGAGACTTGAGAACGCAGCGCACACTGAGGGCAGGGGCTGCGTCTTTGTGCTTCTGTGCCTGGTGTATCTACCTTTAATACCTCCTTTATCAAAGAGAATGTGTTGTTATAGCCTGTAAGACTTTTCTGTAGGAAACCAAACAAAAACCCACCGAAATGTTTTCAACTTGAGCTGTGTTGAATTTCCATTTTGGATGTGTTCAAACTCCTTATACTCCTCTCTAAATTGCACTGGGGGCGTTGTGCACTGCCCCAATGACCTTGAACTCCATCAAGTATAGGGATGGGTTGGACGTCCAAGAAGGGCAAGGAACAGAGGGCTAGAAGAATTGGGAAAACCAAGCAAGGGATGGCTCCTCCTCAGTCTGGGGGGTGCAGAACAGGGCAAACAGAAGCTGCCAAATGTGGGAGGAAAGGGGCGTCGCCAAGAGAAGAATCCAGGGAGGACCTGCCTCTGAGAAATCAAACTCAGCAACAACCCTAGAGAGGCGCCTGGATTATGCCTTCTAAACAACCTTAAATGTGGTTATTTGAAAAAATTGCCAGTTTTTATTATTTAAAACAGTACCAGTTTTATTATGAAAAATGGTATGTTATCTTTGTTTTATGAATTATAAGTGAGATTAAAAGCTTAAAATACATATGCTTTGAGATTGGAATTTTCTCCTTCCTTCCTTCCTTCCTTCCCTTTCTTCTTTCTTTCCTCTTCTTTTTTTTGGCTCTTGCTTCATCACCTAGGCTGGAGTGCAGTGGCACGATCTCGGCTCACTACAGCCTCCACCTCTTGGGTTCAAGCAATTCTCTTGCCTCAGCCTCCTGAGTAGCTGAGACTACAGGTGCACGCCACCATACCCAGCTAATTTTTGTATTTTTAGTAGAGATGGGGTTTTGCCATGTTGGCCAGGCTGGTCTCGAAGTCCTGACCTCATGATCCGCCCACCTTGGCCTCCCAAAGTGCTGGGATTACAGGCATGAGCCACCATGTCCGGCCGAGATTGGAATTTTCTTTGTGAATTTCCTGTATATGGTCTTTGTCTGCATAAAAAGGACTTTTTGTATTTTTCTGTTTGTTCCTTTTATTATAGGTTCTTTATATTTCAGGCTAGTAACTTTTCACATATTATATTTTGTAAAAATATTTTTATCAGCCTGGAACGTAGATAGCACTAGCTATGGTTGCAAATAAAAACAGAGAGCTCTTACCATTCTGTAGGCTGGATTTCTACATTCTTTCTTTGTGAGTGTTGAACCCAGGCAAGAGCAATTATCCCTGCCCCCAAAACAGAGGCCCATTTAGGGAGGCATTGGCTGGATATTCTCCAGACTCCTTTCCTCCACACTCCCGTCCCCTGCCCCGCGATGGACTTCATGCCTGTAAGCTCCATCGGGTCCTTGGGCCTCTGGCTTTGGTGGGGTTTGGAACAAGCTGCACCCAGCATGGAGGGCAGAGGAGTCTGGGCACGTTCCCCAGCTCTTCCCCAGGCCCAGACATGACTGCCTGGGGACAATCACTCCCTCTCATGCTGTCCCTCCTGCTGACCCAAAGGCCTCCCCTGTTCTGCCGGCGCCTTCCTCGTGCCCGACTCTGACACCTACTGAGGGAGGTTCCCATGAGGCCCTGCCCAGGAGAGAATAAGAAACAGTGTGGCCCATTGTCTTCCTCAACAGTTGCCCACAATGTTTCCTCATGGAAATCTGATCGTTTTTCTTTTTTTCCTAAAATTTCTGGAAAACTTCTTTTACCATTGAAATGATCTACTTTCTAGTATATTTTTTAGGAATGTTCTTCATTTATAGAGCATTTTCATTGTCTTCCACGATTATTGGTAAAATATGCTTACACTGTTGTGTGATTTGGGGTATTTATAAGCTATCCTTTATTAGCAGATTTCCACATTTGTTAATGCAGCGTAGCGAATGCTATTCTCTTGTTGATGAAAAGAGTCAAACTCTGTAAAATATTTTTAGAGATGTATTCTGAGCCAAATATGAGTGGCCATAGCCTGTGATGCAGCCTTCAGGAAGCCCTGAGAACATGGGCCCAGGGTGCTCAGGGTGCAGCTTGGTTTTCTAGATTTTAGGGAGGCGTGAGACATCAATCAAATACATTGGTTTAGTTCAGAAGGTGGGACAACTCAAAGCAGGGGCTTCCAGGCTGTAGGTGAATTCAGACATTTTCTGGTTGACAACTTGTTGAGTTTATCTGAAGACCTGGGATCAACAGAAAGAAAATGTTCCAGTTAAGATAAAGGATTGTGGAGACCAAGTTTTATGTGCAGAGGAAGCTCTCAGATAGCAGATTTCAGAGAGAGCAGGTTGTAAGATGCTTCTTATTGGACCTAAAAGGGTGCCTGGCTCTTGGCTGATTATCTTCTGGATCTGGAAAGGAAGGAAGGAAAACAAAGGGGAAAGGAGATCCCTATAGAATGTGGATTTTTCCCACAAGAGACTTTGCAGGGCAAATTCCAGGTATTGCAAGGAAATATATTTTAGGGTTAAATATTTTGATTTTTTTCCCTTGTCTCATCATGTTCTTCCAGAGTCAGACTGAAAAGTAAGTCATGATATATAGGGTCAAATAAAACCCATCTGATGAGAATTTACGGTTTGTAGGGTATGACTCCCCAGACCTCTTAGATAGGAATTTGGGCAAGAGAAAAAATCAGAGCTTAGTCCTCACTGTTATGGTTTTTAAAATTACTCAGCACATGTGTAGTTCTATTCCTTTGCCACTGTAAACTTACTTTTTCTTTAGCCGGGTGTGATGGCGCCTGGCTACCCAGGAGGCTGAGAGAGAGGATCACCTGAGTCTGGGGGATTGAGGCTGCAGTGAGTCATGATCACACCTAGCACTCTAGCCTGGGAGACAGAGTGAGACTCTGTCTCAAAAAAAAAAAAAAAAATCACTTTTTTTCACCCTTGTAACACGATTTTTAGAAAGAATTATCTCTTAGATTTTCTTCTTTTTGCTATTCTCTTACTTTTAAATAAAAATTCTTCAGTAAAACTTGTTTATGCTATTTATCATTTTTAAAAAATAATGAAATCACATAAATAATTTGCTTTTGAGCATAATTTTAACATCATTCTATAACTGATGAATTCTCACTTGCTTTTGTTCTAAATTATCTGTAATTGTCATTTATATCCTTTTGAAACAATAAGTGTTTTGTAGGCTTTTCTATTTTTTCATATTTATGTGTTGTTTTTAAACTTCAAATTAGTGTCTAATTCTACTGCATTTTAGTCAGAATGTGACTTTGTTCAACTTTTACTCTTTGGTAATTTTGAGGTTTTCTTTGGCCTAATTGATACCATACTTAATTTTCAATTGGCCTTCAAAAATATATTTGTATAACTATTTGCAGGATACAGATTTTTATAAATAGTTTATAATTATATATATATGATGTGTAGTTAGGTAAAAATGTAAGTGTCAATTGTATTACTTCAAATCAACATGTCCTTATTTATATTGTGACTTTCTGAAATTTCTCAGACAAAAACAGTATTTCTGTGAGTTTTCCTTTGGGGGTTGATGTGTTTGGCTTCACAGGCGCTGAGGCTCTGCTGCTTAGCACACAGGGGCTGCGTCAGCCCGTCCTCAGCATCCATCATTAGCGGATTGCTGTTTAAATGGTGCCTGCGTCTCCCTTAATGCTTGTTGTCTTGGATTCCATTTTCCTAAATGAGTAGGTCCTTTCCTGCTTCCTCTTTGTTTTTGTTGCCTGGTTAATCCATGGCTATCTTCAGAATTTGACCTTTGGGACTGTTTCTGTTTGAAACTCAGCTTTTATAAGATCAAGTGGTGTTTCCAAAGCCGCTTGGGTCAGGTCGGAGGGCGGGTTATAGCAGCAAGGGAACTGATTTCCTCTGTGGGGCTTTTTCTTCTCATATGTGGATTGTGGCTTGTTTGCCTTCTCATATGTGGATTGTGGCTCGTTTGCCTCTTCTTTAGTATTTATAATTTTGTCTTATTTTAGATTTAATTTGTGGCCATCACCTCTAGATTTTCAAGCGATTTTAAAGTAATGGATTTGTTTCATTCCCGTTAAAGGGATCATCGTGTTCTGATTCCTGCTGCATGATAAGGAACCGTGTTGGCTTTCATTGTCCTCACTCCCCACTCCCAGGAGCTGCTTCTAACCAGGCTCCCCTAGTGCCAGCCTGTGCCCTTCACCAGATGGACCCTGAGCCAGCATTTGTTGGATAAACGGTGGTGAAGGACAGAATGCGTGATCTGCCCATGCCTTTGAATTCTTGCATGGGTAAGCTGCACTAACCAAGAATGTCACCTGGCTTTCTCCACTCCATGTGTATTCAGAGCATTCTGAGCTTCACAGCTGAACAAGAATCCACAATGGGCCAGTGACATAGTAGCTGGTGTTCTTCACATAAGGCAGTTAATCTCCGGAGATTGAGTAACTTGCTGAAAACCAATCATCCATTCATGAAATAAAGGCGACATTAGAATGAAGTCTTCAGAATTCCCAGCCCTGTTTTTGGGCTTACCAGAGTGGCAACCAGAAGCTCATTTCTCCTGCTGGTTCTTCTCTTCCCACACATGAGGTCCCTTAAGCAGAGTAAGCCCCATGAGAGAAAGCCAGAAAGAGATGCAGTGTGGAAAATCAGCAAAGCAGTAAGTATGAGTGCCCAGTGTGAGGAACAGAGCTCGCACCTAAGGGGTCACCAGGAACCTGAGAACATGCTAAGGGCTAAGAGACCTTGCGAACTGAGAGCCTGAGAACATGCTAAGGACTAAGGAGGACCTGAGAACATGCTAAAGCCTAAGGAGAAGCTGAGAACATGCTAAGGGCTAAGAGAGTCAAGGAAGGGGAACCTGAGAACTGAGGACTTGAGAACATGCTAAGGGCTAAGATAACCAAGAACCTGGGAACATGCTAAGGGCCAAGGAGGACCTGAGAAGCCAGAACCTGAGAAGAACGTGCTAAAGGCTAAGGAGGCCTGAGAACCAGGCAACCTGCTAAAGGCTAAAGAGAACCTGGGAACATGCTAAAGGCTCCTGAGGCAGGAACAGGGACAACGAACACCAGCTGTGTATGTGAGCACCGACGACGTCACAGAGAACTGCAGGTGGCCATGAAGGTTGGATGTAAAACATAAGATGGGCCTGTAATTTGGAATTTTTTCCTTTAACAAACTGGGTGACAATCTAGAATATCTCTTATTATTGTGAGCCTAAGGCCAGTGTGTGCAAGTGGAGAAGGGAATAGCTACTAAGTGTAAAACATTTTTCATCTTTTTAAAGTACAAAATTCATACGTATGAAGTTTTGACCTACTTCAAGCTGGATGACAGAGCAAAAGGCAAAGTGCGAGTTAATTGCTACAACACCACGAGGCATAATGATAAACACTCTCATTGCTGTGACATACTGCAGCGCCACAAACAAGTCCCCAGGCATGGACAGAGGTGAAGCAAAGATGAATATGACAATTTAAAGGTACGTTTATGAGGTGGTTCCATCTGCATTGATTAGCAATTAGTGAGAAAAGTAGACAAAATACCAGAAAAGTAAATTAACTGCAGTTAAATTATACTCTGACAACATAGAACATGAAATTTCATCCATTAAAAAATGGCCAAGGAAACTATAGCCATGATTTGAGATGCAAAGGACTGCGAAGGCCTTGATAATTTATATACCTATTACATCTGTATCGGTGTAACTTGAAAAGTGATATTGTCTGGCTGTGTCCCCACCCAAATCTCATCTTGAATTGTAGTTCTCATAATCTGCACGTGTCGTGGGAGGGACCCAGTGGGAGGTAATTGAATCATGGAGGTGGCTGTCTTCATGCTGTTCTCGTGATAGTGAGTGAGTTCTCACAAGATCGGATGGTTTTATAAGGGACTTTCCCCCTTTGCTCCTTGCACTTCTCTCTCCTGCCACCTTGTGTAGAAGGGCGTGTTTGCTTCCCCTTCTGCCATGATTGTTAAGTTTCCTGAGACCTCCCCAGCCATGCTGAACTGAGTCAATTAAATCTCTCCTTTATAAATTACCCAGTCTCAGGTATATCTTTATGAGCAGTGTGGGAACAAAGTAATACAAAAAGACACTAGAAATAAAAACGTGGTGGGTTTATCATTGAGATAATCAAGCAAAAATGGGATATTTTAATAAGCCCCATGCAGTTATCACACACCTAATGTTAGTGATCTGTTCTCGAAAATCAACATCCTACATGGAAACAGTACTTGGAAACCTATACCATTACTGTATGTGGGAAATTCATAATGAGTTCCACATCCACTCAAGCCCCAGTGTATTTCCTAAAGTGTTTCTAAATCACACTAAAGACCCATATGCAAGTACCAGATGGTCATGTTTGGATAGAAGACACTTCTTGCTGATACCCAGAAGTGGAAATTGTTCTTAGCAAAGTGTGTGTTCTATGTGAAGTAATATTGCCTCACTCAGCACCTGCAAAGTCTGAGCTGCACCTCCCTCAGGCTGCTGGGTGATGCCACAGTGCTGTGTTTGGAGACATACCCAGAGTTTTTCTGAATGTGACTTTTTTCAGAATGTAGTGTCAAATTCTGTGAAAGGAGATACACATGCACACACACACACACACACACATATATATACATATATATGTATACAGGTGCTCCTTGACTTATATCTACCCCTGTGCCTGCCTGGGGTGCCTGGGCTGTTCGTATTCCTCATTGTGGAGCTCTGCTGGGGATGATGTCCTTCAGTGTCTGTATTCCTAACAGAGCCATAAGTCTACCTTTGTATTTGAAGGATATTTTCATGGGATATAGAATTCTGGGTTACTTTTTTTTCTTTCACTACTTTAAAAATGTTTTCCATTGTCTTCTGGCCTGGAGCACTTCTCAAGGAGAAATCTATAGTCGCCTTTCCACTGGCATTAGGGGCACTGGATTCAAGTCCCCCAAGATCCTCACTAGCTGTGGGCAGGGCCCCAGGGGTGCCTGGGGAGCTACATCTCGGTTGGGTGTCTGGGCAGCAGACTCTGTGGTCCTGAAGTCCAAATGCAGGGTCTCGGGAAGACCCCTCGTGGGGAAGTGAAGAGATGGGTTTGGCCGAGGAGAGGTTGGACTCAGTGTGGTCACGACAGAGGCCTCAGGAGCACTGACCCCTCCTCAGGGGCTGGGGACCAGTGTGGGATGCAGACCTCCCCAGATGGGGTATAAACGTGGGTGAGGCAGACCCCCATGGTGGAGGGCCATTTCGGGAGGGGACGCAGCTGTGTGGTGATGACACTTGCCCCCAGCTGCCTCAGGGACAGTGGTGCTCAGCGGCCTGCCAGAGTTGACGAGACAGAGCTGAAGGTCTGGGGAAACCAAGGCAGCTTGAGTTCACAGGTCAGAGTATAAAAGAGAAGAGTGTACAGAGAGCCCTGGAGATTTTCAGCCACTGCTGAGGATTTGGTAGATCACTGATGATCTTGTGTCTATGAGGGAAAAGAACCATCCAAAAAAATGAGAGCAAACAGTATCTGACATTCACACAGGATGCGACGTAGTGCCTCTTCAAACCTGTCAGACTTGCAAACCTCATAATTTCCAGATAATTGGGTAGAATGCCCACAGAGTCCTGTCTTAGTAGTGGGGAGTAATTTGTCATAGATAATTGCTGCTCTGATACTGCCAAACAAGACTTAAAAGTAAGAACTGAGAGGGTTGAACTGGTCCCAAGCAACTTAACTGAATGCCAGAGCAAAGGTAAATAATATTTATGGGAATGCAAATGTCCATCACCCAATAAGGTAAAATTCACAGTGTGAGTATATAGACATGGATTATCTGGCATGAAAAGGAGCAGGAAAATGCAACTCATAAATTCATCAGTGTAGACACAGAACTGACACAGACACAGTAAGTAGGAGACAGGAAAATTCCATGGGTGGAATGAATAGCAGATTAGACACTGTGGTAGAAAATATTAGTGAACTTGAAGACACAGCAATAGGAACTATCCATAAGGAAACAAGGAAGGATAATTAAAAAAATAAAAAACACCAGTGAGCTGTGGGACACGTCTAAAGGCCAAATATCTGTATAACTGGAGTCCCAAGGTGGGAGAGACAGGAACAGAAAAATCATTTGAAGAAATAATGAGGAAAATTGTTTCAATATGATAAAAATGATAAACTCATAGACCCAGAAAGCTCAATGAGCCCCCTAAAAAAGAAACATGATGACTAAGAAATATCATAATCAAATTTCTCAAAACCAATGATAAAAAGCCAACCTTAAAAGCAGTCAGAGGAAAAAAAGGTGCATTTCATAGAGAGATGAGATGATGAAGGCCACTGCAGGTTTCTCCTTGAGAATGCTCCAGGCCAGAAGATGATGGAAAGCATTTTTAAAGTACTGAAAGGAAAAAACAAAACAAAACATCAACCCAGAATTCCATATCCCATGGAAGTATCCTTCAGATACAAAGGTAAAATTATGGCTTTCTCAGAAATATAGACGCTGAAGGACGTCATCTCCCACGGAGCTCCATGGCCAGGGCTGGTAAAGCCACCGTTCTGGCGGAAGGGAAAGGTGCCAGATGGAAATAAATGAGAGAGCACGCAAAGGCAACTGCATCAATCGATAGACGGTGTTTTCCTGTCACTTAAACCACATTTAAAGAAGTTGATTGTTTAAACAAAAATGATGAAAGTGTATTGTGAGGTTGATAACATGGCTGTCAACAGAATTCATGTCAACACCTGCATCAGAGCTGGAGGGAGAATTGCAAGTATCTATTTAAGGCTCGTATTTCATATGTTAAGTGGTGTGATGTCCCTTGGAGGCAACCTGTGGTCAGTTAAACGTGACTGTTATACAATAGCTGTAATTCTGTCTTCTGGCCCTAACGAGGATCTAGAGTTAGGTGTTGAGAAGGCCAAGGCAGAGCCATGCCCCAGGGATCTGAGGCAGCTAGTGCCTGGGCGCTCAGGAAAGTACCTGCCTCCAGCTCGGACCTAGCCTCTCCCTGGCCTGAGAGAAGCAGATGGCAGCTGACCGCACCTGCAAAGCCTGTTATGAGGGAGGCCTGAGTCTTGTGCTGGCAGTGGGGCATGGCGCCGGGGCCTGTGGTGTCTGGACCGTCCACTGCAGCACAAGTCGGACCTGAAGTGATGGGTCATGACTGAGCATGGCTCTCAGCGGGAAGGGGATTTGGGAGCGTTGCTGAGGGCGGCAGGTTCACGAAGGGCCCTGCTCTTGTCTATGGGCAGCAGAGCCAGGCAGCATGGGCCCCCAGACTGGCCCATCTTTTTAATAGTGATGCCCGTTCTTTTATAGGCATAAATGAGGCACTCAATTAATTTATACAAATGAAAAATAATCAGAATTGAAAGCTCTTTGGTCTGTGTCTAAATTCCAAGTCTACGAAATCTTTGCATTTTATTAGAAGCATGGCGTGTGCGTGCAGGCGCACAGACACACGCACTCACAAACACAGACACGCGCACACGCACTCACACCCCTCACACACTCACACACACACACATAAACTCACACATGCACATGTGCGCGCGCACACACACACACACTTTTTTTTTTTTTTGAAACAGGGTCTTCCTCTGTTGCCTGAGGCTGGAGCACAGCGGCGCCATCATAGCTCACTGCAGCCTCAAGTTCCTGGGCTCTAGTGACCCTCCTACCTCCACTTCCCAAAGTGCCAGGATTATAGCTGCGAGCCCCCGTGCCGGCCTCACATTATATTCCTTTTTGTTGTTGTTGTTGAGACGGAGCCTTGCTGGAAGGGGGGTGGGGGGGGGGGGTGCAGTCACTCACGCAGGTGTTCTTAATCCTGGCTGGTAGAGGCGTCTCCTATGGGAATTCTCTTCGTTATTTAGGAGCATGCTCTGGGCCCTTTTGGTCATGTGCAAAAAAGCAAAGGCCTCCGTGGGGGCTGTAAAGCTCTGGGCGGCTGAGTCCTGGGCGCAGAGACCATCGGCAGAGTCTGCAGGTGAGCTGGGCAGGTAGGAAGGCCATGCCCATTGTGTCCCAGGCTGAGATGCTGCCCCGTGGCTCAGGCAAGCTCTCTGCCACAGCTGAGGGTAAAGGGGGACAGGGCGCAGGCTCGGGGGGCCACGGATGTCCTCCCCCCATGCCCAGGCCTCCACCAGGGCTCCCCATAAACATGGGGAGTCCTGACTCTGTCTCTGCAGGGGCCTGTTGGGCATTACCGTGACTTTTCCAGTGAATCTCCCTGGTTCTGCTCTTCCTTTCCGTGTGGCTGCACAAGCTGGTGATGGGGGCCCCACTGGGAAGTGGCCGCTTTCTCAGGGACCCTGAGCATCATTAGTGGGGGCCACATGTGGCTGACATGTCCAGCTGCCTCCTGGATTTATGCCTTTAGCATGCAGCTGTCCTGCGGGGCCCCTGGCCAGCCGTGCCTGGTTCTTGGCCTTGTCCTCGCTGGCCCTACCCCTGCCGCCCACAGCAGGGTGGGCACCATGTGTGTCTGCCCACGGGAAGCGTCTTATGTGTTTGTCCTAGCCTCAGGCGTCCCTGCCCTGCATGGTGTGCGTGCACTGATGGCAGTGCGTGAATCACTGTTTAACAGCAGGGACTGCAGTGGAGGGGCTGAGAGCACTGCATGGACGTCCCGAGGCTGCGGTGAAGTACATCAACCTAAGGCCTAAAATAGTGCACATTTATCAGGCGAGAACCTGGTTCCTGCCTTTTTCAGCTTCTGGGCCGCCACCTTCCTTGGTCTACCCACAAACCCAGCAGAAGCCATGCCAAGTCTTGGGCCCCCCATGCCCACCCGGCCTCTGGCTGCCTCCGCCACCTGGAGAATTCTTGCTGAGCCTGCAGCCAGCGCCTGCAGCTTCCTCCCTTTCTCCCCTCACCTTGTTTCCCGCGTGTTGCTTTTGTTTCCTGTCTTCAGCTCTCAGCAGGGGTCATTCGTCCATCCCCACAACCACGAGGCAGGTGCTGTTGGCCATCCTTGGGCCAGACACAGGCTCGGGGGCCTGGGAGAAGTTCAAACCCATGTTCACAGAGCAGCAAGGCCAGGCCGGCCACTGAGCCTAGCTCCCAGCCCCTCGCAAGCACCCAGGCACCACAGGGGACAGGGCAGCTCCGGGCACCAGCAAACATGTGGTTGATGTCTGGTTTCTTTTGCTTTTTCAGGCCCTCAAAACACAGCGTTGGCAGCGAGAGGAGGTACAGCCGGGAGGGCGGTGCTGCCCTGGCCAAGGCCCTCCGACGCCACCTGCCCTTCCTGGAGGCCCTGTCTCAGGCCCCGGCCTCAGACGTGCTCGCCAGGACCCACACGGCACAGGACAGACCCCCTGCTGAGGTGACCCTTCCACTTCCTCCCCAGGCCGGGGTTGGCTTTTCCTCCAGGGTGCAGGTACCTGGGCGTGTTTCCTCGGTCACTGGCTCCTCTTGACTTTGCGCCTGTTTCCTGGGCCAGCGGGCATCCTGCGAACAGGGCTTCAGTGTTCCTGGGGCCCCTTAGAGTGACACCTGCTCCTAGTCCAGCCACCCCCACAAACGCTTAGTCCTCAGGGTGAGGCTCTGTAGGATCTTTCTTGGGACAAGGTGTTGTGACTCCAGAAAGCCCACCCTTTAAACCACAGACAAACACCAGGGAGGTAGAGGAGATAGGTGGCTGCTCGTCACCCTTTGGGAAGGGACCTGGGACAGCAGTGGACACTGAAACCCGACTGAGGGAGACTGAGGGGCCCTGAACATGGCTGGAATTAGGGGGCACCACGTGCAACTACTGCGTCCAAGGAAAGCTCCTGCTCCCTGAAGCCCGCCCCGGGGGCAGCCCAGGGCAGCATAAGGGCTCCGTCTGCCTGTGGGCATGAGGGTCTGGGCACCAGAACACAAGGTGATGCCCTGGGCACACAGACCCCAGACAGGCTCGGAGGCGAACCCCAGGAGTGCTTATGCAGGGCCGGCGGGAGCTGCAAGGACCTGCATCACAGAGCCACTCAACACCCTTCAATATGCGAAGCCCACTCGACATCTTAAGGACACGGAATTAGGAATCTCAGTAGATTTTGTAAATGGAAAAGCAGGCATGATTTTTATGATGACTTGTTAGGCCAGAGTTCACAGGTCCCACATTGCCTGGAAAGAGGGAGGGATGAGAGCTGCAGAAATCACCTTTGGAGCCCAGCCCCACCAGCTTCCTGGGATAGGATTTTGGACCAGGTGTTGAGGCCCAGGATGGCCCTGGGGACCTTGGGGGTTTGATGGCAACGCTCACACACTCCTTTTCTGCCAAACGTTAGTTACATCAGCTCTAATTTGACACACTTTCCCTTCTAAGATGGAAGCCGTGCTGGTGTGAGACAGGAAAGTCTGAGGACCCTCTGCATCCTCTTGGACTCCTCTGGGGCCTCACCAGGAGCTGTGGCCCTGGGATATGTGTGGGAAGCAATGTGGGCCCAGTTTCTATTATGTTCCTGCCATCGAGCCATTGAAATGACTTAAGTTAACTCTGGGCAACCCCCACAGACCTCGAAAGGTAGAGTCCTCCCAGAGGACACGTGGCCGCTAAGCTCAGTCCGAGGCCAGCTTAGGGGCTTGCTGGAACATTGCACCAAGCGTGGGAACCACAGGGTGAGTTTCCACAGAAGTTGGCCCCACAAGGCGGCACGTTCGTTGCAGGCAGGTGAGGAAGCTGAGGCACTTCTGTGTCTTAGCAGGTGGTGCTCAGGGAAGGCCCAGCCTTGGCCCCATGGTTCTCTGGAGCCTTTCTGAGGGCAGCTCCTGGGCAGCTGTCTTTGCTGTGGCCTTGCCTCTGTTCAGGAGGGTGTCACAATAATGTTTGAATGCAGAAGCCAGGCTGTCCACGGCCGCCAAACAGAGCCCTGATGCTGGCCCAGAGCCATGCAGGGGCCACGGGGCGCCAGACCCACAGGCCACTGTTGAGAGGCTGCTCAGGAGCGCCCAGTGGCACCTGGGCCATATTCGTGTTTTCCCTGATCATGGACTGTGTTTCCTGGTTGGTTGAAATCACCCCTCATGGTGGAGGGTGGGGGTCTTCAGCCCTTGTGGAAGTGCAGGGTCATGGGGCTCGGTGGGCCCCAGGTCCCCCTCTAGGGTTAGGCTCACAATGAGAGGCCAATCCCAGCCCTGCGCTGTGCCAGGCCCACCTCCCATCAGGACCACTGGCTGGCCTGAGAAACATGCCCTAAAGCCTTCCAGGAGCCTGTGGGAGCCTCTCTGAGCCTAACCCTAGAGGGTCTGGTCCACTTAACACTATTTTAAACATGCTAAATTTAAAGTTGTTATTCATTAACTGAGAGCAACTAAGCACCTTTGGTGTGCCAGACATTCTGCTGGATTTTGTGGATGCAGAAGGTGGATTTCATGCAGCTCTGTCCTTGGGTCAGAGGCTCCTCCACCCACTGCCCTGGGGCCAGGGGAAGCTGCTCAGCTTCTGTGCCTCGAGTCCTCAGATGTAAACGGGGGGTAGTGGCCCTGGAGACGTCGTGAGAGCCACGTGTGAGGCTCCTCATGGAGTGCCCAGTCAGGAGTAGCTGTAACCGTAACTATCGTTGATAAAGTAATCTTTAAAACATGAAATGGAAATTAGGTCAAGAGTTTGAAACTAGGCTCAGTGGAGGTCTCCGACTCTGATGAGAGGAATCAGAGGGCGCCAGGACGCTGGCAAACATATTCCCTCCGCACACCTGTGCCTCGGCACCGCAGAGCAGGTCTCAGCACAGCATGGCGGAAACTGGCATTTCTCCCACCCTCTTGAACGTTGGTAATTTAGCACCTCCAGCTCTGAAATCATTGCTTTGTCCTCCTCTGCCCCGTTGTGCTTTTATCGGAAGGGCTGTGGGGCCCTGTGCTGTGCCTCCACTGCTGCTGTGAGATTTCAGGCTTCTGTAACGGGGCCGTGACATCACGTCCCCAGACGCTGGAAGTGAACAACCAGTAAAGTAACCCACGTGCAGTCCAGAGATGGTTTTAGTAACATACGAGGGAAAGGGGTGGCGTCATTAAAAGTTTCAGAGACTCTGAAGAAATTTGAGTGAAAGGAAATCAGTTGACACTTTTCTGTGAAGCGGTTTCCCGTCTTTCCCCCCTGACTTGACGGTGGCGTGCTCACCGAGACTGATGTCCAAGGTCCCTCTTCACGGGCTACTGAATAGAGACAGGCAGGAGCGTAGCCTTGGAGGCTCATCCAGTGCGCCTCGGATGGGCCAGTGAGCGAGTCATCACCTGCAAACAGCATTTGGTTTCATTCAATGGGAGCCTCAGTTGTTCCATTTTGAACCCATCATCATGCTCCTCCTTCGGTTTCGGTTATTTTATTAAATAGCCCTAGCACTAAAGTAAAAGAGTCAGAGTTAGAATGGAATTTGCTTGTGGGACAAGGGGCAGCATGGATTCTCCTCCAGGGTAAATTGAGTGCCTGCAGTGCTTCCCTGCCCTCAGCAGCTGGACGCGAGGTCGGCCAAGCAGCCGCGACATCCACACATTAGAAACGAACTGTAGCAAGTTGCAGAAACTCGTTGAGAGTGAAGGTCTTTGGTGGATATTGGGCAATTCGTGCTATGAGCCATTGGGAGGTGTCGTAGTGCTGCCCCATGAGATGGCTCATAGCAGCCCCTGGGGAAAGCAAGTTCCTGCCAGAGACAGGATGCCTTCCTAGGCCGAGCACAGTGTGCTGCATGTCCTGGGACGCTCTCCAGGTGCTCAGTGGCTCTGCTGGACTCAGCAGCTCAGTGCTCATCAGGCCAAAGGGCCCGTGGCCTCGTCACACTAACCAGTTGTATTTACTGAAGTCTTTCCATTCCTGGCTTACTGCACCAGGATTCCAGCACTAGCATTCTCAACACACGCCCTGGAGTGCTCTGGAAGCAGCCTTCCCCATACACGGGGCGAGCGTGGCGGCCTTCCCCATACAGCAGGCGAGCGTGGCGGCCTTCCCCATACAGCGGGCGAGCGTGGCGGCCTTCCCCATTGGGGGCGAGCGTGGTGGCCTTCCCCGTACAGCGGGCAAGTGTGGTGGCTGCCTCTGCACTAGAACATCCCTTCTGTTGGGAGCTCGTGACGGGGCCATTGGGGGTTGATCTCTTGGGGTGCGTCCCCCGACACTGCCCCTCCCCAGGGCTGCTGGGTGCATGGGGGAGGGGCATCTTCCACCACTGGCCCATCTTGCCTGCTCTCCACTTCAAGAAATAGGAATGGGAGAGGGGGGTGGGCACCGCTCATGTCAAATATTCCACCAGCAGCCAGGGTCCACCTTCTGATAAGTTTGGCTCTGTCACCTTGGAACCTCCCACACACGATGGTCGGCCTCGCAGTGCTGGTCTCTACTGTTACTCAGCATAATTATCAGGAAGTCATTCTTTCCCACTCGGAGGTGTCCCAGTTTGAATTAATGAGTTCCGTGGTCATTCCAGCACACAGACATTTAGCACAGCCGTCAAACGGTTATTCAGAAAATGAGCACTTGGTGGCATTTTGGCTTATTTTTCTTCTTTGTTAAGATAGATGCTTCTCAGAATTTAAAAAAATGCATGAAAATCGAGAACTCATTTTCTTTTCTGTCCAGTGTTTAAATGAGGACAAAGCTCTTAGTCATCTCGCTAATGAACAAAGACTGAATAAGCGCAGGAAGTGCATGACCGGAGGCTGCAGCGCTGCCGTGCAGATTTTGCTGCCCCGTAAATATAGGGACTTAGAGATCTGGACCGCGGCTTTTCCCCTCTCCTCTTAGCTGATGAAATATTTTAATTGGAAATTTAAGCTTTATGTACTGATGATCTTTCAAGGTATAATCAACTTCTTGTGAATTATTTTATAAATCATTGTTTTCTATGTATCCATCATCAAAAATGAAACTCTAGCGTAGACGGAGAAATATCCTAAACATATTGCCTTTCAGGGCCTTCATGCTGGTGACGTCATAACAGAATTATTTTATTTTATTTTATTCCACTGGGAATAAAATCATGCACTTTCCTTTGTTCATTAGTGAGATGACTCAGAGCTTTCTCCTTGTTTAAACTAATCGAGCACTTATTGATCACTAAATCAAGGTGTCGTTATGACGTCTGCATTGTGAGGGTGGTAATGCTTCCTGTTTTATTGACTACAGTAGCACCAGTTCACGGTCCTTGAACTCATCATGCAGAACACCATAAATTCCCTGTCCACTCTGTGTTACTGAGGAGGTTTAGTCAGAAATTCATTACTTACCAATACCATTAACTAGCAGATTTATTTTGGAAATGTTTAAAAAACATATTTAACATACAAGAAATGGTGCAGGGTTAATGAAATGGTTAAGGAAAGTTAGTTTCTGCCCTTTAGGATTTTACAGTTTTACTGGGTAGGAGGGAGAAAACAAACAAGCAAAAAATACAATTAAAAAATTAAAGCAAGTGCTGTGATGGAGGGAACACGGAAAGTAAAAGCGCACTCATGCCAGAGGGGGCAGGTGGCCCAGGCGGGCTCCTGACAGAGGGTGCAGGTGGGCCGAGGCGTGGTCATGCCAGAGGGAGTAGGTGGCCCAGGCAGGCTTTCCGAGAGGACGGCCTTGGGGGACGACCAGGAGGCACCTCCTGCAGGTGTATGATGGACGTAGGGTGCAGAATGTCAGGAGCCCATTCCCCTCCCACCCCAACCACATGAGTGAGCCCCCAGGAGAAATCTGCCAGGAGACTATCCCCCTCCCACCCCAACAGCACCACTGAGCCCCAGGAGAAATCCGCCAGAGCTGAGGACACAGGAAAAGAGGATGAACTGCATTCCAGAAAGGGATGGATGAACCCATTCCAGGGAGAGGAGACCACAGCTTCTTTCATGCGCATTGCAGTGGAATAAGCAGAAGCCAGTCACAGGAAGTGGGGAGAATTCGGCCTAAATTTTAAGACGCTCTTGAGGTGCGTGGAACCGATTTGAGAGACAGGCTGTGCAGAGCAAGTGTCTGCACCCCCACCTCTTTCCTGTGGGCTCTCGCTGAGTATGTGAGATGGGGCACCAGGAGTGGAGGAGGGAGGGGCTGGGAGGAATCCTGCCAGGGAGCACCAGGCCTCTACGGAGGGCCCCACGTGGCCTTCTGAAGGCTGGGGACGAGGAAGCATGGTGGAAAAAGATCTGTGGCATCTTTCTAAGGGTGCAGAAAGCCAGGGTGGGACTGAGAGTTTCAGAAACTCACAAACTGACACTTGGACCATAAAGCAGAGAGAGCTCCCCCATGGTTCAGAAACCTGGCGGCTGAGTGCAGAGCATAAAGGGATCTTGAGTCTCACTGGAGCCCAGATCCCAGCCCGGACAAAGAAGGAACTTAGACCCAAAGGACGGAAAATGTGTATGATGGAAACTCGAAAGGCAGGAAAGCTGGTGTGGTCATGTTAATATTAGACAGAGTGGACTTCAAGACTAATAGTGTTATTTGTGATAGAGACACTTTATGATGACTAAATGGTTAATTCATCAAGATGCTATAGAAAAATTTTATGAACCAATTTCAGAGCTTCAAATACATAAAGGAAACATATGAGAATACTAAAGAGAGAAACATACAGGTCGATCATGATCATTAGTGATTGAAACTCTCCTCTGTCAGTAACTGATTAAACAAATAGATAAAGTATCAGTAAGGATAGAGAAGATTTGAACCACAGCATTAACCAATCTAAGCTAAGTGATGTTTATAGAATGATACGCCTAAAAACTGCTAAACACACATTCTTTTTAAGTATGTTATATAGAATATTTCCCAAACTAGATCAAATGCTGGACCATAAAATAAGTGTCAACAAATACCAACAGATCAAAATCATACAGAGAAAGATTTTAAAAGAGAAGTGCAGATTATTATTCTTCAGAAATATAGAAACAAAAATTCTAAACAATTTTTATCAAATTCAACAATATATAAAAAAGAATACTGCATCATAATCAAGGCAGATTTATCCCAGATATGCAGGGTATGTCAAAGATTTAAACATAAACCAACATAACTCACCATAGTAACACAGACCATGTGATGGTCTCAGTAGATACTGGAAAAAGCATTTGGCAAAACCCAGCATCCATCCATCCATGACGGAAACTTACATCTAAGATTACATCAAATGGTGAAGGGCTGAATGCTTTCCATTTAAAATCTGGCATTAGACAAGGATGTCTGCTCTTACCTCTTCTATTCAACATTGCATTGAAGATTTTTTTTTTTTTTTCTGAGATGGAAGTTCATTCTTCTTGCCCAGGCTGGAGTGCAGTGGCACAATCTCAGCTCACTGCAACCCTCTGCCTCCTGGGTTCAAGTGATGCTCCTGCCTCAGCCTCCTGAGTAGCTGGGATTACAGGCACCCGCCACCATGTCTGGCTAATTTTTGCATTTTTAGTAGAGACCAGGTTTCACCATGTTGGCCAGGCTGATCTCGAACTCCTGACCTGAGGTGATCCACCGCCTGTTTCATTGAAGATCTTAGCCAGTGCAATAAAACAAGAAGAAATGAGAAGCATTCAGATTACATGATAACCTTTGTCAAAAATTTGGTAGAACCTACAGAAAAGCTACTAAAACTAGTAAATATAACAATGCTATAGAGTGCAAAGTCAGCACACAAAAATTAATTTATTTCTCTATACTAGCAACAAATATGAATTTTTAAAAATATCATTTATAGTAGCATCAAAAATTATGAACTAATTAAGGTTGAATCTAAAATATGTGTAAGACAATGTACAATGAAAACTACAATACATTGATGAGAAAAATAAGACAAATTAATGGTGATATATGCATGGTCATGTGTCTAAAGACTCAGTAGTGTTAAGGTGGAAATTACCTCCAAATTAGTATCAATATGACACAAAAACACAATCCTTAAAAAAAACATTGATAACTAGAACTTTGTCAAAATTTAAAAATTTTCTTCTTCAAAAGAAGACACTTCTTCAAAAGACACACAAAAGAAGGAAAAGACAAGCCACAGACTTAGAAAAATACTTGCAAATAGTACTTTTTAAGATAAAAAATTTCAGAATGTATAAAAATCTCTAAAAACTAAAATAAAAAGCAGCACATTAAAAACAGGCATTTTTTTTTTTTTCAAGACAGTGGATTGGAAGCAGTGTTAGCATGCCTCTCCCACTTGGAAAGACAAAATAGTGTGTAAAGATTCACACTGTAAACTTTTTTCCAAGAAGCAACACCAGAACTTGACAGAAAAACTGAAAGAAACCACAGAACCTTTGAAAGAAGTGGCAGGCTGCAGCCTACACTGTTAGCCAAGCAGAGAACTGTAAGCCCCACAGTGTGAGGGGAAGACACTGCCTCTGAGATATGCATCCCCACTGGGGAATTCAGCCCATGGGGACGGGACCTTAACCCTACCCTGATTTAGGGAGCAGTGGAGAATATAAAGTAGGAGAAGCAGCAGGAAGAGCCCTGTGTGCATTCCCGGTCTCCAGCATGGATTGGGGAAGCCATTCTGCCTCACAGGGGACCTTGCGGAAGTCTGGCAGCCAACACAGTCAGTGGCCACAGGTTGAGAGAAGCTCCCAACTGAAATCTGCAATCTAATCTCGAGTGGGGACAAACTCCCTTGGCAATAACACGGTGGGAGGGGGAAGCACGCTGCAGCCACAAGCACAGGATCTGGGAGGCTGGCTGGCTTTGCTGCTGGACTGGGATAGATGTGGTCTGAAAGCCACACTTCCTGTCTCCATGATGACTGGAACAATATCTCATATCTCAATATTAGTGTTGAATGTAAATGGCCTAAATGCTCCATTTAAAATATAACAGATTGGCAGAATGGATACAAAGACGCAAACCAAATATCTGCTATCTTCAACAGACTCACCTAACACATAAAGATGCATATAAAGTTAAGGTAAAGGGGTAGTAAAAGATATTCCATGCAAATGGAAACCAAAAGTGAGCAGGGGCATTCTTATATCAAATAAAACAGACTTTAAAGCAACAACAGTAAAAAGAGACAAGGTCATTAAATGATAAAAAGGCCAATCTAACAAGAAGATATTACAATTCTAAATTTATATGCACCAAATGCTGGAGCTCTCAGATTCATAAAACAATTACTGCCGGATGTAAGAAGTGAGATAGGCAGCAACATGCCAACACTGGGGGACCTCAATACTCCACTGACAGTACAGGACAGATCATTGAGACAGAAAGTCAACAAGGAAACGGTGGACTTAATCTACACTCTAGAACAAATAGATCTAACAGATATTTACAGAAAATTCTAACCAAGAACTGCAGAATATACATTCCCCTCATGAGCACATGGAACATTCTCCAAAATAGACTAGATGAAGAAAATGTGGTACATATACGCCATGGAATACTATGCAGCCATAAAAAGGAATGAGATCATGTCCTTTGCAGGGACATGGATGAAGCTAGAAGCCATCATCCTCAACAAACTAACACAGGAACAGAAAACCAAACACTGCATGTTCTCACTTATAAGTGGGAGTTGAACAGTGAGAACACATGGACACGAGGGGAACAACACACACCAGGGCCTGTTGAGGGTTGGGGGGAGACGGGAGGGAACTTGGAGGACAAGTCAATAGGTGCAGCAAACCACCATGGCACACGTATACATATGTAACAAACCTGCACATTCTGCACGTGTATCCCATCTTTTTAGAAGAAAAAGTAATGAACCAAAAAAGACCGTATACTAGGCTACAAAACAAGTCTCAATAATTTTTTTAAAATTAAAATTATGTCAAGTATCTTCTCAGACCACAGTGGAATAAAACTAGAAATCCATTCCAAAAGGAATTTTTTAAGCTATACAGATTACATGGAAATCAAAAAATATGCTCCTCAGTGATTTTTGGGTTAACAATGAAATCAAGATGGAAGTTTACAAATTCTTTGAAATGAATGATAATAGTGACACAAGTTATCAAAACCTCTGGGATACAGCAAAAGCAATGCTAAGAGGAAAGTTCACAGTGCTAAATGCCTACATCAGAAAGTCTGATAGAGCCCAAATTGACAACCTAATGTCACACACCAAGTAACTAGAGAAATATGAACAAACTAAATACAAAAATAGAAGAAGAAAAGAAATAACAAAGATCAGAACAGAGCTAAATCAATTAGAAAGAAAGAAATACAAAAGATCAATGAAACAAAAAATTGGTTTTTTGAAAATGTAAACAAAACTGATGGACCATTAGCTAGATTAATTCAAGAAATGAAGAGTGAGGATTCAAATAAGCTCAACTATACCACAGAAATACAAAAGATCATTCAAGACTACTATGAACACTTCTATGCACACAAACTAGAAAATCTAGAAGAAATGAATACATGAATATATTCCTGTAGGCATACAATCCTCCTAGATTAGGAAGGAATAGAAACCCTGAACAGACTAATAACAAGCAGTGAGATTGAATCAGTAACTTAAAAAATTGCCAACAACAAAAAAAGCCCAGGACTAGATGGATTCACAGCTGAATTATATCAGACACTCAAAGAATTGGTACCAATTCTACTGAAACTATTCCAAAAGATCAGGGAAGAGAGAATCCTCCCTAACTAATTCTATGAAGCCAGTATCACTCTGATACTAAAATCAGGGATAAAATAATGAACAAAAGCAAACTATAGACCAATATCCCCAATGAACATAGATGCAAAAACCCTCAACGAAATACTAGCTAACTGTTTATCCAATTTGGCAGTCTGTGTCTTTTAATTGGAGCATTTAGCCCATTTACATTTAAGGTTAATATTGTTATGTGTTAATTTGATCCTGTCATTACGATGTTAGCTGGTTATTTTGCTCATTAGTTGATGCAATTTCTTCCTAGCATTGATGGTCTTTACAATTTGGCATGTTTTTGCAGTGGCTGGTACTGGTTGTTCCTTTCCAATGGTTAGTGCTTCCTTCAGTAGCTCTTGTAGAGCAGGCCTGGTGGTGACAAAATCTCTCAGCATTTGCTTGTCTGTAAAGGATTTTATGTCTCCTTCATTTATGAAGCTTAGTTTGGCTGGATATGAAATTCTGGGTTGAAAATTCTTTTCTTTGCAAGGCTGGTTCAACATATGCAAATCAATAAACATAATCCAGCATATAAAGAGAACCAAAGACAAAAACCACATGATTATCTCAATAAATGCAGAAAAGGCCTTTGACAAAACTCAACAGCCCTTCATGCTAAAAACTCTCAATAAATTAGGTATTGATGGGATGTATCTCAAAATAATAAGAGCTATTTATGACAAACCCACAGCCAATATCATACTGAATGGGCAAAAACTGGAAGCATTCCCTTTGAAAACTGGCACAAGACAGGGATGCCCTCTCTCATGACTCCTATTCAACATAGTGTTGGAAGTTCTGGCCAGGGCAATCAGGCAGGAGAAAGAAATAAAGGGTATTCAATTAGGAAAAGAGGAAGTTAAATTGTCCCTGTTTGCAGATGACATGATTGTATATTTAGAAAACCCAATCGTCTCAGCCCCAAATCTCCTTAAGCTGATAAGCAACTTCAGCAAAGTCTCAGGATACAAAATCAATGTGCAGAAATCACAAGCATTCTTAGACACCAATAACAAACAGAGAGCCAAATAATGAGTGAACTCCCATTCACAAATGCTTCAAAGAGAATAAAATACCTAGGAATCCAACTTACAAGGGATGTGAGGGACCTCTTCAAGGAGAACTAGAAACCACTGCTCAATGAAATAAAAGAGGACACAAACAAATGGAAGAACATCCCATGCTCCTGGATAGGAAGAATCAATATTGTGAAAATGGCCATACTGCCCAAGGTAATTTATAGATTCAGTGCCATCCCCATCAAGCTACCAATGACTTTCTTCACAGAACTGGAAAAAACTACTTTAAGGTTCATATGGAACCAAAAAAGAGCCCACATTGCCAAGACAGTCCTAAGCCAAAAGAACAAAGCTGGAGGCATCACGCTACCTGACTTCAAACTATACTACAAGGCTAAAGTAACCAAAACAGCATGGTACTGGTACCAGAACAGAGATATAGATCAATGGAACAGAACAGAGCCCTCAGAAATAATGCCACACATCTACAACCATCTGATCTTTGACAAACCTGACAAAAACAAGAAATGGGGAAAGCATTCCCTATTTAATAAATGATGCTGGGAAAACTGGCTAGCCATATGTAGAAAGCTGAAACTGGATTCCTTCCTTACACCTTATACAAAAATTAATTCAAGATGGATTAAAGACTTCAATGTTAGACCTAAAACCATAAAAACCCTAGAAGAAAACCTAGGCAATACCATTCAGGACATAGGCATGAGCAAGGACTTCATGTCTAAAACACCAAAAGCAATGGCAACAAAAGCCAAAATTGACAAATGGGATCTAATTAAACTAAAGAGCTTCTGCACAGCAAAAGAAACTACCATCAGAGTGAACAGGCAACCTACAGAATGGGAGAAAGTTTTTGCAATCTACTAATCTGACAAAGGGCTAATATCCAGAATCTACAAAAAAACTCAAACAAATTTACAAGAAAAAAAACAACCCCATCAACAAGTGGGCAAAGGATATGAACAGACACTTCTCAAAAGAAGACATTTATGCTGCCAACAGGAACATGAAAAAATGCTCATTATCACTGGCCATCAGAGAAATGCAAATCAAAACCACAGTGAGATACCATCTCATACCAGTTAGAATGGCGATCATTAAAAAGTCAGGAAACAACAGGTGCTGGAGAGGATGTGGAGAAATAGGAACACTTTTACACTGTTGGTGAGACTGTAAACTAGTTCAACCATTGTGGAAGACAGTGTGGCAATTCCTCAAGGATCTAGAACTAGAAATACCATTTGACCCAGCCATCCCATTACTGGGTATATACCCAAAGGATTATAAATCATGCTGCTATAAAGACACATGAACACGTATGTTTATTGTGGCACTATTCACAATAGCTAAGACTTGGAACCAACCCAAGTGTCTATCAATGATAGACTGGATTAAGCAAATGTGGCACATATACACCATGGAATACTATGCAGCCATAAAAAATGATGAGTTCATGTCCTTTTTAGGGACATGGATGAAGCTGGAAACCATCATTCTCAGCAAACTATCGCAAGGACAAAAAACCAAACACCGCATGTTCTCACTCATAGGTGGGAATTGAACAATGAGAACACTTGGACACAGGAAGGGGAACATCACACACCAGGGCCTGTCGTGGGGTGGGGGTATGGTGGAGGGATAGCATTAGGAGATATACCTAATGTAAATGACGAGTTAATGGGTGCAGCACACCAACATGGCACATGTATACATATGCAACAAACCTGCACGTTATGCACATGTACCCTAGAACTTAAAGTATAGTTAAAAAAATACTAGTTAACTGAACCCAACAGCACATCAAAATGGTAATACACCATGATCAAGTAGGTTTCATCCCAGGGATGCAGGGATGATTTAACACATGCAAGTCAATAAATGTGATACATCACATAGACAGTTAAAAACATACACCACATGATCATCTCAATAGATGCAGAAAAAGCATTCAATAAAACCCAGCATCATTTCATGATAAAAACTCTCAACAAACTCAGCACAGAAGGGACTTACCTCAAAATAATAAAAACCATATATGACAAACCCACAACCAACATCATACAGAAAGGGGAAAAGTTGAAAGCATTCCCCCTGAGAACTGAAAGAAGACAAGGGTGCCCACTCTCACCACTTCTATTCAACATAGTACTGGAAGTCCTAGCCAGAGCAGTCAGAAAACAGAAGGAAATAAAGAGCATCCAAATTGGAAAAGAGGAAGTCAAACTATTGCTGTTCGCCAGTGATACGATGTTATACCTACAAAACCCTAAAGACTCCTCCAAAAGACTCCTAGATTTGATAAACGAATTCAGGAAAGTCTCAGGTTACAAAATCAATGTACACAAATCAGTAGCACTGCTGTACACCAAGAATGACCAAGCTGAGAATCAAATCAAGAACTCAATCCCCTGTACAAGGGCTTCAAAAAATAAATGAAATACCTATCAATATGCTTAACCAAGGAGGTAAAAGATCTCTATAAGGAGAACTACAAGACATTGCTGAAATATATTGTAGATGACACAAACAAATGGAAACATATACCATGCTTATGGATTAGAAGAATTTCATGAAAATGGCCACACTGCTCAAAGCAATCTACAGATTTAATGAAATTCCTATCAAAATACCAACATTATTTTCATATAGCACCAAAAAATAGCCCAAATAGCCAAAGCAATCCTAAACAAAAAGAACAGATCTAGAGGCATCACATTACCTGACTCCAAAGTATACTGCAAGGCTAGAGTTACCAACACAGCATGGTACTGGTAGAAAAGTAGACACATAGACCAATGGAACAGAATAAAGAACCTAGAAATAAACCCAAACACTTAGAACCAACTGATCTTCGACAAAGCATACAAAAGCATAAACTGGGGAAAGAACACCTGTTTGATAAATGGTTTTGGGAAAACTCGATAGCCACGTGTAGAAGAATGAAACTGGATCTCTATTGATGCAGGGTAAGGAGCCCCAAAGTGGGGCTTAGCCCACCAGGGTTCTCGGATTTGACCAGGAAAGAATTCAAGGGCAAGCTGGAGATAGAAGAAAGCAACGTTATTGAAAAGGCAGTGTTATAGCTCTGGCAGTGTTTTAGCTCTGTGACTGCTCCTGCAATGCTGGGCTACCCCATAGGCAGAGAGTAGCAGCTCAAGGAAGCTTTGCAGTCATATTTATAGCCACTTTTAATTACATGAGGATTAAGAGTGGTTTATGCAGAAATTTCTAGGGAAGGGGTAGTAAGTTTTGGGTCATCAGGTCATTGCCATGGAAAGGGGCAGTACCTCCTGGGTGTTGCCATGGCAAGAGTAAACTGACATGGCATATTGGTGGGTGTGACTTATGGAAAGCTGCTTCCTCCTTGGCTCTGTTTTAACTAGTCCTCAATTTGGTTCAGTAACCAAGCCCTGCCTCTGAAGTTGAGTTCTGCCTCCTACCTCATTATCTCTTACCTTATACAAAAATCAACTCAAGATGGATGAACAACTTAAATCTAAGACCTGAAACCATAAAACTTCTAGAAGATTAACTAGGAAAAAATCTTCTGGACATGGGCCTAGGCAAAGAGTTCATGGGTAAGACCCCAAAAGCAAATGCAACTAAAACAAAAATAAATTGGACCTAATTAAACTGAAAAGCTTCATATAGCAAAAGAAATTATCAGACAACCCACAGAATGGGAGAAAATATTTGCAAACTATGCATCTGACAAAGGACCAACATACAGAATCTACAAGGAATGCAAATAATTTAGCAAGAAAAAATAATAATCCCATTAAAAAGTGGACAAATGACATGAATAGACATTTCTTAAAAGATGATATTCAAATGGGCAACAAACGTGAAAAAAAATGCTCAACATCGCTAATCATCAAGGAAATGCAAATTAAAACCACAATGGGATACCGCCATACTCCTACACGATGACTGTTATTAAAACGTCATAAGACAATAGATGTTGGTATGACTGTGGTGAAAAGGGAACACTTATCCACTGCAGGTGGGAATTTAAATTAGTACAACCTCTATGGAAAACAGTATGGAGATTTCATAAAGAACTAAAAGTTGATCTACCATTTGATCCAGCAATCCCACTACTGAGTATCCAAAGGAAAAGAAATCAATATATCAAAAAGGTACCTGTAGATATATGTTTATTGCAGCACAATTCACAATTGCAAAGATATGGAACCAGTCTAAGTGCCCATTGACCGATGAGTGGATAAAGATGCAGTGGCTCACACCTGTAATCCCAGCACTTTGGGTGCCAAGGCGGGTGGATCACGATGTCAAGAGATCGAGACCATCCTGGCCAACATGGTGAAACCCCTTTTCTACTGAAAATACAAAAATTTAGCCAGGAGTGGTGGCAGGTTCTTGCAGTCTGAGCTACTTAGGAGGCTGGAGGATGAGAATCACTTGAACTTGGGAGGCAGAGGTTGCAGTGAGTCGAGATTGTGCAACTGCACTCCAGCCTGGCATATATATACACCATGGAATACTACTCAGCCATGAAAAAGAATGACATAATGTCTCTTGTAGCCACTTAGATGGAGCTGGAAGCCATTATTCTAAGTGAAGTAACTCAGCAAAGGAAAATTGATTACCTTATGTTCTTACTTATAAGTGGGAGCCAAGCTATGGGTATGCAAAGGCAGACAGAATGATCTAATGGACTTTGGAGGCTCGGAAGTGAGAGGGTGGGAGGGGAGAGGGATAAAAAAACCCCTACATATTGGGTACAATGTGCATTACTTGGATGATGGGTGCATTAAGATCTGAGACTTCACCACTATTAAATTCATTCATGTAACCGAAACCATATGTACCCCAACAGCTATTGAAATTTAAAAAATGGGCAAAAAGATTTGAATAAACACTTCACCAAAGAGGATAAATGAGTAACAATTTAATGTAAAATACTCAGTATCATTCCTCATTATGGAAATGAAAATTGAAATCACAGTGAAATACCACTACAAACCTATAAGAATGGCTAAAATTAAAAAAAACAAACAACTGACCATCCTATGTATTGGCAAGGAGGTGGAGGAGCTGGACCTCTCATATGCCACCAGTGGAAATGTAAAACATTAACAACGATTTGGAAAACGTCTTGACAGTTTCTTCAAAAGTGAAATGTCTACTTGCCTGTGATCCCTCCATCCCACTTCTACTCAAGATAAATGAAAGCATGTGTGCATTGAAAGATTTACACATGTATCTTCATGGTAGCTTTCATAGTAAATGCCCACAACTGAAAAAACCCAAATGTCTATCAGAAAGTGAATGGACAAAGAAATTTCGTTTGATCCACAAAGTGGAATGCTACTCAGTAATAAACTGGAGCGAGCTGTTGATGCACGAAACAGCACAGTGAGTCTCATTTCTGTTGACCGAAAGACAAAAGAGGAGCTATTGTTATAATTCCAGTTTGGAAAGCTGTAGAAAATGCAAACTGGGTTATAAGGGACAGAAAGCTGGTCGGGATTGCCTGGAGCTGTGGACAGGGATGGGAGAGGGCAGTGTCTCCAGGAGCACCAGGATGTATTCAGGGTGACGGACATGTTCATTGTCATGCCTCCTGTACTGTTTATTGTATGTCAATTATACCTCAATAGTGCTCCAAAAGGAAAGAGGCAAGCAATCCCACACAAAAATGTATAAAAACTTTGAACAGATACTTCATAAAAAGATATACAAATGGCCAATGAAGGCATCAAAGGTGCTGAGCATCCTTATTCACAAAACCATAAAGAACAACCACTTCATGTCACTAGATTGTCTAAAATTAAAAAAAATCTATAAAACCAACTCTTGATGAGGACATAGAAATTCTCAAATTAGTAGGAATGCAATGCAAGCTGTTATAACCTGTATTTGGAAGCTGCTTAAAGGCTAAGATATGTCTGTCCTTGGACTCAGCAGTTCCCCTCTCGATGTCTATCCAAGAGGAGGGACGCCTGCATTCACAGGAAGGCTGGCCCATGACTGCCCACAGTGGCTTTATCCGGAACAGCCCCAAACTGTCACCACCCAGATGTGGTCAACAAGCCCACCTTCCCCTATCCCTGTTTCTGGAGGGGGACCACCAGAGATTGTGCAGAGATAGCACAGCTTCCCTCACAGCCCTCTGCTTAGCCATGCTGCCTGGAGGAGCAGGTGCAGAGGCACATAGCGATGAGGACCGTGGCCTCCACATGTTGGATGCCACATTCACGATGTTCATTTGAGTTTTTTTAAAAGTTTGCCCCCTCATGCAATTGTTCTCACGACCTTTGTTGGGAAGTGGAGCTCTGGTGGAAAAGTTGCCCCAGGGCATGGTGTTCTGCTCCCAGCATAGACAGTACCGTCTGAGGCAGAGCAGGTTGATGCATGCTGGCCACCATGATCCTGACTGTCACCCCTGGTTTCCTCCCAGACAATCCTGTCCCTGGCCTCCACTGAACACTCGCAGTGACAGGTACCACCCGCCATGCACTAGCAGTCCCTCCACACCCAGACCTCTGCTCCATGGAAGCCGACCTGCTTACGGTTCCTCTGTTCACTTGGCGTGTTTGGTGTCTGAGATGTGACAGACACACACAGTCTAGGGAGAAGGGCTGCGTCTTAGCTATGCCCTTTCCTAACTGCGGGATCTTCTTTCCTCATTTGCAAAATGTGGGTAATCATGTCTGTACCATCGAGTCATTGAAAGGGTTAGAGAAAATTAAGGCATGTAAAGCTGAAAACAGCCTGGTGTAGCACTCAGTGAATAAGAGCCCCGTGGTGATGACTGTCCCTCTATCCTCCGGGTGGTTATGAGTCAACTGACCTCTAACCCCAGACCAAGGTGGACGGGACATGGATTGGAACTCGCTGCTTTAATCATGCCCTGTGCTTTTCACTTGCCAGGTAGGAGGCTTTTGGGTGCAGCTTCTGGAAAGGCCAAAACGCAAACAGGAGCCAGAAGAGTGACAGCAGGAAGAGTGGCGGGCAGAGCAGGGTGGGCTGAGAGCAGCGCTGGCCTCATGGCGTTACGAGTTACGGAGCAGGGCAGGGTGAGAACAGCACTGGCCTCATGGCGTAGCGAGTCTTGAGCAGGGCGGGCTGAGAGCAGCACTGGCCTCACGATGTCGTGAGTCTCAGCAGGGCGGGGTGAGATCAGCACTGGCCTCAGGGCGTCGCAAGTCTCGAGCAGGGCGGGCTGAGAGCAGTGCTGGCCTCAGGGTGTCACAAGTCTCGAGCAGGGCAGGCTGAGAGCAGCACTGGCCTCACGGTGTCACGAGTCTTCAGATAATTCCAGACTCTCAGAATGCATCATCATTAACAGATATCCAGGAGTTCACATTGGCACCTCGTGATACTGTCAACTCGCTACAAATTTGTTGATCCTAAGTAGTTTAGGACTTAACCTCTTCAACCTCATAGATTTTGGGAACTCTAAAAACTGTTCGAGGTCTTATTTTTCAATCTGAGAGCTCTATACCTTGGCTGCAGAGATAGCACAGTATACGCTCGTGTGAGACCCCCCTGCTTCCCTGAATGCAAAAAAGTTATTTTGTCTTGGCGACAGCGCTGTCGGTAAGAACGACACCACAATTATTTCCCCTCCACATGAGTGGGCCACTTAGAACCTGAGCACTGTTAAACACTGACACTTTCTACTGTGTTAAGACAGAGACAGAAGCAGAGATACACAGAGACAGAGACAAAGACAGAGACATAGAGAGAGACAGAGAAAATAAATGAGCTGCCAGAATCACCTCTTTAAGGCCCGAGACAGAAAGGCATAGTGAAGTCATCCCAACCCCATATTCACGAGCCGGAGCCGGAGCTGCAGCATTCCCACCTCAGCTCCCAAACCTGGCCACATCCGGTGCCAGCTCATTAGGAAGCCTGCGAACAGCACTGCGGCCGTGTGCTTTGTCAGGCCGGCAGCAAGCACGCCGTGATCAATGTGCCTGTCAGTGCTGCCTGCGGGCGGTGAGACAGGGAGAAAACGTGTGTTATGTGGTCAAAAGATGTCCTGACTTGGGCTTCCTAATTTGTTTTGGATCCTCAGTGCAGGAGAATAGCTGATGAGCACCGGCAGAGACCGAGGCACACACAGGAGTCTCCTCCACTCAGCGTCTCCCGGCGTGTGGGACTCCCCGGGCCTCCAGGCCTTCCTGTCAGCCTGAACTCATAATTGTGCCTTTGGGACTGGGCTGGATGGATCGCCAGGAGAGGCATGCTTGTCAAAGGAAGAGGTCTGATTTTTAGCTCTGGTACTCCCGGCCCCAGTAAAGTTGGGAGCGAGGAGAGTCACTTCCTCAGCAGTGCCACTGTTTGACAGTTGAGGGGTACAGTGCAGGGCGTGGCTCTGTGAACTGCATCAGCTGGCTCCAGGAAGCAGCTCTGATTTCCTCCAGCTGAAGAGAATCACATTCTTCCAAAACCAGGATTGCTTTTCTGAACCTCTGTAATAGCATTCTTTCAATTACGGTTGTTAATGTCTATGACTCAACTCCTAGTTGTCTGCAAGATGTTTGAGGACAGGGCCGCATCTGAGTTATTCTTCCTTCATAGAAGTCCAGGGCTTGGCACACAGCAGCAGTAGAGGTTTGATGATGCTGATGGCGGGGGGTGACACTGATGGTGGAGATGCTGCTGTGGATGCTGTGGATGATGATGGTGCTGCTGCTGCTGCTGCTGATGATGATGGTGGGAAGTTGATGGTTGGGGTGATGATGGCAGGGATGATGTTGATGGTGGAAGTGATAATGGTGGGGATGCTGCTGTTGATGGTGGGATGCTGTTGTTCATGGTGGGATGCTGCTACGAATGGTGAAGAAGATGATGGTAGGGATGCTGCTGTGGATGGTAGGATGCTGCTGTGGATGGTGTGGATGATGATGGTGGGATGCTGCTGTAGATGGTGAGGATGATGATGGTAGGGATGCTGCTGTGGATGGTGAAGATGATGATGGTGGGATGCTGCTGTGGATGGTGAAGATGATGATGGTGGGATGCTGCTGTGGATGGTGAAGATGATGATGGTGGGATGCTGCTGTGGATGGTGAGGATGATGATGGTAGGGATGCTGCTGTGGATGGTGAAGATGATGGTGGGATGCTGCTGTGGATGGTGAAGATGATGATGGTGGGATGCTGCTGTGGATGGTGAAGATGATGATGGTGGGATGCTGCTGTGGATGGTGGGATGCTGCTGTAGATGGTGAAGATGATGATGGTGGGATGCTGCTGTGATGGTGAGGATGATGATGGTGGGATGCTGCTGTGGATGGTGTGGATGATGATGGTGGGATGCTGTTGTGGATGGTGGGATGCTGCTGTAGATGGTGAAGATGACGATGGTGGGGATGTTGCTGTGGATGGTGAAGATGATGATGGTGGGGATGCTGCTATTGATGTTGGGATAATGCTGATGGGGGTGATGATGGTGGGAATGTTGCTGTTGATGGTGAAGATGATGATGGTGGGGATGTTGCTGTGGATAGTGAAGATGATGATGGTGGGGATGCTGCTGATGATGGTGGAGATAGTGGAGATGCTGTTGTTGATGGCAGAAGTTGTTGTGGGAAGTCAGGGACCCCGAACAGAGGGACTGGCTTGAAGCTGCAGCAGAAGAACATAAATTGTGAAGACTTCATGGACATTTATCAGTTCATAATTTCTTATGCCTGTCTTTATTGCAGTCTCTGAACATAAATTGTGAAGATTTCATGGACATTTATCACTTCTGCAATCAATACTCTTATAATTTCCTATGCCTGTCTTTACTTTAATCTCTTAATCCCATCATCTTTGTAAGCTGAGGATGTATGTCACCTCAGGATCCTGTGATGATTACATTAACTGTACAAATTGTAAAACGTGTGTTTGAACAATATGAAATCAGGGCACCCTGAAAAGGAACAGAACAACAGCGATTTTCAGGTAACAAGGGAAGGTAACCTTAAAGTCTGACTGCCTGTGGGGTCGGGCAGAATAGAGCCTTATTTTTCTTCTTGCAGAAAGCAAGTAGGAGAAATATTGCTGAATTCTTTTCCTGGCAAGGAATAACCCTGGAGAAGGAATGCATTCCCAGGGGTAGGTCTATGAACGGCTGCTCTGGGAATGTCTGTCTTAACGTGGTTGAAGATAAGGGATGAAATTCTCCCTGGTCTCCTGCAGTGCCCTCAGGCTTACCAAGGTTGGGAAATTCCAGCCTGGTGAATTCTAGTCAGACTGGTTGTCTGCTCTCGAATGCTGTTTCCTGTTAAGATGTTTATCAAGACAATGCATGCCCAGTGGGACACTCATCAGTAATTCTAATTTCACCCCCTGCCTTGTGATCTTTTATTGCCCTCTGAAGCATGTGATCCCTGTGACCTATTCCCTATTTGTACACCCCTTCCCTTTTGAAATCCCTAATAAAAACTTGCTGGTTTTGCAGCTCAGGTGGGCATCACAGAACCTGCCAATATGTGATGTTACTCCTGAAGGCCCAGCTGTAAAATTTATCTCTTTGTACTCTTTCTCTTTATTTCTCAGACTGGCCAACACTTAGGGAAAATAGAAAAGCAACTGTGTTGAAATACTGGGGGCTGGTTCCTCCGATAGGAAGTGATGATGGTGGAGATGCTGCTATTGATGGTGGGATGATGCTGATGGTGAGGGTGATGATGGTGTGGATGCTGCTGTTGATGATGGGGTGATGATGATGGTGGGGATGCTGGTGGTGATGGGATGCTGTTTATTGATGGTGGAGATAGTGGAGATGCTGTTATTGATGGTGGAGATAGTGGAGATGCTGTTGTTGATGATTGGGGTGATGATGGTGGGGATCCTGCTGTGGATGGTGAAGATGATGTTGGTGGGGATGCTGCTGTTGATGATGGGGTGATGATGATGGTGGGGATGCTGGTGATGATGGTGGAGATAATGGAGATGCTGTTGTTGATGGTGGAGACAGTGGAGATGCTGTTGTTGATGGTAGAAGTGATGATGGTGGGGATGCTGCTGTGGATGGTGAGATGATGCTGATGTTGAAGATGATGATGGTGGGATGCTGCTGTGAATGGTGAAGATGATGGTGGGATCCTGCTGTGGATGGTGAAGATGATGATGGTGGGATGCTGCTGTGGATGGTGGAATGATGATGGTGGGGATGCTGTTGTTGATGGTGGAGATAGTGGAGATGCTGTCATTGATGGTGGAAGTGATGATGGTGGGGATGCTGCTATTGATGGTGGGATGATGCTGATGGTGAGGGTGATGATGGTAGGGATGGTGCTGTGGATGGTGAAGATGACGATGGTGGGGATGCTGTTGTGGATGGTGGCAGTGACACTAATGGTGATGATGATACTGCTGATGACTGCCATTTATCAAGTTCCTCCTCTGAGTTGTGTGCTGAGCAAGGCACTTTTACCTATACTCTCCCTAATCCTCACAGTGGCTTTTAAAGAAAACAGAATTATTTTTCTAGTTTTGCAGGTGGTAAAAATGAGGCTTCAAGAGGTTAGATAACTGGTCCAAACTTACACAAGTTACACAGAGCTGACAGGATTGGGCCAGTCTCTCAGTAAGCCTTCTTTCCTGCTGACTTTTTCAGTGTGTGGGCGAGTGGGTTCTGCTTCTCCTCGTATGGAAATGCAGTGGGTTGAAGAATATTCCCAGTAGAATATCATGTCAGCTTAAATGTCAGCAGACTTTGGCAGAAGCTCTCGAATGCTTCATACCTATAGCTGGGCTACCCCAGAGACGCTCAGCCGGATTTCTCTTACACATAGTTTGAAGAATTCATGCACAGGAATGTCCATCACATGTACTGGAAATTGGTCCATGTCCATGCCTTTAGGCTGCTAATTTCCAGGTTTGGGCAGCTACGGTCTTAAAAATTATTCCACATTGTCTTAGGAAACCTTCCTTTATTGGTATGTTGAAGTGAGACTGAAAACATCTTCACAACAGGGGGTTTGAAAATGAGTCACAGAATTTTAAACTCAGAGCTGAGAGTAGAAGAAAAAGTCTAATTGGATAGTTCCTCTTCAGTTGAGATATGGATTTCCTGACTGCTTTGAAGGATATGAAGGTATAGGCCAGGCATGGTGGCTCACGCTTGTAATCCCAGCACTTTGGGAGGCCAAGGCAGGCAGATCACTTGAGGTCAGGAGTTTGAGACCAGCCTGACCAACATGGTGAAACCCTGTCTCTACTAAAAATGCAAAAAAATTAGCTAGGCGTGGTGGTGCGTGCCTGTAATCCCAGCTGCTCAGGAGGCTGAGGCAGGAGAATCACTTGAACCCAGGAGGCGGAGGTTGCAGTGAGCCAAGATCGTGCCATTGCACTCCAGCATGGGTGACAGAGTGAGACTATGTCTCAAAAAAAAAAAAAAAAAAATATATATATATATATATATATATATGAAGGTATAATAAGGTAAAGTAAATAATAGTAATAATAGTAGTAGTCATAGCCATTAACGCTTCTATGCCAGATACTATTATTGTTATCTTTGTTTTACAGATGACTTACATAACGTGCTGAAGCAAAGGTCACTAAGCTTGTAGCATTGGTGGTAGTTTAAACCCAGGCAGCTCCAGAGCCAGTTCCCTTTCCTTGGGGAACTCAAACCATGAAAGAGCCAGTCAGCGTGAGAATACTTTTCTTCACTGCCCATGTTCCCAATTCTCAGGCCCTCTTGGTTATGGGATGGTCACCTCACCTTGGTGAGGAACACCACAGCGTTTGCAATCATCTATTGAGTAGCCAGAATGGCTTGCAAAAACTGACATTTGCTATTAATTCTACAGGCTCTGTTGTTTGTGCTAACTACTGAAATATTCTTTTTCCTCTTCACCTTAATTTGATTCAGAACATAAACCAAAAATAGATTGTTTATCCAAGTCTACTGCACAGATCACACTCTGCTGTGATTGTGTAATGCACTGAACCTAGTCAGTCCTGCACCTGGAGCTTCCAACTCAACTTTAATTAAAGGCCCTTTGAGTGGAAGCTCCAGGTTACTGCATTCATAGCAATGAGGGGAGAGCCGCTTGCAGGCACATAACGGGGATTTGGACGCAGATCCCCACCCCCCAGCACGGTGGCTGACCAGGTGTTCAGAGACAGCCTTTGCAAGAGGGAGTGCAGGCTGAGCTGGAGATTGACACTTACACCCAATTTGTGGGGAATTGCTGGAGGGGCTGTTTGTTGTGGTGGCATTCACTGTCTCTCACTCGCTCGCTCTCGCTCTTTCTCACACTCTGGCTCTCTCACATATTCTCTTTCTTAAGGGAAGAATAGTTGGTTTCAGCTAGTCCTTGGACAAATTTAAACAATTTGGATGATAGCTACAGTCACATCACTTTAGAAATAATAATTAAAATATCTTAGAGATAATGGCTGGGCGCAGTGGCTCATGACTGTAATCCTAGCACTTTGGGAGGCTGAGGCAGGCCCATCACTTGAGGTCAGGAGTTCGAGACCAGCCTGGCCAACATGGTGAAACCCCATCTCTACTAAAAATACAAAAATTAGCAGGGTGTGGTGATGGGCACCTGTAATCCCAGCTACTCAGGAGGCTGAAGCAGGAGAATCACTTGAACCCCAGAGGTGGAGGTTGCAGTGAGCCGAGATGTGCCACTGCACTCCAGCCCGGGCGACAGTAAGAGACTCCGTCTCAAAAGAAAAAAAAAAATCTTAGAGATAATGTCCAATTTCCTTTTTTGACAGAAGAAAATTGAGTCTCTAGGGGTCAAGTGATTTACCCAAGTTCATATATGAGAACTGAAACTAGAACCTGATTCAACCTGGCCGGGCGCGGTGGCTCACACCTGTAGTCCCAGCACTTTGGGAGGCTGAGGCAGGTGGATCACTTGAGGCCAGGAATTCGAGACCAGCCTGGCCAACATGGTAAAACCCCATCACTAAACACACACACACACACACACACACACACACACACACACACAAACACACACACGCAAAACCAGCCAAGTATGGTGGTGTGTTCCTGTGGTCCCAGCTACTTGGGAGGCAGAGACATGAGAACTACATGAACCAAGGAGGCGGAGGTTGCAGTGAGCTGAGACCACGCCACTTCACTCCAGCCTGGGTGAAAGAGGGACGCTCTGTCTCAAAAAACCGCCCCAAAACAAACAAAAAACCCCAACCTATATCAACCCACTTCCCAACTCCCAGGTTGCTACTCAAAAATCTAACCCAGAGGATGAACCCAAATATTTTCAGAAATAGCCAGACTCAGGAGCTGGACCCCCTTACCTTACTGTCAGTGATGGCTGCACACCTTTAGCTAGTGCTGAGGTGTCCACCTCCACTGACACGACATTGATCAGGTGCCCGAAGGAAGTGCAAGTAGAAAATATGAACGGATGGATTTTAAACTGGGTTGTCCACACACCCATGCACGCCTCCAGGGAGCTCAGCTTGTGTGTCCAGGATTCAAAAGTCTCTAAGCTGGAAATTATTCATACTCAGCTTGTCCATGACATTTTGATGAAACCCAAGTCAGAGGTAGAATGTGGGGACTTTTCACATTTTTACAGCTGCCCTAGAGGTGAGGACAGCTGGGCCTTGGTTTGTCTAGTGACACAAAGTGTGATGAGGACATGTCCTCTTAGGGAATTTTACTAAATGAGTGAGGAGAAAATATAGACAGAAATCCCATGAAAGACTGTTAGCCAGAGCATTGATGAGTAAATGATGTGATAGGTAATTATCGAACAAGAGACCCTGGCATCTTCCCTGCCGCAGAACATTGCAGTTAAAAGAGCAGGTGACAAACATGTTTGAGGTCATCAGTAAAGAAGTTGGAATGAAGACCTCCAGACAAGGCACTTGAGGCCTCTGCTGAGGGTTGCTGAAAGAGATTCAGCTATTGGGGAGCAGTTTTCAGGCTTAAAATAAAGACCAGTGCAGGCAAAAAATACGAGCAGACATTTCTTCAGAGAAGATGTAGGAGTGGTCAATAAGGGCATGCAGAGATGCAGCATTATTAGCCAACAGGGAGGCACTGCAGAGCCTCATGAATGTGCCTGGGAGCAGCTCCTCTCATTTCTGTGAATGCAGTAACTCCGAGCTGCTATGCAAAGGACCTTTAGTTAAAGCTGAGTTGGAGGCTCCAGGTGCAGGACATACTAGGCTCAGCGCATTATGCAAGTGACACAGCACGGTATTGCTTTCCAACCGCTAGGACAACCATAATAAAAACAGAAGGAAAGTAGCAAGTGTTGGCAAAGATGCGGAGGAACTGGCATCTGCAGGCATTACTGGTGAGATTGTTCGTGGTGCTGCTGTGCTGGAAAACAGCTTGGGAGTTCCTCAGTCAGTTAAATGTCGAGTTACCATGAAACATCCTTGAATAAACCCAAGAGAACTGAAAACACATTTATACAAAGACTCATAAATGAATACTCACAGCAGCATTATTCAAAATAGCCAAAAGGTAGAAAAAAGTAAATGTCCATCAACTGATAGATGAATTTTTAAAATGTGGGATATACATGCAGTGGGATAGTACTTGCCTTAAAGAAGAAGGATATCCTGGCCCATGCCCCAGCATCAGCATGGGTGCACCCGAGGACATTATGCTTAGGGAAATGAGCTAGGCACAGATGCCACACGTGGTGTGATTCCATTTACACCAAACATCCAGAAGAGACTCATGCATAGAGACTGAAAGCGAATGAGCAGTGTCGGGGTGGGAGGGAGGAACGGGAACACTGCAAAGTCTCTTTTCGGGTGATGCAGATGTTCTGGACTTAGCAGTGATGTTTCACAACTCTGAATACACTAAAAACTGCTGATGTGGGTGAATTATCTCCATAAAGCTGTTATTAAAAATAATGCAGGAACAAATATGAAATAGGGACCTGGGTTGGTCAGAGTGAAAATGAGAGTCCTGTTTTGGCTTTACATTTCAGAGATGTCCAGGGCTGTTTAGGACCTTGAAAACTGAGACCGAAGGGCATCTTGGTGCCCCCAGCTGATAATGGAAATGCAACTCTTGTTCTGTTTTGCTCTCCTGCCCTCCAGGGTGACGACCGCTTCTCTGAGAGCATCCTGACCTATGTGGCCCACACATCTGCACTGACCTACCCTCCTGGGCCCCGGGCCCAGCTCCCTGAGGACCTCCTGCCGCGGACCCTCAGCCAGCTCCAGCCAGATGAGCTCAGCCCTAAGGTGGACAGTGGTGTGGACAGACACCATCTGATGGCGGCCCTTGGTGCCTATGCTGCCCGAAGGCCCCCAGCTCCCCCCGGGGAGGGCAGCCTGGAGCCACAGTACCTTCTGCGTGCACCCTCAAGAATGCCTAGGCCCTTGCTGGCACCAGCCACTCCCCAGAAGTGGCCTTCACCTCTGGGAGACCCTGAAGACCCCTCCAGCACAGGCGATGGTGAGCCAGCCCCGTGTGGTTTTTCTCGTTTGCTGACTGCCCTGTGTCCAGCCCTTCCCAGTGACAGACGCACCATGCTCTTCCCACACGTGGGGTCTGCACACCGCACTCCCCTTGAGGATGCGTGGCAGGAATGGGGCACCATGTGGGGAAGGGTCCCTTCGGTCCTCATACCCTCTCTGTGCTGGGAAGGAGGTATGTGGTCATTTCATGACCTGGGAACGCAGTGGCCGGTGAGAGGCGGGAGGTGATCCTGAGGGTGGGATGGAGAAGGCGCTGCTGAGGGTGTGAGGACAGTGAACACAGTGGCCAGTGGGAGGGGGAGGTGATCCTGAGGGTGTGAGGACAGTGAACGTGGCAGCCAGCGGGAGGAGGAGATGATCCTGAGGATCTAGGGATGATGAATGCAGCAGCTGGTGGGAGGAGTTGCTCCTGAGGGTCTGGGGACAGTGCGTGTTCCCTTCTCACTTCTTGTTCATCCCTTCCCCAGATTTTATGATTTCACAATTTTACTGCTGAAGCTGATGGATGGGGCAGGGAGCATGGCTTTCAGGACGGGTCTGGCCCACAGCTTGTGTCGTCCATATCTGTTTTGGAAAATTGACTCTGAACACGTTAAGTCCAGTGTCCTTTGTCGCTGAACTCACTCCTCCCTGTGGCCCAGCATGTGGCCATAGCCCATATTTATGGCGGTTTGCCACGTCCTCCGAAGCCCCGTCTGGATTTCATGCTGCTCACCATGGGCTGGGTGAACAGTGTCGGCCTCGAGGTGACTGCTGTGCCAAGACCGTGGCTTCCGGTGTCGCTCCCTGAGTTAACCCACGTCAGGGCGGGCCCAGGGGAGAAGGGCGTTTGCAGGTTCCTGTGACTCTGTGATATGGAGAAGATTGCAACCCATTTATTTCCCAACAGCCCTTTCCCAAGACCATCCTGCAGTGGTTTCTGATAAAACATGACTTCCCTTTTGGAGATAACAAATACTAAAATCAAGTAGATAATGGTTTTCACAAACATTGCCTGAGCATCGCGTTATGTGAGTGCTCTCTGCTCCTTAAGTGAAGGCTGAATGGGAGCCGCTGAGAGCGAGCGTCAGCTTCTCCGCTGTCTACAGCCGGGAGCTCTTCTGCCCTTGCTCTTTCTTTGTTCATGCAGCCGTTATGGCAGTTTTTAAATAGAAGGAATGTGAAATTCCAATTAGAGGGAAGGACGTGTGACCATTACCGATGCTTTCTCCTTGTTCCTGTCTTGGAGGAGAAGGACGGCGGAGGAGGCCGATGCTGCACTTGAGTGAATGCTGCTGGAGCATTGATTGTGCTGTTTGCTATGGGAGCTGCCCGCCTGGAGTGGCCACTTTCCCTCCAGCACCTCTCCCTCTGGGGTGACGTCTCCTCTGTTCTAAGCCATGCTCTACTCCCAGAAACCCCTTTTCTTGATGGTCCTGCCTCCTGCACTCTCGTGGGTACTAGACACCATCGGGGGTCTTCACTGCCTCCTGTGCTGTCTGTACTAGACACCATCAGGGGCCTTCACTGCCTCCTGAGCTTTCGTGGGTACTGGACGCTACAAGGGGCCTTCACTGCCTCTTGTGTGTACTAGACACCATCGGGGTTCTTCACTGCCTCCTGTGCTCTCTGTGTACTAGACACCATTGGGGGTCTTCACTGCCTCCTGCACTGTCTGTGTACTGACATACCATCAGGGGCCTTCACTGCCTCCTGAGCTTTCGTGGGTACTGGACGCTATCAGGGGGTCTTCACTGCCTCTTGTGGGTACTAGACACCATCAGGGTCTTCACTGCCTCCTGTGCTCTCGTGGGTACTGGATGCTATCGGGGGTCTTCACTTGCGACCTTGGGTCCATGTAGCGGCCGAGCTTCCTGTTCTCCTCCAGCTCAGTGTGGCCTCAGCCCTTGGCCACAGGCGGTGAATACATGGCTGAGGTGACCTTCAGCTTCTCATCTCAGCCTTCCGTGCCCCTCCCTGACGCCGGCTGCCCCTCTACCTGCATTCTCTCACCTCTGTACTCCTTCTAGTGGGGTCACGTTGGGTCGTCCTCCTCCTTCTCTAACCTCCCTTTTCTCTCTCCTATCCCATCTCTCACAGCTTAAAAAGCCCCATTCACCTCTGTCCTCATTACTGGGAACAGAAAGCAGTAAACATCCTCGCCCCCACCACAGGGAGGGAAACCCAGTTGGAGAGCCAGGTGAAGGTGAGCTCACAGAGAGAATACGACGCACTCCTGCTCTGTGAGCCCTCCCTACGCGCACGCTCCTGCTCTGCGTGCCCTCCCTACGCGCGCGCTCCTGCTCTGCGTGCCCTCCCTACGCGCGCGCTCCTGCTCTGCGTGCCCTCCCTACGCGCGCGCTCCTGCTCTGCGTGCCTTTCCTAGGCACCTCGGGAGCTTCGCCTCCCTGCCTTGGCGCCTTCTCGTTCCTCCCACACCCTGGGGTGTGGATCTTCAGAACAAGTGTCCTGACCGTGGTCTCTCCACTCTCCGTGATCCCTCCGATTTGCACAATGTGCCTGGCATTCTTCCTGAGCTACCCTGCAATGCTGGTGATATTCTGATAAAAACTGTCTTCCTAACTGCACTGTGTGCGTTAGAAAAGCCTCATGTAAAACGGCAAATAAGAAATATGCAGAGAGAATTGAGAACCCTGTACAGGCATCTCCTATGAAATACACAGAGAATATTGAGAACCCTGTACAGGCATCACCTACAAAATATACAGAGAATATTGAGAACCCCGTACAGGCGTCACCTACGAAATACACAGAGAATATTGAGAACCCCGTACAGGCATCACCTACAAATATACAGAGAATATTGAGAACCCCGTACAGGCGTCACCTACAAAATATACAGAGAATATTGAGAACCCCGTACAGGCATCTCCTATGAAATACACAGAGAATATTGAGAACCCCGTACAGGCATCACCTACAAAATATACAGAGAATATTGAGAACCCCGTACAGGCGTCACCTACGAAACACACAGAGAATATTGAGAACCCCGTACAGGCGTCACCTACAAAATATACAGAGAATATTGAGAGCCCCGTACAGGTGTCACCTATGAAACACAGAGAATATTGAGCACCCCGTACAGGCGTCACCTACGAAACACACAGAGAATATTGAGAACCCCGTACAGGCGTCACATACGAAATACACAGAGAATATTGAGGACCCCGTACAGGCGTCACCTACGAAATACACAGAGAATATTGAGGACACCGTACAGGTGTCACCTATGAAACACAGAGAATATTGAGAACCCTTTACAGGCGTCACCTACGAAATATACAGAGAATACTGAGAACCCCGTACAGGCGTCACCTATGAAATACACAGAGAATATTGAGAACCCCGTACAGGCATCACCTGTCTCCCGCAAACGGTGACTCTCAGGCTTTCCTGATGCTCCTCTGCACCCACTACAGCCCCCTGCTCTGCCCTGGGATGATTCTAAAGCAAATCCAGACATCGAATGATTTCTCAAGATGAGAGGCCTTAGCTAGTTAGACATTCTCAACACACAAAGAGCAACTGCACCCAAGCAGGAAGGGAGGACCCTGCGATAATGCCAGGGAACAGAAAACTTCTTTACAGGTCAGAGAACAGGGCCACCCTCCTGCCGCACGGTCGGGTCCAACATGAGACCCTTGCTGTTCAGTCTTCAGAGAGTGGGAGAGAAGACCCACACGTACCTGCTCCCAAAGAAGCAGTCAGTCAACGAGGCTGCGGGCTGAACGCATGTGACAAAAGTTCACCTGGTAAAAGCTTTAAAAAGAGACCCTCTTCCTTCACTTATTCATAATTCACATCTGGTCTCCTTTCAAAGAGCTTTAAAGCAGGTTCAATGGAAGGCCTATCTAAGGTGGGGTGATGGGGAGGACAACAGGTGACGTGCAGTGGCCGGTGAAGGAATTTGGGGCTCATCCAGTTCAGCGTCTCCAGTTTTCCCGCTCGATACCTGGCAACCACGGACCTTGTTGCTGTCTCCATAGTTTGCCTTTTCCTGAATGTCCTGGAGTTGGAACCTTACAATATGTGGCCTTTTCAGATGTGTCACATGCCTTGAAGATTCCCCCATCTTTTCATGGCTCCATGGCTCATTTCTCTTTAGTGCTGAATAGTATTGTATTATTACATGATAATCCATAACACTCCATTGTATAGATGGGCCACAGTTTATTCGCCTACTGAGGAACATCTTGGTTGCTTCCATGTATTGGCGATTATTCATAAAGCTGCCATAAGCACCTTCATGCAGGTTTTTGTGTGGGTGTAAGTCTTTAACTTCTACTGATTAAGTACCAAGGAGTGTAATCACTGGATCACATAGTAAGAGAATGTTTGGTTTTGGAAGCAGCCACCAAACTGTCTTCCCCAGTGGCTGTGGCATTCCGCATTCTGTGTGTCTCCAGCAGTGAACAAGCTGCTGTTGCTCCACATCTTCGCCTGCATTGAGTGTTGTCGGTGTTCTGGGTTCTGGCCATTCTGAGAGGTGTGTGGTGGTGTCTCGTCATTTTCATTCACATTTCCCTGACGATGGAGGAAGCAGAGCATTTTCACATGCTTGTTTTCCTCCGTGTATCTTCTTTGGTGAGGTGTCGGTGGTGGTCTCTGGGCCATGTTTTAATTAGGCTGTTTGTTTTCTTATTGTTGAGTTTGTAAAGTTCTTGAATATTTTAGATATTGGTCCTTTATCAGATATCAGATATGTCTTTTGTAAACATTTTCTCCCAGTCTGTGGCTTGTCTTTTCATTCTCTTGACAGTGTCTTTTGCAGAGCATTATTTTAATGAAGTCCAACCTAACCAATTATTTTATTCATGGATTTTGCCTTTGGTGTTGGATTTTAAAAAGTCATCACCAAACCCAAGGTCATCCAGAGTTTCTCCTCTCTTACCTTTAAGGAGTTTTATGGTTTTTCATTTTATGATGAAGTCTGTGATCCATTCTGAGTTAGTTGTGAAGGGTGTAAGGTCTGCATCTGGAATTGTTTCTGTACGTGTGGATGTCCAGTTGTCCAGCACCATTTGTTAAGAGGCGATCCTTTCTCCATAGCATCACCTTTGCTCCTTTTCAAAGCTCAGCTGACCTCATGTATGTGGACCCATGTCTGGGCTCTCTGTTCTGTTTCACTGATCTGTTTGTCTGTGCCATCAACCCCACCCTGCCTGGATTTCTGTGGAGTTGGAGTGAGTCATAATGATGGGTGTAGTGCATCCTAATGATGGGTGGTGTTGTCCTCCACCTTTGTTCTTCTTCAGTATTGTGTTGGCTGTTCTGGGTCACTTGCCTCTCCATATAAACTTCAGAATACATTTGCTTGTATCCAAAAAATCACTTGCTGGGATTTTGATTGGGATTTCATTAAATCCATAGATCAAGTTGGAGAACTGACATGCTGACAATATTGAGGCTTTGGGAGACAGTTATAATCCTGAAAGACACAATCCTGAATGCCATAATTCTGAATGTTAAGATCCTGAAATATCAAAATCCCTAAGGTCCCTAAAATCCTAAAAATCACAGTCTCAAAATATCAAAATCCCAAAAATGTAATTCTGGAAAAAATTGTTTAAAAGACATTTATTTACATTTTTAAAAGGGAATTTATTTGCAAAACATATAAAATCGTGACAAAACACTTCATAGGCCATTTTACACAATAAAATAAGCGATAATAACATTCATATTTTTGCAGGCTTAAGCCCTCAGATATCTTGACGACAGTTGCATGGGCATCACAGTTGTGAGCAGATGAACCGTGTTCATGAAGGCATAGGTCAGGAAGGGAGATGTATAAAAGCATGTCACTCTGCTTGGTAATTGTGTGCACCCAGCTGTATAACTGCAGGCATCTGAAATACCGTGATGAACAACCTAAGGCTTTTGATGAGATCAGTCAAAAACCCTGATGGGTCACTGCTGCATAAACAGTCGAAGAGCTGAGATCTCAAGAAATTGTATCTTTCTCAAATGCAGATGTACAAAAAGGACATTCTTCATTTATTGAGGAAGTTGCAGTGTTTTTGCATTGAGAACCAGGGAAGCTGATGGTGTAACTCTCAGTCTGAAGACCCAGGGACGGCTAGTGTGAGTCCTGGAGTCGGAAGGCCGGCAACCCTGGAGCTCTGATGTCCAGGGCAGCAGGAGGAAAGTCTGCCCCAGCACTCAGAGGGAGCCTAATTCACCCTCTGTGTTTCTCCTCTCTGGGCCCCAGCTGTTTGGACGGTGCCCATCCAACACTGAGGCAGACCTTCCCCCACCCACTCAGACTCCACCCCAATCTCCCTGGAGACATCTCCCAGAAACACCCAAAATGAAGCTTTACTGGATTTCTAGGTATTCCTTAACCCGGTCAAGTTGACACTTAAAACTAAGTCTACAGGTTCACCCCTTGTCAGCTTGGCACTCACACACAACTCCTTAAATTATGCTTAATTTCCAAACAAAGACAATAACAAGGTAATAGCTCCACCCAGCAGGATGCAACTCTCCTGTGATTATGATTTAGGGGATTTTAAACATTAGCAACACTGGACTTTTGGGACTTAGACTCTATTTAGAGATTTTGATATTCAGATATTTGGGGATTTCACTATTTGTGATTATGGCAATTGGGACTGTGTCTTTTGAGACTATGATCCAAACCCATGTCCTGCTAGCCGTGAGCATATGATATTTATACGCTGCTTCTCCATTTCTTTACATCTGCTTTCTTTCGTCAGTGCTGTAATTTTTTTTTCATATAGATATGGTACTTGTGTAATGCCATTCTTTCAGCTCAAGACTCTGATGACAGTGAAAGCGTTTTGGAAATCACTTTAGGAGATGCCTCAGACACCGTTTTCTAAATGAATCAATGACAAATAATGTGTGGGGTATCCACTGTTGTAATCCTTGTTCATTGATCAAACACCAGCCACACTGAACAGGAAACAAAACCGGTAACCAACGTGTTAGAACGCTTTCTTTCATCATCTTGGTTCTGCGCCCTCCAGAGCCTGGATGGGAATTACAAGTCCCTAATTCACATCATGAGGGCTGACTTCCGGTTCTGAATTTCACATTGCAACCTCTTCCCAACATACCTGATATTTCTTCTATTCAGGCGTCTTATTATACTATTATTTGTATGGCCAAGGTAATTACGGGTCTCCACCCAGCCAGCCTCTGTCCTAAGATGGGGCCCGTGGTGTTCATGTGGGAAGTGCACTGGGAAACTCATGTAGAAGCTGGAAGAATTTGTTTCTGCCTCCGGCCATGCAACTCTCCAGCCATGCAACGCTTCCCGTGGTTATTCCCAAGTTCACTCATTCATTCAGAAAGCACTTGCAAAGTCCCGGCCAATCACACGGGCTCCCAGTTCTCTCCCCTCATCCAAGATAAGCGTGTTCTGGTCCTCTTCTCCTTCGAGCCTTCCGTGACCCTGAGGTCCTGTGTTGGCCGGTGGGGTGCCCACTTCCTTGTCGTGTTGGTGGTGGGAATCCCAGCCTGAAAACCCTCACAGAGAAGGGTGCCTGCCCCGCAGCCCAGTCTCAGGAGGGCACTGAACCAAAGCTTTGACTTTTCATGGTGACAGCAGTAGATTATAATACAGAAAAAACCGACGCCAATGCGTCTGTCACTTTGGAGAAAATATGCCCACACTTTTGGGGTCATTTTCACTTGAAAGGAAGCACCTGCTGCCTTTTCATTTTTGAAGAAATTCATTCATATTTGAATGCAGGCCAGTGCTGCTCAGTGCTCTAAACCCAACCATACCCCTTGGCTTAAAAAAAAAAATTAGAAGAGAATTGGCCACCTAATCACTGGCACACAGAGGCCGCCTCTCACAGGCTGCTCCAGGAGGAAGCCACTGATAAATTCTTAATCTCGGATCCATGCCCCTGGCTGGAGTTCACAAGCACCCTCTAAAGCAGGAGGAGAAGGCACCTATGTTATCAAAGTGCCTTTCATCCTAGCGAAACAGTCCCGTGCTCAGTGTGCACTGCCTGAGGCCTTTCTTTCTGTGCATCAGCACACCATGGAGTCAGAAGCAGCGCACTTTTCCCAGGGGAGCAGGTGCAGGAGAGGGCACCCAGGGGTGCTGGGGGGGGGGTCACTCTGTGGCTTATATAGCCAGAATAGTGTTCCTCTCACTGCACCTTGAAGACACACCTACCTGCTCAGCAACCCTGATGTGGATGCCCCCAGTGCAGGGTGGCAGTGGCCGTGTGTGGCTGGCAGCCCTGGAACTGCACTGCTCAGCTCCACCCAGCTCATGTCTTCTCCCAGGGGGAGGCGGCTCCCCCACTTCTGCACCAGTACAGAGTCACTGCTTTCAGATTTGGGAGAAGTAAGAGTCATAAACTGCCCCCATGTGAGAAATCTCTTCCACGGTGTTTGGCTGATGTCCTTACAGACTCTGCTTAAACACCTCTGAGGTCACTGCTTTCCTGCCAGGTCCATGCTGCTGTAAGCCAGCTGCATTTGCTGGAAGGATTTTTACTTTAAGAATTGGGTTGAAATTTACCTCTGTCTGACTGGGAATTGGTAGGGCACCTAAAGGCACCTCACTGCCACTGCCCAACCCCTGAGGTTTTCCTCCCACCACCTTCCACCATGCCTCCAAGGGGGAGGCCTTCCAGAACCACATGGAACAGGGTGCTGTCCGCTGTGTAAGCACAATGGGGAGGCCTTCCAGAGCCACGTGGAACAGGGGTGCTCTCCGCTGTGTAAGCACAATGGGGAGGCCTTCCAGAACCACATGGAACAGGGTGCTGTCTGCTGTGTAAGCGCAATGGGGAGGCCTTCCAGAGCCACATGGAACAGGGGTGCTCTCCACTGTGTAAGCATCCTCCGCATATGATGTCATCCTTCTGTCACTTTTCCAAATCTTCCCAGCTCCAACCTGAAAGCTGTTGCTTAATGGAGACCGCTGATTACATGGTGACGCTTCCCCTCTGAGGACACAGGGCAGGTGTAGGGAAGGCTCTGGGGGAACCTTTCCCCTTCCCACAGGTGAGCGCGTCACAGGTTGGAACTGGGGGCTCGAAGCCCCAGGGCGTTCTGTGCAGCAGTTGGTTTGCTTTGGGTCTGATCATGCCAAGTGTCTGACTGCAGCTGTGTGTTCACCTGACCTCTCCACCAGCATTTCTAGAACTTTTCGAGGTAACTGTTCCCATTAAGAGGGCATTTCTACAGATGTCGGCTTAGCTCGTTTAGTGAATGTGGGCAGCTCTGAAGTCCCAACCCTCCGACATCTGCAAAACATTTTCTCTTCTGGTCTTACCTGCCACCCAGTCCAGGACGGGCTGTGTTACCTGTTGTCCGTCAGTTCACATTCTGAGTGTGCAAACTCACACTAACATGAACCTAAAGGAAGCATTCTTTAGAAAGTCATTTGACTGCCGATCCCCACACCCCACTGCAGTCATGTCATTAATGCCAGAGCTAATTTGATATATTTTTTTCTTCTTTGCCTCAGTATTGCATTCAATAGAGAAAGCGTTAGGCTGGGTGAATGCTGAGCCCTGTGAGTGCAAAATATTGTGGCGTGACAGTGCAGGAGAAGCTTCATCCCAGGCTGCAGCATGGGCACTTTTCATTAGTCAGGGAGAGATGCACACGACTCAGCTGTGATTCCTTACCCCCTCAAATTGGAAGCAGAATATATTTTACTACACTTGTGTTGTTTCCAGTGAAAATAGACAACATGCTGGCATATGATTATGTCAGTTTCTCCCTGTGGAAGCCCAAATGAGGAGAGAATGCAATAATGAGCTCCTACTGAATTTACCTGAATCCTCTGCAAATACCCAAGTTTTGGACTCCAGCAATTGAATGGGCTGTATGTTCTCTAAACCAAAGGAGCACAGTCCATTCCCCATGATGGTGGGTGATGGTGATGATGGTGGTGATGATGATGGTGTTGATGATGGTAATGATAGTGTCAGTGATGATGATGGTGATGATGGTGGTGATGGTGATGGCGATGATGGTGATGGTGATGATGGTGTTGATGGTGATGATAGTGCTGATGGTGATGGTGATGATGGCATTGGTGATATTGGTGATGATGATGATGGTGGTGATGGTGATGGTGATGATAGTGTTGATGGTGATGGTGATCATGATGATGGTGATGGTGATGATAGTGTTGATGGTGATGACGGCGTTGGTGATGGCAATGATGATGGTGTTGGTAGTGTTGATGGTGACGGTGATGATGGCGTTGGTGATGGTGATGATAGTGTTGATGGTGATGATGGCATTGGTGCTGGCAATGATGATGGTGTGGATAGTGTTGATGGTGATGGTGATGATGGTGTTGGTGATGGTGATGATAGTGTTGATGGTGATGGTGATGATGATGATGGTGATGGTTATGATAGTGTTGATGGTGATGGTGATGATGATGGTGATGGTGATGATAGTGTTGATGGTGATGGTGATGATGGTGATGGTGATGATGGTGATGGTGATGATGATGGTGATGATGGTGTTGGTGATGGTGGTTCTACTGATGGTGCTGATGGGTGTTCAGATGTGGCTAACTGTGTACCTTCATATATACGTGGTTGTAAAGGCACTTAGGAGCAAAAGCTGTTGTGCATGATTCCCATTGTCTTTGTGAAAACAACGTTGTGGTGACGTTATCTGCAGGCTGTTGCTGATTCTTTAAAGCTTGTACCATTTTGTTTGGAAGGCCCTACGATGACATATAATTTCAATAGGCCTGACTGTGGCAGTTGAGAATGCAGAGTCATGTGAGCTGATCTCTTACTCCAGGCTTTATACATTTAATATCCTGACATTTTGTGTAATTGCCTTATAAGAGCCCACTTGGAGCACTGAAAACTACTTAAAATGTCATTATAAACTGGCCAGATTGCAGAATTACGTGGTGCGGTTGATGGAACACAACGTTTTACTTTGATATTCTTATTATCTGTGCTCTGTGCTGCAGCCCTTCTTCAACCCACCAGGGCTCACTGGACGCTGCAAAACATACTTCCTCATTTCTCTTCATCTTCAAATGGCGAGTAGTGGATGCTTCTGAGATAACTCAGCATGTTCATAAAATGCTGTGTGTGTGGTTTGTAGAGGTTACATGGGAAGGGATTCCTAGTACACATTAACTGTTCTTCCATCAGCTGCCCAGCAAGTTAGAATTTTCTCTTATATACTTATGATTTTTAAAAGTTATTTTTCATTAATGATAACCTAAAAAGTTTCTTTTTCAGATGAGAGGAAGTAGTTTTTGGAATTGTACTTTATTCCATTTTGAAGGTGGATGTTTCCTATTAATAGTGATTCTAAGAGGCCCACTGAAAATGCCTCCTGTTCTCTGATCTTTACCATAAAGAATATGAAGTTTTATTTCAGGGCAGTTGTATTTCTGCTCTCCCATCCATTTAACAAGACTCGAACCAAAGGGAGTCAAAGGAAAACAGATGCATAGCAGCCATAAGAGAGAGTTTTTCTGAGTCGTTAAATGTTACAGCAGTGTTAGAAGAGGGGACACAACTTCCTGTCAACAAATACTGAGCATTAGCAGGTAGTAGACAACACACTTACTATATTTCATTTTCTCAACAACTCATTCAAGTGGGAGTTATTGATTCAGTTTCACACAGAGGGCTCATGAGGCTGGAAGAGGCTGGATGGGGTTCCCTGAGTCCCAACTGTGGTGAATGGTGGGGTGGAGTTTGAGCCGGGTTTGGCTGACTCCAGAGAACACCTGTCTCTGCGTTACGCTGCCTTTTCTGGAAGGCTATGAATCTTTTAGGGTTTCTGCCCTGACATGCTCTGCCTGTGACCAGCAGGACTCTCATCCCACCTGCACTGGCACAAGACCAAACATGGCAGTGTGGATGCCTGCCGGGCTCCTGAGGGCCTCCCAGCCCGGCCCGGAACCTACACCTGGAACGAACCCTCTTATGGTTCCTACAGTGTGGCTGTGGGGCCACTATCCATTTAGGTCCTTTTCTTTGTGTCCCCCCATGTCCAGTCTGTCGACAGACCCTGCCGCACCTGCCTTCTGAGCACACCCAGGGTGCCCCCTCCTCCCCACCAGCCGGCTGCTTTCTGCTCCCCTCACCACCACCCCTCACCAGATCTGACCAGACCTGGCCTCCCCACCTGCCGGCTCCTCCCTGCCCCCGCCGCCCCACCACCCCTCACCAGATCTGACCAGACCTGGCCTCCTGCCTCTGACCTTGTCTCAGGCTGCAGAGTGGTTCTTGTACATTTGCCAATCAGATGATATCCCACTGCTCAGAGCACACCACGGGCTTCTCATCCCACTCAGTAAAAATCAAAGCTGTTTGCCTGGTCTGCAAGACCCTGCATATCTGTGGCACCCACACCCACCACTCCTCTCCCTCCGTGTCCTGTTGAAACGGGAAAAGTTCCCTTATTCCCCTCACAGGGCGTGCGATGGGGGAGTGGCTCCCTTCTTTAGTGCCCCGCTGCTCAAACCTCTAGGGGAGCATGCAGATGGGCAGGCTGTGGGCTCAGACCCCATGGCAGCGTCTAGGGGTGAATGTTTACAGCTCCCATAGCCCCAGTGGGCATGTGTTACAAGGTGCTCTTTCAGTTTTGCTCCTTAAATTTTGCCATCTATAGGTGGCTTGCATTAGCTCAACCAGACCCCTTCCTTATCACAAGGACAGAGGACTCTCTGAATGCTGGGTTCTTGCCTTGGTGTACTGGGAGAATCAGATCATACGTGGGCTTGGAGAGTAAGTGCAAGGTTGTTTTGAGTAGAAGTAGCTTTCAGCAGACGGGGGAGCCAGAAGGGAGATGATTTTCCCCTGCAGTCCGGGTGCTCGGTGGCCTGGGCTCTCCTCAGACTGCCCCGGCCACACTGTACATCATTCTGCTGGTCGATGCCCTGCTGGTGTCTTTCGGTCGGCTCTGGTCCCACTGGTCAGTGGCCTGCTGGCATGCTGGCATCTGTTGGTCAGCTCCTGTCCCACCAGTTGGTGGCCTGCTGGTATGCTGGCGTCTGTCGGTCTGCTCTTCTGCCAACGTGCTCCTCTTGACATCCAGCCACTTGTGTGTGTGCCTGCTAGGGTCTTGGGGGTTTTTATAGGCACAGGATAGGAGTGTGGTAGGGGCCAGGGTGGTCTTGGGAAATGCAACATTTGGTGGTGAAGGCAGGAGTGCCTGTCCTCACCTAGGTCCGTGGAGATGGAGCCCCAGCCAGGGACCTGCCTTCCTCAACCCAGCACTTCCCTTCACCCTTCTATATCATTTAAAGGGACCAGCTCTCCCCTTCCCAGCACTCCCATATCACTGTGAACTCTCCACGTGGGGGCTGCATTTTGGACACTCTGGCCTCCTGTCTGTTCTTCCAACCCAATACGCCAGGCAGTTTCTGCCCACGGCCGTAGTGCTCACTGCTACTCCTGCCCGAAGACAGCTTCCCAGGCCCCGCTGGGCCCACGCTCACCTCCCTCAGGCCTCTGCTGAGACTTCACCTTCTCAGTGAGGCTTTCTCTGCAGTGCTGTATGAAAGAGCAGTGCTCCAGCCCCCCATCCTTCATACTCTCGGTTATTTCTCCACAGCATCGATCACCACCAGATATCCTGTGCATTCATGTTTTTTTTTTTTTTTTTTGAGACAGAGTCTTGCTCTGTCACCCAGGCTGGAGTGCAGTGGCACGATCTCGGCTCACTGCAAGCTCCGCCTCCTGGGTTCACGCCATTCTCCTGCCTCAGCCTCCCGAGTAGATGAGACTACAGGCGCCCGCCACCTCGCCCAGCTAATTTTTTTGTATTTTCAGTAGAGACGGGGTTTCACCGTGTTAGCCAGGATGGTCTTGATCTCCTCGTGATCCGCCCGCCTCGGCCTCCCAAAGTGCTAGGATCACAGGCGTGAGCCACCGCGCCCGGCCGCATTCATGATTTTTATTGTTTGTTTCCCATTCCTTCTAACATGGATGGAAGTCACACAAAAGCAAGGAATTTGCTCATGGATTTATCTCTGCACCTTCAAAGGTAGCTGGTGCAAAGGAGATGTGCAGTAAATATTTGTGGCAGGAAGGAAGGAAAGAATGCAGCCAGCAAGGGAGGGAGGAAGGATGGGGAGAAGGAAGAAAGGAAGGGAAAGGAAACAAGAGGGAAGAAGGAGAGAGAGGGAGGTGGGAGTACTTAACCTCTTGAAGCTCTCATCTGTCCCTGAAGGGGAGGGCGTGGCTCATACCACCCACCACCACCCCACGGCAGGCAGAGTAGAGAGGCTGCCTGCAGATCGCCTGGAGTAGGACGTGCGGTGAGGAGCAGAAAGGTGGGTGGTGTGGGCAGGCAGGGGCAGGAGCAGAAAGGCGGGCAATGTGGGTAGGCAGGGGCGAAAGCAGAAAGACGGGCGATGTGGGCAGGGAGAGGCAGGAATAGAAAGGCGGGCAGTATGGGTAGGCAGGGGCAGGAGCAGAAAGGTGGGTGATGTGGGCAGGCAGGGGCAGGAGCAGAAAGATGGTCGATGTGGGCAGGCAGGGGCAGGAGCAGAAAGATGGTCGATGTGGGCAGGCAGGGGCAGGAGCAGAAAGGTGGGCAGTGTGGCCAGGCAGGGGCAGGAATAGAAAGGCGGGCGGTGTGGGCAGGGAGGGCAGGAGTGGAAAGGTGGGTGGTGTGGGCAGGGAGAGGCAGGAGTGGAAAGGTGGGTGGTGTGGGCCGGCAGGGGCAGGACAGTGACAGGGCCTGGCTTCCCGCATAGGAGGCAGCATGAGGTGCTGAGAGGAACAGACATTGCTGTAAGCAGGGTGGGATGCACAGAATAATATTTCCCTGCTTCTCAGTGTTGTGTGGGGCCCATTTGCTGCAAACCAGCAGGATAATTCCACCAGCACGTTGGGTTGGAAGAACAGAAAGGAGGCCAGAGTGGCTGGGGTGTGACCATCATGGGAGAGTTCACAGGACACAGAGGGAGAGGAGTGCTGGGTTGGGGTGCTGCAGATACACAGCGTCTCACAGACCAGCAAAGAAGAGAACTTTGCAGATCACCATGGTCACCCACATTCTTCCCTCTGCATGACGGATCTCACCTCAGTGACCCCCCTGGGTTATGTTCACAAGGGTGGAATTAGAGGGGCTGGAGATGACACTGAGATCTTAAGGAGAAAAGGCCTTTCCGTATAAATGCTCCTTGACCTTCTAGAAATGCCCACTTGTTTCTGGGCTCCAGGAGCTGGTGAATACTGGGACTCACCTGGGTTAGCTTTGCAGTGAAGGTCAGTGCAGGGGACACAGGAACATCTGCTTGCTGCGTCAGTGCCAGATCAGGGCGGCAGAGCTGCCACGTTTCGAGCTGCTGAGG